>NC_064624.1:75242960-75548853 GCF_023898315.1 Schistocerca nitens
TTGTGTGTGTGTGTGTGTGTGTGTGTGTGTGTGTGTGTGTGTGTGTGTGTGTGTGTGCGTGTGTGCGCGCGCGTGTGCATACTGTGTTCTGGGGTTAGAACACTTTTTTGGTGGCAAGTACAGTACCTGACTCCACATGCTGCACATCAGTCATTGATCCTTTGAGTTTAATTTTCATGGAGGCACTGCTTCAATCTCTTTGCAAGCAACAGCATTGACAGCTGCTATTTCCAGTTTAACGACTACACTGGCACAACCTGGAGCCCCGCCAACAACATACCCGCTGCCACTCACTGTATACAATGATGCAGCAGAGAACCAGGACAAACAAATAATGCTAGTAGCAACATTCCAAGCATTTAAGGTAACATGCATATACATGTGCAAGACCCTTTTTTGTCATGGATTTCACCTCATGTGTATAAGTTGTTGCGTCAGCCCAACCCCTTACAAGAATTGTCCAGCCTTTCTTTCAATCACTTGTGAGTTAATTTCTACTTCCACTGTAAACATACGTTACAGCTGCTCTTGTGGAATTTTACCACTGCGAAAAACAACCAAAAGAGTCATACAGGGATGGGCAGCAGAAATACATTGATTTAGCCAACATAATTTTGCGACAAATTTTCATAGGGAATCCTATGGAGATCAAATGGTTTGTGATGCAATACATTTTTCTCCTGATAGGAAAGTTCAAGACTGAGTTCTACAATGTGAAAATTGTACCGTTTTGGAAGTCATGAAGACACCTCAGTCATTTGACATTTCATGGGCTGCAGGCAGTCAGGTGGAAGCCTGATCTGAAATATCAGGAATCTGTCCCTCTCACACTTCCCAGCCTTCAGTCAGTCCACAATGGAACATATGACTCTACTGCAGCAGTCCAGCAGATGTCTTTATGTTGTACAGGTAATTGTCATTTGTGACAACAGACCGAATCACATCAGTGACAGGCTAATGCTCTACTGCCTTTATGCCCACACTGCTTCATTCAACACGAATGGACTGCGTGTCCCAAGAGCTGGAAAACATGTAACAGGTGACATAACAAAGGACACATTGCTTCTGTTCCTAACTCCTTCCCAAATCTGAGTGGGGATGAAATGAACATTGATATGAACAGTTTGTCAGCAGTGACAGTGTTCCAAAGCAAGATATACGAGGTGTGGCTAGAAAAAAACCGGACTAGTACTGGTGAAACAATAAAACTAATGCAATAAGGCTGAAAGTCGCGTGGCCTGTCACGTGACTCTCGCTCCGACTACTGCTCGAGTTTCATCTGCCTCCTGCACTCAGTCTGCCCATGGCGTCTGTTTTAAGTAGTTGACGTTTTGTCTGTGCGTCAGAAAATGTTGAGTGTACAGAAATAACAGCGTGTTAACATCAAATTTTGTTTCAAACTAGGAAAATCTGCAAGTTTGTAATGTTACAACAAGTGTACGGCGATGATTGTTTATCGCAAACACAAGTGTTTGAGTGGTTTCAACGATTTAAAGATGGCCGCGAAGACACCAGTGATGACACTCGCACTGGCAGACCATTGTCAGCAAAAACTGATGCAAACATTGAAAAAATCGGTAAACTTGTTCGACAAGATCGCCGTTTAACAATCAGAGCAGTGTCTGAGTTAACAGGAGTTGACAAGGATTAACGATTTACCGATTTTTTCAATGTTTGCATCAGTTTTTGCTGACAATGGTCTGCCAGTGCGAGTGTTATCACTGGTGTCTTCGCGGCCATCTTTAAATTGTTTAAACCACTCAAACACTTGTGTTCGCGATAAACAATCATCGCCGTACACTTGTTGTAACATTACAAACGTTTCACTTGCAGATTTTCCTAGTTTGAAACAAAATTTGATGTTAACACGCTGTTCTTTCTGTACACTCAACATTTTCCAATACACAGACAAAACGTCAACTACTTAAAACAGACGCCACGGGCAGACTGAGTGCAGGAGGCAGATGAAACTCGAGCAGTAGGCGGAGCGAGAGTCACGTGACAGACCACGCAACTTTCAGCCTTATTGCATTCGTTTTATTGTTTCACCAGTACTAGTCCGGTTTTTTTCTAGCCATACCTCGTACACTGACGTGTGCATGCGTGCGCGGGCTGTAGCAACACTGGTGAATTCTCAGACTTATGTGGATTTGGATTCTCCCCCTCTGACACCAGTGTCACAGAGGTTGATGAGTAATACGAAACAACACATTCCCATTGTTGAACAGTTTCTTCACCAGTGACTTCCAAGGCTGTGGTCTTTTCATTAAAATTCTTAGTTGTGGAGAATGTTTAAACTGAAATTCTGCTTGGGTGCTTTTCAATGGTTTTGATTCGCCATCAATGATGAAGTGCATGTGGTTTATGATAAACTTCCATATAAACAGTTAGATACCCTGTGTCAAATTTTCCTCTCTATTTTTCCCAGGACTGGGTGGTGCAACAGAATGTCAGGCTTATATTCTGATGAAACAGTCTCTCTGACAGCATTTTTTCTGGGTCCACCTGGTACCAGTAAACTCACAGGATCAAGCAACAGCAGAATTAATGTGTCTTCAATCACTTTATGTTATTCAACCTATTTCTTCCAGTGAATGGTCAGCACTACTGGTGATAATCAAAAGACCTACCAGTAAATAACACCTCTGCAGTGATTTTGAAAATCTATTACTCCACAGTCAATCATTAATACCTATCCTATTCTGCACCCCGATGATCTCTTAACAATATTATTGGGGGGCCATATTTTTCACAGACTGGCTTCAGAGTGGCATATTTACTGCTGCTGTTCAATGAGGAATCTAAATGCCTTATAATTATCAATACCCATTTGAGCTTTATCAATACCAGCATTTGCCTTTTGATGTAGCAAGCATGCCACCTATTTTTCAACACCTTAGGGCAACTTATTGCAACAGTTTGAGGCTGCATCAACTATTTAGATGACACTACAGTGTCCAGCACCTCCACAGAGAAACATTTGCAGAAGCTTTGCACTCCATTTTCTGTTTTACGTCTGCATGGTTAAAGTGCAATTTGGAAAAGACAGCTTTTCAGCCATCGATTATTTATTTGGGTTTTGAAGTGTCACATGCTGACATTAAACCATTGCACCAGCATATTGATGCTATTGACCTACTACTACACCCCACATCTATCACAGAATTACAAGCATTTTTAGGCAAAATTGCATATTACCACTAATTCACACCAGACACTATTACTGTGCCACAAGTGCTCAACACATTGTTACATATGGATGTTCATTTTCACTGGTCCCAGCTTGCAACCGGACATTAAAGTAGTTTAAATGTAAGCTGCAGTTGGCCCTTTGTATGGTCACTTTTCAGCTGGACCAGCACACTGTGTTGGCAATGTACGCATCTGAGTTTGGTCTTCGTGCCGTTCTTGCTCTTACGTGTGGGAATGGATCTGAACACCCTATTGAACGTACCTCTTAAATCCTTCAGTTCAATGCAGTAGGGTCAGTAGTGTTATTCTCTGAAAGAGAAAAAGGCTTTGGTGATTGCGTATGTTTTATATAAAAATTATGTTTTTCTACACAAGTCTACATTTCACCTGATCACAGACCACAAACCACTGGTCTTTCTTTTTAACGCTTTGGTGCCCTTGCTGAACAAGGGCATACAGCACTTACAGCAGTGAACTCTTTTCCTGTCATGATATGAGATATACTTTCGGCTTATAGTGCAACATGCAAATGTCTTTTAGCACTTGCCAACTGGCCAGGATCCAGAGTTTGACAAAGGAGAACTGTTTTCATTTAGACGCGGAAGCTCAAAATGTTGATGCTTTTCCTGTTACTAGCACTGAAATTGTGGTTGAGGTATTTGCAGATCCTGTTTTAATTAAAATTGTTTCTTTTGTGCAACACAGCTGGCTGGATAAACCTCTGGATCTTGCTTCCAATCCTTTGAGAAATTATTTTACATTATGAAGTCTTTCTCTTTGGAATGGATGGCTGCTGTTAGCTACAAAGGACACTGCTCCCCAGGTTACAGTCCCGTCTGCCCTTCAGAGTAAGGTTACGTGTTTGTTATATGTGTGGCACTGGGGTGTGTCACATACAAAAGCATTAGCATACATGCATTTTTTGGGTAGGCACTGATGGAGAAATAGTGCTAGTTCTGGCAGTATGCAAACAGTGAGCCACCCATTAAGTGATTCCCTGTGATTCTCTGACACCATAGCCAGATACATCAGCCTTGGGGACAAATTCATGTAGATTTTGTGGGACCTGTTTTGAATCTCTTTTGGCTTCTTGTAATTCATGCTTATTGGAAGTTTCTGTATACTTCTGTGGTGGCTACTATCTCAGCTTTGTGAAAATTTTTTTGCAATGGAAGGTCTTCTGTATACATTAGTTAAAGACAACAGCTCCCAGTTCATATCTTAGGAATTTGAAGATTCTCGTAAAGAAAGAGGCGTTCACCATGTGGTGACACAGGGGAGACGGAGGCACAACTAGCGTGCAGCCACCCCTGGGAGGTCATAGCTGGTCAATGTGTCACATTGCCCTCCCCTCAGCCATGCAGATGTCGCAGAGGCATTGCAGATGTCATGCAGATGTCATGGTTCCTCTTTTCCACCTTCAGTCTAACAGGGAAGCTGAATGACTGGCATGAACATTTAAAGACTCAGATGAGAAATGTGTTTCATTTGTGTCACCGGAAGTAGCTTTTGACTGGTTCCTCAGTTCTTATAGGTTCACCCCTGTTGGTAATAGGAGTCCAGCAGACTTGTTTCATGGACATCGGCCCTGGACTTCACTGTATCTGCCCTGCCCGACACAGGGCCATCCGCCAGCACAGTGCAGTAGCAGTGGCCAATGCCTCTGCGACATCTGCATGGCTGAGGGGAGGGCAATGTGACACATTGACCAGCTATGACCTCCCAGGGGTGGCTGCACGCTAGTTGTGCCTCCGACTCCCCTGTGTCGTCTGTCTGCCCAGCCGTCTAATACATCGCGGCCATTACCCTCACCTTCTCTGTCGCCACTGCCAATGTTTTCACAACTATCTCCTCTGCTGTGGATACCCCCTTCAACTGCCACGGACCATGGTGGGGGCCCATGTCCCACACTGTTGCAGCCGACACCAGTGCTGCCACCTCCATCACAACCAGTGCCACATGTTCCTTCACTATTAACACAACCTCCTTCCCTATTGTTGACATCAGACATGGAAATGGAAGCTGCACCAGTGCTGCCTGTCCTACCATATGGCCTTAGACAAGAGGGCATGCACTGAACCTGTCCGCACTAATGCCACTTACGACCCTACGCATGGTGGCAGTACATCACATGACTCAACAACCTACATTGCCCACAGAAGAAATGGACATGAGCATAGTGTTCACCTCCATGCAATGGAAGAGGAGTGCTTTAACTACCAGTTTAATGTGTACATCACTTCATAGTTTGCGCATAAAGTTTGTGCTTGATTTGGCCACTAGAGGCCACTTGGTATGCTAATACAACAGCAACTGTGTGCACATTCTGGCAGATGCGGCCCCCCTTGGAACTAATAACTATATAGGCTGTAGTGCAAGGCTCCACCAACCACTTGTGTACTGCTAATTTTATAGTACCTCGTGTTCCATGTGTGTGTACTGTTCGAGCAATAAAGTACAATTTCCTTGGGTTATAACAAAACAGAATGCAGATTAAGCTTATGTGACATCTCTGTTTGATTTTAATGTATATCTTAACTCTTTCCACCTCCTAGAATGTTCTCTTCCTTGATGGTATCTACACATAACAATGAACATATCAACAAATCAATGTATCAAGACACCTAGAGTGGTTGATATTTCTTAAGAAGTACTAAGTTCTTTGCAAGAAAGGACTACGATAAAACTGATGAAACTGGTATGCAGGATAAATATAACACCTTATACACCCTCAGACCTCATGGCCAATATAATAATCCAAATTCCAAAGAATTCAGGTATGGAATGGTGTGAGTATTTCTGAACAATCAGTTTACTGAGTTGTGGAACATCAACTCAAATTATTTACAGAAGGATGGAATGACTTCTAAAAGTCAGTCTGCGGGGAGATCACATTGGATTTTCCAGAAAATTAGGAATACAGGAAGCAGTATTGATTTTGAGGTTTTGTTTTAGGAACCACATTGAAGAACAGCCAACCAATATTTATAGCACATGAAAATAAATGGAAAGCTTTTGAGAATATTAACTGGCACATGCTCTTCGGTATTCTTAAATTATCGAAGATACACTGAAGGGAGTGAAAGCGTGTCTACAACTATACGGAAATTAACTGTAGTTCTAAGAGCTGAAGAAGAACCAAAAGGGAAACTGTGTTGGTTAACAATGTGAGATATTGTTGTAACTTGTCCCCATACTATTCTCTCTGGAAATTGAACAAGTAGAAATGAAACTGAAGAACAATTTTGACAGGGAATTAAGAGACAAGGAGGACCTTAAAGGTTTGCTGATGTTACCATAATTGTCAGAGATGGAAAATAATGTGGAAGATCAGCTGAACAGTATGCCACAAAAAAAGTAATATGAAAAATATCCATGAAAGTTAAACAAGAATAGTCAAATTAAGTAAGCTGAGGGTGAGGAAATTAGATTACAAAATGGGACAATAAAAGGAGTAGACAAGTTTTGCCATTTGGTTAGTGAAGTAACTGATGATGGCCAAAGTACAGAGAATATAAAATGGCAATTGGCTATAGCACAAGAAAGTTTCCTGAAAAACAATTTTGTTAACATTAAATATAACTTTAATGTGTTAAGAAGTCCCTTCTAAAGGCATTTGTCTGGTGTGTAAACTTGTACAGAACTGATAAGTGGTCAACAAGCACCTCAAGGAAAATAGAGAACAAGAATCTATTGAAATGTGCGTTTACAGAAGAATGCTGAAGAATAGTTGGTAATACTCCATAAATAATAAAGAGGAATTGAATGTAATCAGGAACACAAGAAATTTACAGCAAAACTTGACAAAGGACAAGGAAAGATTGATGGGATACAGTATGAGGCATAAAGGCATAGTTACTTTGTGAGGCAAGGGAGGGTGGGATGGAGGGAGGGATGGAGGGAGGGATAAGAAAATGTAGAGGAAACCAAATACCTGTTTGTGATAACAGGTGAAAGTCAACAAAGGCTGTAGTAGTCATTCTGAAGTGAAAAAACTTGTACAGTTTAGAATAGTGTGGCATTAAACCAGCCTTTGAACTGAGAAGTACAACAATAATACTCAAATAAATAAATAAATTGGAATGCTGTCCCTTTATTGTCAATGTAAAGTTACTCAAAATTCACGAAAGGTCACAAGTAGTCTTCTCTTTCATTTTCAGAGCTATGAAATAATTGAATTAAAGTATGTCCACATTTCTTGTGAAGATTATACGTATGTATAATTTTGTAAGACAGCAACTAGACAGTGAATAATATGGTATTGGATGACCTGCAATTAAACATTTATGGATCACTTAATGAGTACGAAAATCGGAATTGGATATAGTATACTGTACCATAAATAATTAGTTAATTATTGTAAAGCTTCGTGCAAGATAGATGTCATGTTTGGTGATCTTTGCTGAATACACACATCTAACCTGGTGTTAACTTCCTCCCATTTCTTATCCTTAATATGTTTGTTATTCAGAGTTACACAAGTGCCTCCAATAGCTGTGCTATGATGATGGATTATCCAAATGCAGAATCTTAAATGGTTTGAAAGGTTATTGTTACAGCTCCACTGACACTGGCGACACTGACTTGATAAGCTGACAGATATTAGAAGAGGATTGACCACACAATTTTCAAACTAATAAAATACAAGACTCCACAAGTCCTAAAGGTATGACAGTGTCATGGCATGCCCTGCGACTACCACCATTCTGGCCTGATAATCTGCCACTATGGTTTGTGCAGGTTGGAGCTGGGTTTAATAATTCGGGAATATCCACAGATTCTACCAAGTCTGCTACTGGTTAGTGAGCTCTACCATCACTATGTTGCCAAATTTAAGGTTGTAATCACATCAGCTCTTGCACAAAATTCATGTAGCAAATGGCCAACAGGGTTGGATTGCAAAGTGTCTGCAGAAAAACAGAGCATGTGTGTCAAATGTTAATGCAAGAAGACATCGAAGTTGGGAAGCTGTCACCATACCTTAGGCACATATATAGTAAAGTTGACGTGGGAATAGTACCCGACTCATTACTCTGTATGCTTTGGAACAGCTGTTTTCTGGCTCAGGTTAAAGCCATAGTAGCATCTCAGGCACAACCATTCTTGGACACTGTTGCAGATCTTACTGACGAAACTCAGGATGCAGTAGTACCACCATCAATCAGCACTGTAGTGCCATGCAATGGTGTCTGAATATCAGCAATAACATAGGCAGATTATGATCACCCTTTAGACAAATTGGATGCCCTGGATGAACTAATGATGGACTGCCAGTTTCACGCCATCTTAGAGAGTCATCTTCTGGTCATTTTGCAAAGGCAAAGGCAATGGCAAAGGCAAAGGCAAAGTTTAGCCTAAACCTCATGGAAAGCGTTACTCCCCTTATAACCAAAAAATATGGCGTGGCACCTGCAGCATAGTTACAGTGCCCTGAATGCAAGAACAATTCCAGACTCATATCCAGTTCCTTTACCAACCCTTTGTTATGGATGAGTTAACGTGTCATGCTCCACTGCTGAATGTGGAGAGCACATCTGGAGCAGTTAAAAGGTTATGTGACTACAATTGAATTCTCAGTGATGCTACTGTGTTCAGTGTACTGGACTGTGCAAAGACTTATGCAAATTCATGTGGTGAACAGATATTCCGAAGACTTCTGTAATAATGCCATTCGGCTTACACAAAAATGTCAGCACAGTACAATAGCCCGTTATGTGCATATGCCCACTGGGGAATTTGCATATAGGCGGAGATGCTGGCCTTTGCGTTCATTTCAAATTGGGTTTCTCACTTTAGCTGTCTGCTGGACATTAGCACAGACCAAGGCCAAAAAGTAAGGCCAGAGTTCTTTAACCAGCTAAGAAAATTCTGCCCTGCTCTCCATTACTAGAGGACATTTACCACCCAACAAGCTATATCATGGTAAAACAATGACTTAATTCTATAAAGGCTGCATAAATGTGTGGCACAACCAGCTGGAGAATTGAGTTATCTATGATCTTATTGGTCTTTCAAGACATTCATTGTCAGAAGAGCTCTAACATTGTGAAACATTTCAACTGCTCAGTGGATTCATCAATCGAAGGTCTGTACCATCATACTTCATTTGTTGACTGAGGAACCATGCTGTATGCATTCGCTCACATCAAGCCTCAAGATGTTTAATGACACCTACCTTTTTGCATATCACAACCTGCCCACATGCACACACTATGTTGTACACATATGGTGTCACTATCTCCACAAACTCTGTACACGGGCCCACATTGGGTTATCAAAAGAGAAGCATGAACCATAAATACAGGGTGTTTAAAATAGAATATACAGCTTCTTAAGTAATGTAGCTTTTATTACACGCAACTTACAATTATAATTCAGCAAATGAAAGAGCAACTCAGTTTTGTCTGTGTAGCTGTGCACAAAGAGAATACTAGGGAATGACCAATAGTAACTGATGAATGTGCTGAACAAGTGAGAGTCTTTCACGCATAGCCCACGAAATCAGTGATGTATGTGTGGAGTCATAAGGTGACACAACTATATCCTTATTGTTTGCAGTTGTAAGAAGCTCTAAAGACTACATCCTATGGTTTACTTGACAATTTTGTAGATGAAAAGTTTCTGTATGGAGCGTATTTTCAATCATGTGGTCTTCAGTGATGAATCAACATTACACCTATGTGGACAGTTGCAATGAGACTCCATTCAATTGAATTTTTTTGCTCCATACCCCAGCAGAAAGTTTATGGCCTTGCTTTCTCACAGAAGCAACTGTAATTCGTGCTTCTCATCTTGTTGTACTAGAACAGCAGCTCTTCCTTCAACCGGAAAAAGCTGAATCACAGAAGGTTATTTGGCAGCAATATTATGTGCCGCCTAACTGGTATAACTCAATATGCAATTATGCAATTGATTATACCACATTGTCTCTGACCAATGGATTGGTCATAAGGAGCTGGGTGACAAGAGCTTGGTTTGCATTAGCTCCATGTTCACACACAGTTTGATGCCATGCAGTTTTTAACTTTGGGGTTCACAAAGGATCATGTATCGGTGCCTCCCCTACCAGCTGATAAACCTGACTTCATCAACAGCATTGTTGCAACAATTATTCCATGCACATTGAACAAGGTTTGGGAAGAAATCATCTATTGACTTTAAGTGTGACAAATGATGCTCGCATTGAACATTTGCACAAAAAATAAACCTGTTTGACTTGCTCTTTCATTTTACTATTATCGGGGTGTATACATGGACAAGGAAAAAAAATTCCCAGATTATCCCCCGGATTTCCCAGTTAAAAATACCGTTTTTCCCGGGTGAAGAAACACTTTTTCCGTGTTAAGTGACAGTATACTCTTCCTCGCCACTGTAAAACTCATCAGTCCTCTGATTGTTTATGGTTTCATATACCAACAGAGAATCTCCTGGCACTTTAGAAAACGAAAACGAAACTTGGGGGGGTTTGAAGAAAATAAAAAAAAAAAAAAACGTTTTGAAAGACCTTTGATGTGCAGCAACATGTACGCTGCATATGTTTCGAATTACGAAGGTATAAATTTGGATTGCACCAAACATCTTACTTTTTGAAGCATTGAAATCGAGATTGCGCTGCACTTTTGTAAGCCAGTCATAGGTCATATCATGTGATCTCACCAGCTGATGACAGCACACGAGACTTGATGTAGTCAGCCAACAGCAACATCACACTTAAGTAGCGCGAACACACAAATAAGAAAAGTTAATGGTTAAATTAATATTTATAAGCTGGAAGAGAAGCTAAGCTTGCACACATAATGTTGATCATCTTTGCGTGTGTTACACTTTAAGACACATCACGCAAATGTGCCAGTAAAATTTTTAATAACGACCTAAATGTCCGATTTTCTGGGCTTGAAAATCTTTTCAGCAGTCCTCCTCAAAGAGTTGATTTTTAAATGAGTCAAACGCTTTGTGATTTAAGAAATTCATCGTACACTCCCGCACATAGTTCATCTTGCGTAAAAGGAAATTTGCTCTGAATTTAACGCTTTTCATACCACCATTCGCAATATTTTCCTGCGACCTGTTAGAAATAAGTTCGTTTCGGCAGTTGGCAGAGAGTGACAGATAACAGGCGACACCACGCTTGTGCAGCTACGATGACACAGGAAACCTGATGTTCCTAACGTGTAAAACATTAAAAGATCTTACATTATGTAATGAAAGAAACAAGACATCAGAGAATACTTCAAAAGCATCGGAATTTCGTGCACCTTACTAAAATACATAATTCGGCTTAAAGTGCACATTCGTTTGTCCAGATTCGGATGTAAATTTTATGGAGCACCAGTACAGTATTACCTAATGTTCGGTTCTTTAGTATAGCATAATGCCATAAGTGTACTTGAAATACAGCGAACAGTTGAAACTAGCCAATAGTGTAAAACTAAACACTTTGTTTCAAATAAATTGACTGCCTCAGCAGAAAAGATTAATAAAAGCCGAATCTCTTTAGCAAACCTTCAAAAATAACTTCATTGTTCTGCGAGGTGATTAATGCTTCACTGTCAGAAAGGTGGAAACAAAATCTGAAACTAAGAACATATTTAGCCTTCCGTAATTATGCGAACGCTTTTTTAAATTCATTTCATAGCTCCCGGTCACAAAAATCTGTTTTGTTTTCATTTAACGTGGGAGCCATAAACAATGAGGAAACAATAAAATCACTGAATGTATACACAGGTCACGTGGAGACAACACACCTCCACACCACAACTCAGACTGCTCTATGCATCAGTCCCGGATTTACTGTTTTACCGAACTGGGGCTATATTACATAGTGGCACCTACCCACACTTCTGTAACCAGAAGCAGGAGAATGTACTACCCATACACGACGCAACTGCTCAAACGAATCTCATTTAAACGGTTGTCACGTCAGGCTCATGGGAGGAAACATGTCGTTATGAAGCATTGCACATTCTTCCTAAAGCCTTTGACAAAATTTGCTGTTGGCAGACACTTATATAAGCACTGTGTTTTGTTGTTGAATGTCGCGCATTTCCTTCGCAACTTAAAGTTTTATTTTCGTTTTTTCTCGTTCATGTTTTGTTGCTGCAGTATTATTCTGCAGTAGCAGGATACAGTAATATCCTTTGTTAGAGTATTGGTTCTTACCAATCAAAATCACAAAAAAACTAGCTGAAAACTAAAACAACAAAAAATTCCCAGAATTCTAAACAATTCCTGGGTTTTTCCCGATTTTCTCCCGGATGAAAAAATTCCCGGGTCTTTCCCGGATCTCCCGGGTCGTATACACCCTGATTATGTATAACGTAAGCTGAAGATAATAAATGCTTCAGAGCCTTAAAACCAATACATTCATTCTGAAATACCCTGTATTTTACTAAATGGTAAAACAACAAAACAGCTACTATCTCAACACAGTAAAACCAGAGTACTTATTTCCAAAAAAAAAATGTGACACACTTGTGCCTCAAAGCCAGCCTCAGCTTCAAAACAGTCAAAATACACTCCAGGTGTTGCGTTCATTTCCTGACACAATATTTGGACGATGTTCCACTTATCCTTAAGGGACTGATTTAGCAAATGAGACCATCACCTGCTGTGTTTCGTAACTGTCAGTTAGTTCACACGACAGGTGCTCTTGATTCAGCATCAACAGTTTTGTTCAGGAAGGTTCCTTAGACAGGCAATGAAAACTCCATTATTGAGTAGGTAGACATCTTGCTTAGTGTTAATTTACTGCAATTTACAAATCTCAAGATCTTGCTTTCACCAACACATATCTGTAAGTAAATATTTGTTATTCAGAGTTATATGAGTGCCAATAATTTGTGTGCTATCACACCTGAACACATGTATGTAAGTAGTTGGAACGAATATTGCCATAGCAGCTTCGACAAACATTTGTGAATAGTCTAATGGGAAGGAAAATTGAAATTGTAGATAGATTATCTCACAAATAATTAATTATTATAAAGCTTCCTGCAAGATCGGTACTACTTTGGGTGAATACTGAGCACAAGAAATTTGAAGAAAAATTCTTGTTTTGCTTGTTTCAAGCACTGAAAAACAAACAAATTGTGTGTACTGATTTGTTAGTACAGATGAGATGACTGAATGCTGAAAGGCATTATCAGTCTTAAATGAAGATGATGATGATGATATGAGATGTGTATATCATGCTTCAAGTCAAAAAACAACAGCAGTCCAACAGAGTCCCACACCATAAAAGTAAGTCAATCTCATGTGCTTGAAAAACTGTGAACAATTTTTTCTGAGATGCAAAACAGATTCTTGTAATGAAGTGATTCACATGGGAAAACTGATAGCAGGCAAACAACATGTCAGTTTTTTAAGATGAATTGGTTGGGAAAAAACATTGCCATTTGCACAGACAATAATTCTGCTCATGAAGGTGATTTGGCATTGTAGAAATTAAGAGGTCTGAAGAACATCCAGAAAATTCACTTGACTTTGCATCCCTAACTTGAATTTTTCCTCCATCTGATGAGTGTGTTGCTGGAAAATGTTTTTGGATACAACAAAGGAATCGTGGAAGATACAAACTAGTGTTGTATCGACTGTCCTGCATCTCACTTCAGGGATGGATCCCAGTCACTGGAAAAATGTTGAATGTCTGACAGAAGACAATGACCTAACAGAAGGCAATGTCAAATGTAATTACATTTTAAACCTAGAAACATTTTTTTCACTTCGATTGTGACAAGTTTACATGTTACCCTGACATATTCTCCCCTGAATGTAGAAAATACATGACAACTAAAACTGACTTATCAGGCACAACTGCTATACTATACTACACACACACACACACACACACACACACACACACATTGTTGTTGTTGTTGTTGTGATCTTCAGTCCTGAGACTGGTTTGATGCAGCTCTCCATGCTACTCTATCCTGTGCAAGCTTCATCTACCAGTACCTACTGCAGCCTACATCCTTCTGAATCTGCTTAGTGTATTCATCTCTTGGTCTCCCTCTACGATTTTTACCCTCTACAGTGCCCTCCAATACGAAATTTGTGATCCCGTGATGCCTCAGAACATGTCCTACCAACCGATCCCTTCTTCTAGTGAAGTTGTGCCACCAACTCCTCTTCTCCCCAATCCTATTCAATACCTCCTCATTAGTTATGTGATCTACCCATCTAATCTTCAGCATTCTTCTGTAGCACCACATTTCGAAAGCTTCTATTCTCTTCTTGTCCAAACTATTTATCATCCACGTTTCACTTCCATACATGGCTGCACTCCATACACTCAGTTTCCGAAACGACTTCCTGACAATTAAATCTATACTCAATGTTAACAAATTTCTCTTCTTCAGAAACGCTTTCCTTGCCATTGCCAGTCTACATTTTATATCCTCTCTACTTCGACCCTCATCAGTTATTTTGCTCCCCAAATAGCAAAACTCCTTCACTATAAGTGTCTTATTTCCTAATCTAATTCCCTCAGCATCACCCGACTTAATTCGACTACATTCCATTATCCTCGTTTTGCTTTTGTTGTTGTTCTTCTTATATTCTCCCTTCAAGACACTGTCCATTCCGTTCAACTGCTCTTCCATGTCCTTTGCTGTCTCTGACAGAATTACAATGTCATCGGCGAACCTCAAAGTTTTTATTTCTTCTCCATGGATTTTAATACCTACTCCAAATTTTTCTTTTGTTTCCTTTACTGCTTGCTGAATATACAGATTGAATAACATCAAGGAGAGACTACAACCCTGTCTCACTCCCTTCCCAACCATATTAGTATGTGGAAAATAACAAAGGTGTGCCACATATCCATGCAATTAATGAATGTCAACCATTATGTATACAAGCTCTTCCTTAAAAATCACATGAAGAGAATAACCTAGCCTTGATATAAAAACAATTTGGAATATATGGATAGTGCAAATGAGAAAAATTACATTTATCAGATTGTCTTCAGGTGCACTGACCAAAGAACCAAAAGATAAAAATACAAGTTCTCTTTCTACCAGATCTATACAGGGATACAATGGAATCAGTAATCATTGCATTAATCATCAATTTTTTAAACATCCCTGAATGTGGGTAAATTTTGATCTTAGCTTGTAAAATGAACCCAGTTCACAAATTTGCTACGTTGTATAACACTTAACTTGCACTAACTGAACAATGTTTAGTATTAATTTAGTTTAGGTGAGGTAGGTTGGAAAAAGCACTGAATCAGCATTTGACCTGACTGTTCATCAGACTGCACCTTGTAAAGGGACATCCTCCTGCAACATTACTTTTCGTCAACAGTAGTAGCCGATACCAAAAATATTTTTTGAATTTTCAACATGTCAGTATTATATCTGCCATTTTTCTGAAAAATTTCATATAATTTTATACACAATACATTATATTTCAAGTTAAAACCTATGAAAAGAAATTACTTTATTTTCGTTGTTACACTTGATATGTACTAGCTCTAAATGTATACTTATTTTTTTTTAAAAAACATTCGAAATTATGAAACATTTGGCACATTTCAATTCTTTATTATTAATTACCCAATCTAGAATTGTTTATTATGTTTATTTCTGGATTCATCATAAAATAATATTCTAAACTGACAGAAATTCATTTGTCAAGAAAAATTGTAAACCCTCTGGAATAATGTTATTACTGCAGAGCAAAGTGGAAAAAAGTGTGCTTCTGGCGTGATCAGAGGTCTTTTTTTTAGTTGGGATGAACAATGTTATTTTGGCTTTGCTAATGTGAAAATTCAAAAGACCGTGTGTATAGTAAAATAGACACAATAAATCATCGAAAAAACAAAAGTTCTGCACAGACATTCTTCAAATTTATTTGGATCAATTAGACGATGAAAACTTAAAATGTGAAAATTTCAGCTTCAAAATTCAGAACCCCTAGATATGAAGGATTGGAGTCAACTGTGCAAGAAAAGATAGGGAAAAAATTGGTTGTAAATCTTACCTTATCTTGAATCTCATGAAAAAACATCATCATCGTAGACAATAGTGATGACAAAGAAGGGGGGGATAGATTACAAGCCATTAATTGTACATCACAGATAAACTACAAAATTGTTTAAGGTTTTGTGTTTCAACGGTGGACGGCATGAGGTGAAAGAAACTTCTCACATTCTGCAAGACACTTCTCCATGGGGACAAGTATTGATATGGATATCTTTGAAGTAAACAAAAATACACAGCTCTCAGCATTTATAGCTCTTGAGCACAGAATTTTGACCATTGCAGTACTCATAATTCTAGGAAACAGCAAATTATGTATTAAGGTGGTGGGTATTGTAGATAATAATCTTTATAACCAATATGGTAGTGAATGTATTGTTTCTTAGCAGATAATTAATGGTTATTTGGCACTGGCTCTTAGGCAGAGCTTTGATTCAACTGAACATACTGCAAACTGTGGTGTCAGTCAGAGCTTAAGAAGTTCGATGAACATGATGCAAACAAGAACTTATGCAACATTCAGTGTGGATGGGTGTTTCAAAACTTTGTAACACAGGGATAAGCAGTTCAAGAGTAAAATCAAAATGGTATTTTCAAAAGTCAACTCACATAATATTCCATCATATGGATGTCTCACCTACTCCTCATTCTGAAATTAGGAAAATCACATATTCTCTCAAAAATAAAACTTCATCTGTACTTGATGGTGTTTTCAGCAAAGTGAAGACTTGTTATGATATGTGTTGTATTTTCTGAAACATGTAATGCATCACAGACATATTGAAACACACCATTGTTGAACCACTATGTGAGCAAAGTGTAACAGCGATGTAAGTAGCTACCAAGATGTTTCACTGACATCATTTTTCCAAGTTTCTGAGATGGTGATTCACTCTAGAATAGTATTTCTCCTGTGCAACTTTAATATCAAAGCTACAGTTTGGCTTTCAACTGAGAAAGTCATTGTGCATTCATTCATAGAATTTTACAAGAATTTAACAACAAAATAGCACCAGTTTGTATTCTCTGTGACCTATCTAGTGCACTTGACTCTGTGAATCACAACTTAGTTAACTAACGTTTCATGGAATTAATGGGACAGCCTACAAATGGATATTGCCTAATCTAGTCAACAGATGCAAAAAGTGTACATAATAATCCAACAAATATAAGCACGAGAGATGCTTCCAATTTGAAAGAAATCAATTATGGTGTTCCACAAGGCCCATCGGTTGGCCCAATATTGTTTCTCATACATGTGAACAACAAAATGCCCAATATACAATAAGCAGAATTAGTAATTTTCCAGGTGACATTAGTGTTGTTACCATCCAAACTCTATATACAGCAACAGAAGGAGAAGTAGATAATGTTCTTGCAAGTGTTACTGGATGGTTTTCTGCTATTGTTCTGACACACACATTAGGAGGCACCACACCAATAAACACAAAGTAGGGAAATAAAAACTACACTGGGAACTACAACATTTTGTGTGTCCATATGGATGAGAGTTTAAATGGAAAAAGCACACTTCTGAAATCCTAAAACAACTCAGTTCAGCTAAATTTGCACTTTGTATCATGGCAAATCTTGGGAAGAGACAAATCAGTAAGTTAACATTTTGCATATTTTCATTTAATAATGTCATATGGAATAATGTTCAGGGGCAACTCATCATTAAGAAACAAAGTCTGCACTGATCAAAAACTTACTATAAGAATATTATGTGCTGCTCACCCAGCACCATTTGCAGACATCTGTTGAAGGAGTCAGGCATTTTGACTACTGCTTCTCAGTACATTAATTCTCTCATGAACTTGGTTGTAAATAATCCAGTCCAGTTCAAAAGGAACATTGATGAACGTAAGTGCAGTAACATAATGACATTCATTATTCCACACTGAGGTTGTCTTCAGCACAAAATGGGGATGAACAATGTTGCCTCCAAAATTTTTGATAATTTACTCAATTATATAAAATTTCTGACAGCCAGAAAAATTAAATCTGAAAAATGAAAAATTTCGTCTCACTACTAGTCTGTTCTACAGGAGGATTTCTGTTTACACAAAAAAGATTGTGGGTAATCGTCTCTAATTCACATTTGCATTAAAAATAAAAAAAACCTTGTAAATGGTCAGCATTAATCATACTCACATATAAATGTGTACTTATGACAACTCATTCCACATCATTACAATTACTTGTACAAATGATCCACAGACCAAGAACCTACAAACCAACTTTACTAACTAACTAATTAATTAACCATCAGCCACCCATCCAAAGATTGATTTTGCCAGCACAAACATTCACTGGGTATAGACCTTTTAAAGGTGGTATACCTTTGCCTTTCTCAGACCTTTGATCAGAATTACTTCTCCAGATGTATGGGTGGCTACAGTTTAAAGCGGATTCCAACCCATGGTGCAACTTCACATCTTGCATATAATATCCTGCAAATATTAGAGGAAAAATACATGGAAAACAAGAAAATGGAAACTGGAGTGATAAGAGTTGAATGCTAAACTGTTTAGATCCATACTCTTACACAATTACAGAGCCACTGAAACAACTTAGTTTTCACTTTAGCCAATAAATATGACTGATAACTGACATTGGCATTCTGTAGTTAAATTATTGTCCTTCTATGGCTACTGACATGCAGTATTAAAGTACAGAGTGGATTTCTGTAAAGGATGATCATTATTCCCTGCCAAATAACTTCATACACATGCTATTCATAGCAAATAATTTCACATTCCCTTTTTTACAATTACGTTGTGTGTCTATGAAATTCCTGCAAATTTTTCACGTTATTAGAAGTCTTCTCTAGAAATTCTTAGGATGGCTGTTATTATCTGCAGCTACTATTTACAACAGATATTCTCCTTAGCCTATCATTAAAAATAGAAATTCTTACAGCAGCATGAGAATTTTTCAACTTTTAGTCACACAACATGAAGTCTATTGTTTTGCAGTGTCTTTATTATATTATTTGTTGACTACAATTGAAATTAACTCGATCCCCGAGATTCTCCTAGTCAAAGGTGATGCTAGTATATGGTATATTAATTTGCAGGTAATGTATGTACAATACAGATTTCAGAGTTCAATGTGACAATTTTTTTCCCAAAATCTATGATCAACTGCTTTATAAAACTGGCCCTGAGCATTTGAAATATCTGCCACCCTTCTGTCCAGTGTGTACTGAGTAATAGGCCTCTGAAAGGGCAAGGTGGTTTTACGTATGCCGCCATCACCACAATCCTGCTTACAGGAGCTTGCAGGTAGTCTCTACTGAGGATGCTGGCGTGCTATACACACACAACAGATTTTAGGAGGGCCTAATGTGTGGAGAAGATATCACTTCTCTGTATTTGTAAATGTAGTATTTGGAGGAAGTACTAGGATGACTGTGGCTATTGTGCCAGGAAATCATGTACACTTTGGAGGCTTTGAATCTACATTGAAGTTATGGCAGACAATCACCACTAAGTTGTAACTAGGTACAGAGTAACAGAAAACAACATTTTTAGCATCTTTGTGTGGTTATTTTACAACAAAATGCCATTTACACAAGCTATGCCAACAATTTTAAGATTGTATAACAAATGGCATTTTTGCTAATTATAAAGTGATGGCTAGTTAAAGCAAACTGACAAAACTTATGAGAGGAAAATGAATGTTTTTCATAGTGATAATCAGCACTCAACAAAGAATAGTAAACTATTTGCAATACAAATACCTGCTAAGTCTAACTACAATACTAATTTTGAACAGCCTTTGAGGGACTTACTACCTCCATCATCATGTGTACATACTTACTACAGAAATTACAACATTTTTGTGCTTTCTTTCCCTCCTCTTCCCCACCCCACACACACGTACTGTGAATTCAGAAGATGTGTTTATGTAATCTGCCACATTTAAAGAAAAAATGTATAAATTGATATGGACAAATAATTGTTTCAAATACCAGATGTTTAAAGTTCATCCGACATTCCAAAAAGGATTCAAGACAGAGAAGTAAGAAATTATTCCAAGTAAAAATTACTGAATGTATTACGTAGAAATTTGCTTTTGACAAAAGGAAAAATTGAACCCGGTTTTCCTGCCTTGATCACATGCTACAACAATGAGAATTTGGCAGGGTCCAGAATGCATACTTAGATGGCAGACTTATTCACACAACTAGTCATTAAGGCGTGGAATCTAGGCTCCAATCCCGGTCAAGGCAGCAATTTTCATATTTTGATTCGTAAGTATATCATCACAATAACTCATAATTCCTATCTGTAGTGACAAATGCAAGGAACTAATTCTTAAAATATACACGCTAAAACTATTGCACAAGCTCACTGATACTACTTCGGCTAATGTTAAGAGAGGACTGCCCCCCCCCCCCCCCCTAAAGTCTTTGTTGTGGTGACAGTCTGATTTGTAGCTAAGTCTGAGATCTAGGTTATGTTTGAAGGTGACAATTTGGCCGAGAGTTGGCAAAGCTAATGGATGTAAAAGCAGAAAAATCTTGTGGTGATAATAAGCTGACTAGTAGTGAAGCCCCATCTTTATCTCCATGCCATACTGAAAAATACAGGGGAGGAGGTTCAAATTTAACTTTTACCGATACTTCAGTTCATTTAGTGTAAATTATAATGCTCTATTTTGCCTGCTTTCCCTAGTTTTCTGCCAGGGGCCTATAATATAACAATGAGTGTAATCATTACAGGCACTACAGTGAAAGCCTGAACGCCAATGGAGAGCTGCATTGCTTATCATTCCCATTATGATCACAACTGTGGCACAATTCAAATGTGTTTAATTTCATATAGTTACATAAATTCTTGAATTACCTCTTGTTTCACACACTCTTGCAATTCTTCTTTCACGTTCACAGTGGATGGGTAAACCTGGACCTGCGGTAATAATAAAACCACATAATTAGTGTGCTTAAGCAGTTGTAATTTTAATAGTTTTCTGTAAAACTTATGACACTATTAAGTTTAACAATAATAATAATTTTATTACTAGTTCTTTTTTCCGAGAGGAATTATCTCTAACAATGGAAACTCCAGGTTGGGATATCAGCAAAAGATAGAATGGTGCTGACTGTAAAGATGACATGTTAAACTGCAAACAAATACAATGAAAAGAAACTTACACATTAGTTTTGTCCTTTTCTGACTAAGGTAATCAGTAAGTGTCCTTTCACTGTGTCTGCCTGCAACTTAGTATCTCGTCTTTCCCTTATGTTATCGATATTCACATAGAAAAGATGTGTCATATATATCATAAATCATTTGCCAAGTAATGGAAAGTCAAGGATTGAATAAAAATAATAATATGACGGTAGATCACTACTCACCATATAGCGAAGATGCTGAGTCTTAGACACGCAAAGTGAAAAGACTGCTACAGTGGCCAGAGACAGAGGTCACATGTATGTGTACGCTAATTGTTCTTGTGCAAATGTGTATGGACGTTTTCTACATCGAAAGGAAGCCTTTTGGCCACAAGTTAAAATGCTAAATAAGTTTTTCTGTTGCCCCTGTGTTACTCAATGTTTCTTTTGTATTGTAAGTGCTCATTTATTTTTTCGTAATATTGTTACAAAAGACTTTTTCTCAACAGGTGATTTTCTTATACCTATGGATGATACACAAACCCACTCAGTAACAAGTTGGGGGATATTCATCCGTACCCTGTTCCTCCTAGGCTCAGCTTACACAGACTGACCAGATAAACGAAGACTTTCTTGGTTAGGTAGTCAATTTACCCCGTTATATTCCAAGGGCTAATTTTGTGTGAGTTCTTGCATTTGTGTTTTCGTTGCTTCCCCTGAATTGTTCTAGGTGAAAGAACTGAAAGAAGGAACACAAAATTCACAGTGACAGAAAAGTTTGTTTCAGTTTCCCCATTAAATTTCAGCCTTAAAACTGGATGATATTGCCACATTTTAAAGAAAACAAACAAGAACTACGTTTTAGCATTAATTTTAAGTGAGGATGTAATGGATTTTGGTCCAAAAAATATATTTTTCAAAAATATTATTTCCTTGATCTACACAGTCTATGTTGTGTGTCAATTTTATGATGATAGTAGCTTCAGAAATGCCTTTAAATTGTTAAACTGCTCTGCACTTGCGGCCACTCCCACCTTTTCTAACATTTGGGAAACTGCTTGCTTCAGCGGAGTTTGTCAGTTTGAAGGCTATTTTCTTTTGATAACTTTGGCTGACATCTATACCTTTGCCTGAAAACATTGTTGCATGTGGTTTATTTACATTTTGACAATACCAACACACATTATGGGTGGAAGGTTGAATTTGCAAACCTTCACATGGAAGTCAAGATTTATGCATAATGGGTAGTGGAAAAACTGTGTTTAGGAAATGGAGGTTTCATGGAAATCTGTTTACCAACAAAAAAAGAGGACGTAGTTCGAAATTAAACTTCCGCATCAAAACTTGGAATAGGAGAATTGTACAGGTGTGTGAATAATGATATGGATACCACTGGATTCAGATTTACTGATTTAGATCTTGTATGCCAGGTTAGAGCTTGTCTGTCAGGCTGTAAAAATACAGAATGCACAACTGTTGTTGAAGAAAGAAGAGTGGGAATAGCTTGTGATTTTAAATTAATTTGTAATTTATGTGGCTATGAATTTTCATTTACCTCCTCCAAAAAATCGACACTGGTACATATGATAGCAATTTTAGGTTAACATATGCTATGAGATGCTTTGGACAAGGCAGAGAAGGAGGTAATTAATTGTGTGGTTCCTTGAACATGCCTCCAACTTTTGCAAGATTTGAAAAAATAAATAAAGAAATGTCTGAAGGTGTATGCGATACTGCCAAAGTTTCTATGAAGAAAGCAGTTGAGGAATTGGTGGAAATAAACAAAACTGACCCATGTGTGTCTGCAGATGGGACCTGGATGAAATGGGGTCACTCATCCCTATATGGAGTTGCATCTGTTATAGGTATTGACTCAGGTAAAGTTTTAGATGTAGAAATTATGTCTAAATACTGCCACCAGTGTGCAACAAGGAAAATGTCCAACAATGAAGACAGAAACTTTGGAAAGAAAGGCATGCAGTAGCATGCTCTAATAATTTTAGTGGCTCAAGTGGGGGCATGGAGGCTGCTGCAGTTGTTAGGATGTTTTCCAGATCTGAGGATCAGTATGGTGTCAGAGATACTAAATACCTTTATGATGGGGACTCCTCTTTGTTCAAAGCTGTGACAGACAAAAATCTGTACAATACAACAATAGAAAAGTTGAAATGTGTTTGCCAAATCAAAAAGAGGTTTGGTGGTAGGCTTCGTCACTTGCTGAAAGAGAAGAAAGGTGAAGTACATGAAGCTGGAAAACCACTAGGAGGAAAAAGCAGGTTTACTCTGAAAGAAATTGGTTCTTTTCATTTATTTTATGGGAGAGCTATCAGGAAAAACCCACACAATTTAGAGGTAATGAGGCATGTTGTGTGGGCAATTTTTTTCCACAAACTATCCACTGACAAAACACCAATGCACAATCTGTGTCCGATAGGCAATTGGTGTACATTCAACAACAGAAATGGGATGTATTCACATAAACACTAATTACCAGAACTTTTTCTTAGTGCACTCAACTACTAAGGTCATTAGTGCCCAGTCACAAATGTTAGTGCACTAATAGCGTAGATAAACGCAAGGGGGCAACAACAGGATGTACTTACAAAGACACATATAAACAAAATAAAAGAGTTAGATTTTCTTGGACAAGTCCGTCAATGTCATAAAACTAAGAATACGAGCAACTGCTCGAGTGTCATCAGCTAAAAGTTCCTGTAAGGTAGACAGCAGACACAGGACAACACGAGAGTGAATAAAATGGGGACAGGACAATAAAATATGGCGCACCATCAATGGATGATCACAGGGGCACTGCGGGGTGGGGTCACCGAACAACAGGTAGCGGTGGCTAAATCGTCAATGCCCAATCCCCAACCTGGCCAAAATGACCTCCTCTTTCCGGGAAGGGTGTGAGGAGGTCGTCCAAGCCATCAGGATCGGTTTGATGGCCGTAACCCCACTAACATCAGTTGACGAGACACAAAAGTAAGCTGACCGAGGCAGGAAGACAGCAGCCTCGGCCGCAGCATCAGCAGCTTCGTTCCCAGGCACACCAACGTGGCCAGGAATCCACAAAAAAATGACACAAGCGCCAGCATCAGCTAGTGACTGAAGGGACCGTTTAATTCATTGCAAGTGAGGGTGGTCCGAATATGGGTCACAGAGACTATGAATGGCGCTCAAAGAATCAGAGCAGATGCATAGGGAGAATGACGATGGCGGCGGATATACTGAACAGCCTGATAGAGAGCAAAAAGCTCAGCTGTAAAGCTTGAACACTGGTCAAGGAGCCGGTATCGAAAAGTATCATCCCCAACTACGAAGGCACATCCGATGCCAGCAGTAGTCTTGGAGCCATCTGTGTAAAAGATGTTATTAGCCAGCCTCGAACAAAGTTCAACAAACCTCAAGCAGTATATCGAATCCGGGGTCCTCTCCTTCAAGGTGAACGCGAACCTGAGCCTGGAGCCAAGGTGGCGTCGGACTCTCACCCACTCGAAAAGTCGTAGGTAGGGTAAAATCAAGTTGCTGAAGCACGCGACGAAAGCGAACTCCAGGAGGTAACAGGGCAGAGACGTACAGACAGTATTGGCAGTCGAAAGAGTCGTCAAAGAAGAAGAAATATGACAGGTGGTGGGGCATTGACATCAGTCGGCAGGTGTACCGACAAAGCAACATATCGCGCCAGTAGTTGAGCGGTAATTCGTCAGCGTCGGCGCACAGACTCTCAACAGGGCTGGTGTAGAATGCTCCAGTCGCCAGACGTAACCCCCGATGGTGGATAGAGTTTGGACGGCGTAAGATGGACGGCCGGGCAGAGGAGTGGACAAAGCTTCCATAATCCAGCTTTAATCGGGCAATGGACAGATATAAGCAAAGCAGGACCATTCGATCTGCTCCCCATGGCGTCCCACTGAGAACACGGAGGACATTTAGGGAACAGGTACAACGAGTAGCCAAGTAAGAAACATGAGGAGACCAGCAAAGTTTCCTGTCAAATGTAAGACCTAAAAATTTTGTTGTCTCCACGAATGGGAGAGCAACAGGACCGAAATGTAAGGTTGGGGGAAGAAACTGTTTGTAACGCCATAAGTTCATACAGACCGTTTTCTCACCAGAAAAACGGAAACTGTTAGTGACACTCCAGGAATATAGACGGTCTCGACAAAGCTGAAGACAGCGCTCCAGGAGACATGTTCTCTGAGCACTGCAGTAAATCGTAAAGTCGTCCACGAAAAGGGAGCCTGAAACGTCAGCTGGAAGGCAATCCATTATTGGATTGATAGCTATGGCAAAAAGGGCCACGCTCGAAACGGAGGCCTGGGGCACCCCATTCTCCTGGTGTCGTAAGCCTTCTCCAAATCGAAGAACACAGCCACCGTCTGGCGCTTACACAAAAAGTTGCTCATAATGAAGGTCAACAAGGTACTAGGTGGTCAACAGCAGAGCAGCGCCTATGAAAGCCACACTGGACATTGGTAAGAAGGCGTCGAGATTCAAGGAGCTAAACCAGTCGAGAATTTACCATGTTCTCCGTCACATTGCAGATGCAGCTGCTAAGGGAGATGGGGCGATAACTTGAAGGAAGGTGTTTGTCCTTTCCTGGTTTGGGTATGGGAACAACAATTGCTTCACGCCAGCGTGTGGGAACATGACCTGACCAGATGTGATTATAAGCATGAAGAAGAAAGTCTTTACCTGCAGGAGAAAGGTTCTTCAGCATCTGAATATGGATACCATCGGGCCCCGGAACAGAGGATCAGGACCGGGTGAGTGCACTTTCGAGTTCCCACACGGTGAAGGTAGCATTGTAACTTTCACGATTCAAAGACTGGAAAGAAGTTGGCCGTGCCTCCTATGCTTGTTTTCAGGGGAGGAAGGCAGGGTGGTATTTTTTTTTTTTTTTTTTGGGCGCACAACGTCAACGGTCATTAGCGCCCAGACTACTTTAGGAATGCACCGCGAGTCACAAGTTCAAAACAGCAACGAAACGGAAAACACAATGAAAGACAGACTGACAGGCATAGGATTAAAAAAGAAAACAGCATAATCAAATGTCCTCTGAGAGGGTTGTCAAATTGATAAAATGAAGAACGCGAGCAGCTGCTCGTGGGTCATCCGCTAAAATGGCTTCTACAGTACATGGCAGGCCAAGATCAAGACGCAGGGTGTTAAAATCCGGACAGGATGTTAAAATGTGGCGGACCGTCAGCAATTGCCCACATGGGCAGAACGGCGCCGGCGCAGCCGTCAGCAGATGGCGATGGCTGAACCGGCAGTGGTCAATTCGCAACCGGGCCAAAACTACCTCCTCCCGCCGAGAAGGGCGTGAGGAGGACGTCCAAGCCACGGGAAGAGCTTTCAAGGCCCGAAGCTTGTTGTCTGTAAGTGCAGCCCAATCGGCATGCCACAGCGATACAATGCGCCGACAAATTACCCTGCTACAATCTGACAAAGGGACACAACAAGAAGCTGTCCGAGGCTGGAGGACCGCAGCCTTGGCCACGGCATCTGCAGCTTCGTTCCCAGGGATACCGACATGGCCAGGAACCCACATAAAGCTAACCGGAGAACCGACGTCCACCAGCTGCTGAAGAGAGCGTTGGATCCAGTGCACGAAAGTATGAACCGGGTACGGATCACCGAGGCTCTGGATAGCGCTCAGGGAATCGGAGCAGATGACATATGCAGAATGTCGGTGGCGGCAGATGTAAAGGACAGCCTGGTAGAGGGCAAAGAGCTCAGCTGTGAAGACCGAACAATGGCCATGGAGCCGATATTGGAAACTTTGTGCCCCGACAATAAAAGAACACCCGACCCCGTCATTGGTCTTAGAGCCATCTGTATAAATGAAGGTCATATTAATGAACTTCGAACGAAGTTCGACAAAACGGGAGTGGTAGACTGAACCAGGGGTAACCTCCTTCGGGAGCGAGCAGAGGTCAAGGTGGACGCGAACCTGAGCCTGGAGCCAAGGTGGCGTGTGGCTCTCGCCCACTCGAAAGGTGGCAGGGAGTGAAAAATTAAGGTGGTGAAGGAGACGACGAAAGCGAACTCCAGGGGGTAGCAGGGCGGAGACATACAACCCGTATTGACTGTCGAGAGAGTCATCAAAAAAGGAACGATAAGACGGGTGGTCGGGCATTGCCAGTAGCCGACAGGCATACCGACAAAGCAGTATATCGCGCCGGTAGGTGAGTGGCAACTCACCAGCGTCAGCATGAAGACTCTCGACGGGACTAGTATAAAATGCTCCGATCGCAAGTCGTAAACCCCGATGTTGTATGGAGTTGAGGCGGCGTAAGATGGATGGCCGTGCAGAGGAGTATACGAAGCTCCCATAATCCAGCTTGGAGCGGACGATCGACCGATATAGGCGAAGTAGGACGGTTCAATCCGCTCCCCACAACATACCACTGAGAACACGGAGGACATTGAGAGAACGGGTACAACGGGCAGCCAAATATGACACATGTGGAGACCAACTAAGTTTCCTGTCAAATGTAAGACCTAAAAATTTTGTTGTCTCCACGAATGGGAGAGCAACGGGACCGAGTCGTAAGGACGGTGGGAGAAACTCTCTGTAGCACCAGAAGTTGATACAGACCGTCTTCTCGGCAGAAAAACGGAAGCCATTGGCGACACTCCACGAGTAAAGACGGTCAAGAGAACACTGAAGACAGCGCTCCAGGAAACACGTACGCTGCGCGCTGCAATAGATGGTAAAATCGTCCACGAAAAGGGAGCCTGATACATCAGCTGGGAGGCAATCCATTATTGGATTGATCGCTATGGCGAAGAGAGCGACGCTCAAAACTGAGCCCTGTGGCACCCCATTCTCCTGGAGAAAGGTGTCTGACAGGACAGAACCCACACGTACCCTGAACTGTCGATCCATTAAAAAGGAACGAATAAAAAGAGGGAGGCGACCGCGAAGGCCCCATGTATGCATGGTGCGGAGAATGCCCGCCCTCCAACAGGTGTCGTAAGCCTTCTCCAAATCAAAGAACACAGCCGCGGTCGGGCCCTTCCGCAAGAAGTTATTCATAATGAAGGTCGACAAGGTAACCAGATGGTCAACAGCAGAGCGGCGCCTACAAAATCCACATTGTACATTGGTAAGGAGGCCTCGAGACTCGAGCAGCCAAACCAATCGAGAGTTAACCATTCGCTCCATCACTTTACAGACACAGCTGGTAAGCGAGATGGGTCGATATCTGGAAGGCAAGTGCCTGTCCTTCCCCGGCTTAGGAATCGGGACAACAATAGACTCGCGCCAGCATGCGGGAACATGTCCCTCAATCCAGATGCGATTGTAAGTACGAAGAAGAAAACCTTTACCCGCAGGAGAAAGGTTCTTCAGCATCTGAATATGAATAGAATCAGGCCCTGGAGCGGAGGACCGTGATCGGCCAAGTGCGGTTTCGAGTTCCCGCATGGTGAATGGGGCATTATAACTTTCACGATTCGAGGAGCGGAAGATAGGTGGCCTAGCCTCCTCTGCCTGTTTGCGGGGGAGGAAGGCAGGGTGGTAATGAGCGGAGCTCGAAACCTCTGCGAAAAAGCGGCCGAAGGCATTGGAGACAGCCTCAGGGGCCACAAGGACGTCATTCGCGACCGTCAAGCCAGAAACTGGTGAGTGGACCTTAGTGCCAGATAGCCGGCGCAGGCTACCCCAGACAACAGAAGAAGGAGTAAAACTGTTGAAGGTGCTTGTGAAAGCAGCCCAGCTGGCTTTCTTGCTTTCTTTAATAATACGACGGCACTGTGCACGTAATCGCTTATAATTGATACAATTCGCCACTGTAGGGTGGCGTTTAAAGGTGTGTAAAGCACGTCGACGAGCACGTAAAGCGTCTCTACATGCTGCGGTCCACCAGGGGACCGGTACGCGACGTGGAGAAGAAGTAGGGTGAGGGATGGAATATTCAGCAGCAGTGAGAATGACTTCCGTGAGGTGTGCGACCTGACTATCGCAACTTGTGAATGTTTGATCCTGAAAGGTCGCTCTGGAAGAGAAGAGCCCCCAGTCTGCTTTGGAGATGTTCCAACTAGATGAGCACGGAGAGGGGGTATGCTGCAGGAGATGGATAACACACGGGAAGTGGTCGCTCGAATATGTATCAGAAAGTGCATACCACTCGAACCGGCGTGCAAGTTGGGGAGTACATATAGAGGGATCTAAATGGGAATAGGTGTGAGATGTGTCCGAAAGAAAAGTAGGGGCGCCAGTATTGAGGCAGACAAGATTGAGCTGGTTGAAAAGGTCTGCTAACAGGGAGCCCCTCGGGCAGGATGCTGGAGAGCCCCAAAGGGGATGGTGGGCATTGAAGTCTCCAGTTAACAAAAATGGTGCAGGTAGCTGAGCAATAAGTTGCATAATGTCTGCCCTGGTAACGGCAGATGACGATGGAGTGTAAACGGTACAAATGGAAAATGTAAAAGTGGGGAGAGTAATGCGGATGGCAACTGCCT
Organism: Schistocerca nitens; assembly: GCF_023898315.1. NCBI lineage: Eukaryota > Metazoa > Arthropoda > Insecta > Orthoptera > Acrididae > Schistocerca > Schistocerca nitens. The sequence goes on from NC_064624.1 coordinate 75,272,736, forward strand.
GCAGGCCGGTGTGCAACGTGATGGGATCGTAGTAAATATCATCCCGGACCAGCAACATAACCCCTCCATGAGCTGGGATACCTACCACAGGGGGTAGGTCAAAACGCACAGAGGTGTAGTGTGCCAAGGCAATTTGATCGCATGGGCGTAGCTTCGTTTCCTGGAGGGCTACGACGAGCGGACGGTGCAAGCAGAGCAGCAACTTCAAGTCCTCTCGGTTGGAGCGAATGCTGCGAATATTCCAGTGAATAAGTTCCATCGTAAGAAAAAAAAGGGGAAGATGAAAGAAGGGGTCACCTGGAAGGCCGCTGAGGGCCTGGCTTCGAGCGAGCACTGCCGCCGCTATCAGTAGGCGGACAGTCATCGTCCATTGGGTCTATAGGTTCATCGGCCATCTTCGGAAGATGGCCGGGAGGGGGAGCTTCCTCCGCCGGTGAACGGCCAGATGTTCGGCTACCAGCGGTGCGGCCAGGCGAAACGGATAACGGCCTGGGGCAGCAACCGCTGGGTGGCGCAGGAGAAGAAATGCGCCGTGGCGGAGAAGGAGAACTGTGCTTCCTATGAGCCTTCTTGGAAGGTCGTTTGGTGGAAGTACCGGTCAAAGGCTGGGAGGTCGAGGTACGTAGGAAGTCTGCACGGGACGGTTCCTTCTTGAAGGCCCGTGCATCTGACTTCTGGGTCTTCGTCTTAGCAGAAGCTGATGAAGGGGCTGGTGTCTGTGGGGTGATGGGAGGAAGAGGAGACGTCGACCGCGCGATCTTAGCACTGGCCGAACGGACGACCGTGGTGCTGAAGGTCAGATCGCATGTCTGGGTGGCCACCTCCCTGGTAGTCCGAGGAGATGCGAGGACAGTACTGTATTTCCCCGCTGGGAGCAGCGTGGGCTTCCTACTAGCCAATAGCTTGAGAGCAGCCGAGGTGGACACTTTCTCTTTGACCCGAATTTCTTGGATACAACGTTCTTCCTTATAGACAGGACAGTCACGGGAGGATGCGGCATGGTCACCCTGACAGTTCACACAACGAGGAGACGGAGGTGGACAGTCACCCTCATGGGCATCCCTGCCACAAGTGACACATTTAGCCGCATTGGAACAAGACTGGCCAGTGTGATTGAAACGCTGACACTGGTAGCAGCACGTAGGTGTCGGGACATAGGGGCGAACAGAAATAACCTCGTAGCCCGCTTTGATGCGCGATGGCAGCTGAACACTATCGAAGGTCAAGAAAAGTGTCCGGGTCGGTACAAGGTCATTGTTGACCTTTTTCATGACCCTATGGACAGCCGTCACGCCCTGCTCAGCGAGGAAAGATTGAATCTCCTCGTCAGTCAAGCCGTCGAGGGATCTAGTATAGACCACACCACGAGACGAATTCAAAGTTCGGTGACCCTCCACCCGGACAGGGAATGTGTACAGGAGTGTGGCCCGAAGCAGTTTTTGTGCCTGAAAGGCGCTCTCAGTTTCGAGTAATAAGGTACCGTTACGCAACCTGGTACAAGATTTGACAGATCCGGCTATGGCATCGACGCCCTTCTGGATAACGAAAGGGTTGACAGAGGAAAAATCCTTTCCGTCCTCAGATCGAGAAACGACGAGGAACTGTGGGGCAGGCGGTAGTACTTTTGTCACTGGTAGCTGGTCACGTTTCCGTTTTTGGGCAGGAGTCGAGAGAGATGGAGTGAAATCCATTGCGGAGAAATCCCCCATGATTGCCAGCGTCTCCGATGGCGCGCTCCTTCCTTGTGGGGACCCTCTCAGAGGGCACTCCCGCCTTAGGTGAATGTTTACACCTCAGGTCACACCTCCCGAGAAACAGACGGAGGGACCAATCGGCATGGTCAGAAGGTATCAGCTCAGGCAATCACCCCTCCCCGGGCCTGGCCTTTACCAGGGGGTACGCGCGTGCCTTACATGTCTACCCAGGGCGGGGAATTACGCGTTACCCCGTCACCGGCTACGGGTGCGAACGCGTGGGTCGGCCTTCAGGCGCGCACAGGGAGGAAGGAAGAAGAGGAAAAAGGAGAGAGAGAGAGAGAGAGAGAGAGAGAGAGAGAGAGAGAGAGGACAGTGGCTCAAACGCCGAGGCGGAGACCAGAGAAGGCAAGGAGAAGAAGGCAATGAGAAGGCAAGGAGAAGAAGGCAATGAGAAGAAGGCAATGAGAAGGCAAGGAGAAGAAGGCAATGAGAAGGCAAGGAGAAGAAGGCAATGAGAAGGCAAGGAGAAGAAGGCAATGAGAAGGCAAGGAGAAGAAGGCAATGAGAAGGCAAGGAGAAGAAGGCAATGAGAAGGCAAGGAGATTATGCAGGGGAAAGAGTAAGGAAGACAGTGAGGTGGAGAAGAGCAAAGAAAGGAACCAACCAAAGAAAGGAAGAAACGAGAAGTGAAAAAGCAAAATGACCGCAAATAGAGGTCGTGGAACCGTCCGTCTCCGGACGCAGGCGCTAACTACCCCCTTGAGGGGGAGGGACTCCTTTTAGTCGCCTCTTACGACAGGCAGGAATACCTCGGGCCTATTCTTACCCCGGATCCGCAGGGGGAGGGGGGGGAGGATTGGGGATGAGGAGGGATGGGGAAGGGGGGTAGGGCAGCCCGGGAAGGAAGGAGAACTGCACTAGCTGAGGGCCCCGTGCACGCCACGCGCGTATCCACAAAAAGAGTTGTGGACCACAGAACCTGTTATGAATGCATTGAAGCCCACATTCAGGTTTCTTGCAAACCCTGATTTATTGAGGAAGTGTCTTCACAGAGAGACACAAAATGCAAATGAAAGCCTGAAAGCCTCAATAATTTAATTTGGATTACATGCTCAAAAAGGACATTGTGTGGACTTGAAGTACTTAAAATAAGTGTCTATGATGCAGTTTTATGTTACAATAACAGAAATAATGGCAGATTTGAAGTGCTGAAGAGAGTTGGTATAGATCCTGGTGTGTTTACAACAAAAGTATTTTACACCATCGACAATAGCAGGGTGAGGAAAGCTAATAAATCAGTGTCTTACCCGCAAATACAGGCCGGGCAGATTCGAAAAGGAGGGAAGAGAAACATGGCGGATTTTAAAATCATTTTCTCTGTTTTACATCTCTTACATTATTAGAAGCCTTTTCTCAAGAAGTACATGTGCTAATCCTATAAAATTTTCAGGAACTGTTCAAACGTGTTGCTGTCCCTCTAGAACTAAAAACTACGAGATCCTGCAATTACATTCTGATTTTTAGATGATTATATGTAGAAAAAAAAGTTAATTTTGGATATGCAAAATTAAAAACTCTGTTAATGATACAATTTGTACCATAAATTAATAACTGTAGTTCAGTGGTTTTATAACCTTCTCAGGACCCTACAATAAAATTTTCAGATTAATTGCATGATTAGAATGAGTTATGGCTTTTTATAAAAAGACAATAAAAAATTAAAAATTACAATTTCTGGAAAAATATTAATCCTGCATATTTTATTATATTTTTCCATTAAAACACAACTCAGCTGCTTTACACATGTAAAATTTTGGATTTGTAAATTAATAAATATGGTTTTAATGATTTATTAAATAAAAGTTTACATTTCCCATTACATCCCAGCTTAAGCAATGTAATTCACCAGAAGTTGACAGTGACATTAAAGTACAATACATAATACTTGTTATCAACAATGAACAGCACATCACATGATTAAGTTTTGTATGAGTATTACCCAGCCACAATATCATTCTTTGGGATGGGCATAAACAGAAAAGAAGTGATGGAGATACTTTTTGGCTTCCGCCTTGTACACTTCAGTAGCGGTTAGCCACCTGCTTAGGGCTACCTCACAACATACTTTTTGAGGAAATTTGTGTACTGGGCAAGAAGTACACACCAAATACCACATGAGGCCGCCACCAACATACAGGCACAAACCCTTGCCTGACATCTGTCAGTTCATGTGAGCAGCCTCCAGACGGTGCTCCCTAACACACACTTCTTCCTGCTTCTGTGTCACCTCCTTCAGCACATCGTGTATGTCCACTCATAGTGTAGACAGCCAATAGGAAATAATGTCAACTGCAGACTACACAGCTTTTGCCTCCACTGGGCAGACAGGGATCTTCCCACTGATGGACTCAAAATACAATGGGATGCAGATGCGGACAAACAAACAGTTCCGCACCAGCAGCCAGACAGTAGTTTCAGTGCTGGCAATTCTCACACAATACTCTGAAGATTACCTTCTGACACTACAGATGCTGTTCACAGAGAACCATAAACAATTACAGAGTCTTTGCAAAGATTTCTATCAGTAACAATATCAGGCTGTCAAGAGACTGCAAAATTAGTTAGATACCACTGCATCATGTTCAAGACATCATCCGCCATACATCAAAGTTTAGCAAAGTTAAGTACCATTTTGTAAAATACTTTTAATAAATGTTATTTGTTATTTCTTACTGGGTTGACACCTTTGTAATAGCACATCCTGTCACAGTAAGAGTTTATGTAGCATAGCATGTGTGGTGTCACAAGGCTTAGGCCTGTCTCACCCCTCATTAAATCGACCAAGACTTATACGAATAATTGTAAGAACAGTTACTATTATTATGTTCTTTAAATTTGTTTTTGGGTTTTCAGAAACACTGTGGGAAGAAAATTTATTTATGTTGCAGATAACGTGGAAGACGTTGCCCAACGATCACCACGAAAGCTCGACGTAGCGGCAAGTGAGCAAGGAATAAAACGAATGCTGCAAACTACTGTGAGCCATGGAAGAGCCTGGGCCACGAGGGCATCAAGCTTCCTAGGTCGTTGTTGGACAACATCAAAGGAAAAGATATTCTGCTTTCTCTTTGTAAACAGGTCGATCGAGTCTTTATAGGTTCATGTAAAACGTATAGGCGGATGACACATTAGGTGGGACCCGATGCCTGTAATATTTCCACAGTTATTGAAAAGTTGTTAAATGGCAAAACCAATAGTTCATCATTTATATAGATAAAAAGTAGTACAGATATAGGAAAGGAAGAGTTGCGGCATCAGAACGAAAAGTGATACATTGCTCAGCAACTAACGACGTACACAGCGGGCGTTATGTGGTGAAAACAAATCAACTGATAAAATAGTAAGACTGTAATTAAGCATAAAGCCATGTAACACTGCACATGCCACTATCAACGTTAAGGAACTATAGCAGAGAAACATTTTTTCTCCTACCATGAATATTTACACTGAATTCACAGTGACATTCTGCTACTACATTTACAACGAACAATCCTCACAGGGGGATACAATACGTCAATATTCAGTTTGAACACAGAACTGTTAAACACGCATTTGGTACAATGACTTACAATGTGATACTGGCCAAACAAATAAAAGCGACTGCTGGAAAAGTGGGGAGAGTGGTCAAATGCATCTATTTGGGTACCAGGATGGCCCCTTCGTACGCCAACCTATTCATGGGTCGCTTAGAGGAAGCCTTCTTGGTTACCTAGGCCTGCCAACCCACAGTTTGGTACAGATTTATTGATGACATCTTCATGATCTGGACTCACAGTGAAGAAGAACTCCAGAATTTCCTCTCCAACCTCAACTCCTTTGGTTCCATCAGATTCACCTGGTCCTACTCCAAATCCCATGCCACTTTCCTTGATGTTGACCTCCACCTGTCCAATGGCCAGCTTCACACGTCCGTCCACATCAAACCCACCAACAAGCAACAGTATCTCCATTACAACAGCTGCCACCCATTCCACATCAAACGGTCCCTTCCCTACAGCCTAGGTCTTCGTGGCAAACGAATCTGCTCCAGTCCGGAATCCCTGAAGCATTACACCAACAACCTGACAACAGCTTTCGCATCCCGCAACTACCCTCTCGACCTGGTACAGAAGCAAATAACCAGAGCCACTTCCTCATCCTCTCAAACCCAGAACCTCCCACAGAAGAACCACAAAAGTGCCCCACTTGTGACAGGATACTTTCCGGGACTGGATCAGACTCTGAATGTGGCTCTCCAGCAGGGATACGACTTCCTCAAATCCTGCCCTGAAATGAGATCCATCCTTCATGAAATTCTCCCCACTCCACCAAGAGTGTCTTTCCACCGTCCACCTAACCTTCGTAACCTCTTAGTTCATCCCTATGAAATCCCCAAACCACCTTCCCTACCCTCTGGCTCCTACCCTTGTAACCGCCCCCGGTGTAAAACCTGTCCCATGCACCCTCCCACCACCACCCACTCCAGTCCTGTAACCCGGAAGGTGTACACGATCAAAGGCAGAGCCACATGTGAAAGCACCCACGTGATCTACCAACTGACCTGCCTACACTGTGACGCATTCTATGTGGGAATGACCAGCAACAAACTGTCCATTCGCATGAATGGACACAGGCAGACAGTGTTTGTTGGTAATGAGGATCACCCTGTGGCTAAACATGCCTTGGTGCACGGCCAGCACATCTTGGCACAGTGTTACACCGTCCGGGTTATCTGGATACTTCTCACTAACACCAACCTATCTGAACTCCGGAGATGGGAACTTGCTCTTAAATATATCCTCTCTTCCCGTTATCCACCAGGCCTCAATCTCCGCTAATTTCAAGTTGCCACCACTCATACCTCACCTGTCATTCAACAACATCTTTGCCTCTGCACTTCTGCCTCGACAAACATCTCTGCCCAAACTCTTTGTCTTTAAATATGTCTGATTGTGTTTGTATATGTGTGGATGGATATTTGTGTGTGTGCGAGTGTATACCCGTCCTTTTTTCCCCCCTAAGGTGAGTCTTTCCGCTCCCGGGATTGGAATGACTCCTTACCCTCTCCATTAAAACCCACATCCTTTCGTCTTTCCCTCTCCTTCCCTCTTTCCTGATGAGGCAACAGTTTGTTGCGAAAGCTAGAATTTTGTGTGTATGTTTGTGTTTGTTTGTGTGTCTATCGACGTGCCAGCGCTTTTATTTATGACATAAAATACACAGACTGTGTAGGAAGTTCTATGTATTTTTGCTATCTAAGTGACTTTCAATTAACATGATATACTAAATATGGTTTTTGAAGGGTCCAAGGGGGTTCAGTCCATCCACTCAATATGTGAGAGAAGCTTCCATGTGAAATATCCATTGTTAAGCAGTGTTCAAATCTTCAAAATTAGTATTCATCAAATACAACTTTAATATTATAAGACTATTATTTTAATTGAAGTTTATCTCCCTTATCAAATTATAACACAGTCTTTAGAGGTATTTACTAGAAAATCTGAACCTGCCAATCTCAACCACCTCAACTGACATCACAATTAAAATAGTAAACATACACCACTTGCAAATATTGAAAAAGGGGAAAATAAATGTGATAACAAGAATTATAATTATTGTCAGGGCAGAGGACTTGGTTTTGCCTACTCAAAACCCAACTGTCACCTTACAAAATAATATGCAGCATGGGCTATGGTGAAGGTCATCATCGCAACTTCCACTCAAAACATAATATACAAACAGAATTACATTATCAGTATTCTACTATATCTCTCTGTATGGCATTACAGAAAGATTCAATTCAACCTTTTTGCTCTGAACCATGAGATGGAAGCGGCTACATCCAGCATATACAAAATGGTTACAATGATGTCACTAAATACACACGCAAACAAACACGAAGAAAAATAAGTATGATACAATGTTTCACTCCAAAAATAATAAAGTGAAACTAACAGGACAACCACAGAAAATTGGGGTTTTAGGGTGGGGATTAGTCAAATACGCAACAATAACTACACTATGCCAAAACAAATAATATCCAAAAAAAGTTTACATTACAACATTCCATTACATCAACAAAACCTCAGTAATTGGACATTTCCCTTAACCTATATAGCTCAACCGCAGCTGCTGATGACAAAAAAACAACACCTACAACTCCAAAGGTGGAACCAAAACCCCAACAACTCAAATACTCCATATTCACTACATCAATTAAAACACAATCAACCTACTATAGATACAGAACAGACAAAATATCACAATCACTATAGAATGAAACAATAACGAAAATTACTTACCAACAAGACCTTCAAGCAATACCACCTAGGTTCGCCATCATGTGCCCCGCCCCCCCCCCCCCCCAACACACACACACACACACACACACACACACACACACACACACACACACACACACACACACAAAGAGAGAAAACCTTAGCTCACCATCTTCTCCCTATACATCCTCCCCTCAAAAAATCTTCTGTCAGCAATAGTAATCCAAATGAGATTGCAGGTTGTAAGAGTGCCTCTTCCCCTCCTTATAACTGATTTAATTGCTCCCAAAGCCCCTCTATCATGTTAGTACAGGCCTCACTGTCACAACCCTTTAACTCAGTACTGTGGTTAACTACTCAATGATTATAGCCCCTCTTTCCCAAACCCCTATACAACGAAAATACATCAGAAACAATAGTGCTACCCCCTCAATATATTCTTCAATCAGACCCACTAGTTACCTCTTACTGCAGCTCAGTAAAACCCTAAAAACACAATCAGCGTACCCATCCCCTGAAGTAACAACCACCCTCCCCCCCAAACACCCACAAACCAACCACAGAACTGCCCCTCCCATACTTCCTCTTACCATACTGTGATTTATCAATTTCATCAACAACCACACCTGGCCCAACCAACTTCCTGCTACATTTCACGTACTCCGAACAAACCTCTCGACAAACACAGATCCAATCCAAAACAGTTCTCTCTCTCACAGCAGTCTCATATGCAGAAATATTTATAAAGGACTTACAACAAAAATAATAATAGAGCAAGACAATTTCCCCACAGGGCTAATCTAGAATTCTCAAACCAGGTACCACATCTCATAGATCACCAGGTATGTTCGCACTGACATCACATATACATGTCCCTGGCCTGAGCCACCGGAACTCTTGTCAACCTCATATTGTCACCACAAATGTGACACCTAACACATTCAGCAGTAAGACCACCAATCTGCAGAAACTGTTTGTGTCACAGACACCATATCACCACCCTCGCAGAATGTAACGATGTATTTCACTGTCATATCCACACCCAACAAAAAAAATCAATGAAAATCATAGACCCCTGTATGCACAACCAACACCAATCTAATCAGACATAACAAAAATGCCAAACATATAAACAAAAAACCTTAATAACCCACTGTAAACACTTCCACAACCCACACTGCCCCACCAACTACTTGAACTGAAGACCACATTAGCACAATACAAGCCAAAACTCAAATGAACTCGGTACACACATAAAACTCAGCATGTCCACTTCCACCCTCACAGGACACCATCCAAAAACAACTCAACATCTACAAGTAAAACCAACTCAACATCACAAACCCATCATTATGTCATGAGTCAAAGCAACAAGTGGAATCGGTTGCTTCTGTTGACCTCTGTGCACGTATGACACCATATGCCACATCATTCCACCAAGGGTTACACAGCCAAAGCCTGGTATCGATTGGTTCAACCCACAATATCATTGAAATTGTAATCTATCACAGTGCAAGCAGAGTGCTATCAACTATTTATTGAGGTGCAGTAATGAATTTTATCTGAAATGAAATTTACTGACATACTGTTTACATATCCAAAGAGAACTGCTAATGTATATATTAGAATACAGAAGCTTAATTATCACACCAGTGATCACAGTAAACATCTCTTCAACCTTACTTACAAAACAAATATTTTGTGGGCCAGCAAACATCGAATGTTAATAAAAAAAAATTACTGTAAGTCTACCTAACTTTCTAGCTGCAAATTAAAGTTGATATTTAAAAGAAGCAGATCAGAATAAGCTCCATGTTTATGCTTATGTATTATAAATGTCAATGAGTAGTGATTTAAGAAGCTCTCTGGCTTCTGCTAAATATTTGATCAAAACTATTCCCTCTGTCTGATGTTCAACACACATTTTATTCACAGTGTTGTGGATCATTACGTTTAACAAAAAGATCTGGATTCTGTATTACACTGCATTCTCCTTACTCCCAACCATATTACTGATTTATGTTTATTCATTCAGAACACTACATACAGAAATTATTAAAACAATGGTAAGATATACAAGAAAACTACTTACAGTGGAGTCTGGCACAGTCGGTATCTCATCTGTTGGCTCTGTTTTTATACAAATAATGTTTCTGTAATCCATTGCTGCAGTGTGAAGGCCCTGAAAAACAAGGAATCAGATAAAAACAGTCATATTCAAAATTCATTATCACAATAAGAAAACTCATGAACAGCATCAACATATGAGCCAGTGCACACAAAACAAATTTAACACTGCCTAAAGAACACAAATTGTAATGACAACAGATCGACAGCTCTCTGCTTAAGAAGAGTCGAAACAAATTACCTCAAAATGTCAGATCAAAATCACATGCAATGGAAAAAAATGATTATTGATGTTTCTTTGAAACAGGAGCCAATCGTACACTATAATAATGTAGGCATTATGAGACATAAATATTTAGCTTTCCAAATGAATTCTAATTTCAGCAATATGGCCATGCAAAGCGACTCATACAAGCAAAGTGATTTTTCCTAATACAACAATTTACTACAGGCAACCTCGATTTAACATATGATGAGAAAATTTGATATGAAGCTTGCAGCCTTCTGTGAGCTCAATGCTTTTAAATATATTATGGACGTTTGGTAATGAATGCTGTCATCCAACACATTTATAATCCGATTCTTACTGATATAACCAAGAACAAAAGAGAATTTTTATTTCTTAATCGCATATAAGACACTGAAAGGCTTAATCTCTGAACACAGATGTCATTCTATACACTGTTTACTCACTTATTAAGTTGCAGGCATAAAATGAAATTCTGCCCCTTCTGAATTCAGCAGCCTTCAGACGGTAATTTTATCAGGCAATTTAATATGCATTTCATCCCAATCATTGCTGTATACACAAATGTAGAACAACTACTGCCACGGCGGAATCTTTAATAATTCCCGTACTTAAGTTCATACTAGAGAAGTGCTCAAAACTTTCTGAACAGCCACAGTAAACAACAGACATGGCCCAATACCTTCTACAGCATTTTCTTTCATTCCAATACAAACATTATCTGATAAGATGTATAAATTACTGGTATTTGAATCTGAAATACTAAGATTAGTACCCAATTTCACACGCAATAATCCGGAGCAGCTACACAGCTAACACACTTCTTGTCTCTTCACAACTAGGTACATCATCAGCGGCGGTAAGCAAGTTAACGTAAACATACTAGTATAGTAATTGTACGAATTTCATTACACGTCTTCTCTCGCCCATCACAAAGTATTTAACGACGATTTTCATTTTCACTTGAGGTCGCTAAGGTAAAGAAACTGCCTTTTACAAACTACGGGAAAACATATGCATAGATTTCATGTCATGTGGACAAATTACCGGGCACTTTACAAGACGATATGGGCCTGCGTACATGTAATATTTTTCATAACTTGCAACTTCATAGAAGTTAACAGCGACGTTTTATCGAGATAACATAACCTAAAACAACTGCACAAGCTGTCCCTCTCGACACTCCGTCACCACATTTTCCAAACGTTACCCAACTACAGTTACTCAGATGTCGATAAAATCGCAGTGAAGTTTGTCGGCTAAATCATATTAAACTGTTACAATATTGATAGAAATAGATACGAGTGTTTCATAAAAATATACTCACAAGTTGCTTCATGGATCCTACCCAGTTATAATAGAAAGGAAATTGTAGTTGGGTTTATGTTCGAAAATAAATTTTAGTCTTTCGTTCTTTCATGTATATAATCCTCCTCACTTTTTTATTGCTCGGAGGACGCAGTTTTTATTTATTCTACTGGCCATAAGATCGCGACCACTTTGCTAGAATCAAGAATGGCTGCTTAATGATGAGTACCTAACTGTAAAGATGTTTTCATCTTGGGGTTGTAGTTCGTATTTTTCCATTTTAGATGCAAGTTCGACAAGCAGTGACTCTGTGGATATTGCAAAGCATATTTTACATTCTCTCTAGAGGCATGAAAAAGCGGAATCACAAAAAATGACGAACTAGAGGAAGGTATCAGCTATACTACATAAGTCAGACAGCCACATAAACGTCAGTATTTAATACTAATAAAATAAATGAACCCCCTGATGATCGTAGAATTTCACTCGAAAACGTCTAAGAGTTAAACAAATAAGAATTTGTGTTTGCTCATGACAGAACTGTCTGTTATACAACCAAAGGTATTCATCGTCAATGGATGTTATTACAAGATAGGTTCACCTCTTCCGCAGCTCGTTTTCTTTGAACGCAATAAATTTTCCTTGTTGGTAGATCCGTATTCCGTAGGAGTCTTCAGTGTAGTAATTTTAACAAATGTTGACGTAAGGTCTCCCAGATTTTAAACAAAATCAGCAGATTGCATACGTGAATGAATAAAAACAACGAATTATTATGAAATAACAGTAAACTCCTAATCTGATACAGTTACATTTGCTCGCGACTCGTGAAGCAGTTTCGAATGTCATGTTATGATAGGTTCGTATGAGCAGTTGCCAGCGGACTCGTGCGCATGCGCAGAGCTGAATTCGTGTATGAGCAGCGCTTTCTCCCGCTTTCTGGCTACTTGAAGTAGGGCTGTTTGGTGTACAAGCAGTAGCAGCAAGCTGCCAGACGCTACCCGGAAAAATGTTTCTGGCGCAGCCAAGCTGCCAGAATCGCGCATGCGCAGAGCTGTGTGAGTTGGAGTGGGGGCAGACTCCACGTGCGTGCGTGTTGACTGTCCATTTCCTTAGTTGCAAGCTATTGTGGCGATAGGTCTGCTCTCTTGCTGTTACGCTTCATCATCGTGAATTGTAAGGTACGCATTTTATTTATTCTCATATGAAGTCACCTTTACTAGGAGTGTGAAGGACTTGGCTGAAACGTGAAATTTATTGATACTGTTTATTCCAGATGTCCAGCGAATCTGAGTCCGATTTTCTGTGGAGCGACGAGGAGCTGGAAATGTTACAACCTCAAAAGAGACAGAGGATTGAAAATTATATGGAGAATGTGGTGCCACAATATAATGACAGGGAATTTGTAGAGCATTTTCGGGTGCGGCGTCACGTGGCAGATGACCTTTGCGAAAGGTTTAGAAATTCCAGATTCTACAATTATCAGGCAGGGGGAAATGGGAAACTGCTCCCACTGCAGCATATATTGATCTTTTTGTGGTTCGCGGGCCACGAAGCTGCAGGTTTCAGGGATGTAGCAGATAGATTTAACATCTGTATTTCTACTCTGCGATGCGTTATACAGAGAGTTACTAACTTCATTAGGGATTTGGGAAGAGAGGTTATAAAGTGGCCGTCCGCCGAAGAAAGAGCAGAGATTGAGGCTCATTTCCGGGGAAATGGATTGCCTGGTGCGATTGGGGCAATCGACGGTTCGCACATTAGGGTTGATAGACATCAGAAAGATCCCCAGTCCTATATGAATAGGAAGAATTATTTTTCCATTCAGCTTCAAGTAGTTTCTGATCATAATCGACGGATTAGGGACTTATTCGTCGGCTATCCGGGTTCTGTACGCGACGGGAGGGTTTTCAGGACGTCCACACTCTACCACACACTCGAAGAAAAGTGTGGAGATTATCATATTCTGGGTGACAGTGCCTATCCCTGCACCAGAAATTTATTAACACCGTTTAGAAATACAGGGAATTTGTCCAGAGTGCAGTGCGATTTCAATATGGCACTCTCAAAAAACAGGTGCGTTGTGGAACATTGCTTCGGCCTGTTGAAGCAGCGTTTCAGACAGTTGTATCATCTGAAATTGAGGAGTGCTAGAGAGATGGCGCACTTCATCCGAGCGTGCTGTGTGCTACACAATCTCGCCGTGGAAGATAACTTGGAGCTAGAAGATAACGAAGGTACATACAGCAATAACTGTATCATTTCATTGTTTTACTACATTTTCAATAATTTTGTAAACGCTACCGACATAAGCTGAATATACAAATAACTTCTAATTCTTTTGTGTGTATTTACGTATATGATCCTCACAGGTGAAGAAGATGATGCACCGGCTGAAGAACGAGCAGTCGGCTTCTACAACAGGGATGACAGAAGTGGCATTGCGAAGAGAAATATGATTGCGGCACAGTTGCAAATGTAAAAGCAGCACCAGATGCCCCATCACCAACATATTACAACAAATGTAAGTGAAACCGTATCGGATAAAATTATACCTTCTGATTAACAGCTTTAGTTACTACAAATTTGACGGTTTGATGTTCAGTGTCTAAGAATTCCATTCATTCTTTATTGATCAACAAATTTTGTGTTCAGAGAGTACTACATGATATGGCACAAGTCATACTTCTGAAGCATTTAAAAAATACACAACACCAAATAAATACACCTACACTTACACAATTATATGGGAATTATAGATTACAGGATACAGTATTAGTACATTCAAAAGTTGTTTGAAATTAAGGTCAAAAAGGCCTAATTAAAATTTGTGTATAAATTTAAAATCAAATTCAGTACAGATAAGCATTACACAATGTATACAGTAGTTATGATTTGCTGGATAAATATAAGTACATACAAATAGATCAACTTTGACAGTTGTTTAGGCCATATTGAAATTTACATTTTGAAGGTAAATTATAGTAGAGAAAGATAAGTGTGCAAATATATTACATAAAAAATAGCATTCAAAATAGTCATGTTACAAAAACAGTATTTTAATAATATTGACAAGCCTTATTTTAAAATGTGCTGGGTTTTTATGTTTAGTGGTAGATGATAATAAAGTTTAATCCCCATACATTTTACACTATCAGCTATATGCTGAAAGGAAAGGGTAAACTGTGTCAGCAAGTATTTCCCTCTAGTGTCTTGCTGGTGGTAGTCCAGATTCTGCTTCAGGCTGCCAATATTTAGCTTGGTAAAGCTTAGTATCTCCAATCTATACTGGCATGGAAGTGGAAGAATATCTAGTTTTTGGAATACTTGTTTACATGAGTCTCCCTGCTTTTTAAATAACACCATCCTGACAGCTTTATTTTGGAGCTTAAATATTTTATTGGACTCAGAACTGTGGCCACAGAGTGAGGCCATATGTTAGGATTTAGTGCAAGAGCATGGTAAACTGATATTAGGATATTTATACTCATCAGTTCCCTGACTGACAAAAGCATAACACATACTTTACTGAGGTAGCAGTACATTTGATTTTTATTACTTTTCCCCTCCAGATCATACCAGTGATGTGGATGTTAGGATGTATTGTCACGGACTACAAGCAGGAGATCAAGGTGAAGGAAGTCAACTGCAGGCCATGGAGGAAGAATAAAGGGCTGTCCAAGAATAATCAACAGCTGAGGTATATAAAGGGAAGTTTTTTATTTTTCATATAGACCATATTAGTTTTTGAGCTTTAATTGCATTTGTTTCTTGCCAAGTGAGATTGATCGGTAATTTCACAGCATTTCTGTTTCTTGTGGAGAGGTATAACTTCAGCATATTTAAGCCAGCCTGGGAATGTTCCTGTAATAAGTGATTGATTACACAAATAACTTTAGATATGACTAAGCTCACATGAACACTCGTTTATTAACTTTGTTGATGTGTTATTGTAACCACTAGAATGGTTTGATTTCAAAGACGTTGATTCTATTTCTTTGGGTGAAGTGTAAATTTCATTTCACTGAGATTGCTTGTGTACACTGGTCTCAGATATTCCATTGTTTATCAGGGTTTCATTTATTTTTTGAGCTACTTGTTCCTCCTCATTTCTCGTCCTACCTGTCTCTGATTTAACTGTATCCCATATTGTTTTTATTTTATTGCTAGATGTATTTATCTTTTCTTAATGCTGGTGTTTAGATTTCTGGATAACCTCCTTCAATGTTTTGCAGTAAATTTTGTAATGAGCTGTAAGGCTAATAACCCATTTACTACTGGTTTTGTAATGTGGCTTACTTGCGTAGAATTGGCTATAAATATATTGTCAGTGGCTGTCTTAGCACATTTGTATACCCTAGTTGGGAAATTTACAGTAGAAATTAAATTGAATGTCAATGTAACTGATTTCAGTGTTTTTCAGGACATGTATATTAAAATCACCAGCAACCACTAGTTCTTTGTGAGTTTTTTAGATGTGTGATCATTAGCTACAATGTTAGGAAGAGTGCCTGGGACTCACACTAGGACATGTCACCCATAAACTAACTTACATGAGTAATTACACAATGTTATGGATTTACATTTACTCACACCAAAATTAGTTGATGCAGTAGTTGTTTGAGTTTATTATTATTATTATTATTATTATTATTATTATTATTATTAGTCGTAAAGCTCCCAACATGGAAGACGCTAAGTAAAGATGGTTCACTTCTGGGGCTTCTTATTCTTCTTGTTTGCCCACCAGGTCTTCATTCTTTGCGAGAATTCAGCTTTTCTTTCTTCGCTCCATTTTGTTCCAGTTCTCGGTGCTTTTGTCTCTGGTTTGACCTCCCATTTGTCAACTTTAAGTTTGAAATTGTTTCTTTTGTTCATGTCTTCAGTAGTAATGTTGGCTAATTCCAGATCTTTCTTTACATTTTTGATCCATTCTCCTCCATTAACAAGGGATGCTACGTATCTTACTATTTTTTTTGTAAGTCTGTGATCGGGAAGTCTCATTATGTGGCCATAGAATTTTAGACGCCTCTTCCTCATGTCTATCTCTGTTAGAATATTCTTCAATTTTAGAATTTTTCTGTAATCTATACCCCTCTTTGGTCCATCTTGGTCCCAGAATTTTCCTAATGATTTTTTCTTTCCTCTTTCTTCAGGTTTAGCCCTAGACCCCTACGAGCTTTTAATATTCTTTCTTGTTGTGAGTATTTTTCAGAAATTCTCTCCTAAATCTTTAAAGTATGGTACCCTCTTAATTTCTCCATATTTGGTTTGTAACTTAGAAATTTCTAGATTTGTTGTTGTAAACACCGTTTTCTCAAAAGATATTTGTAGGCCAACTTTTCCTGCACACTCTTTTAAGGTTTCTATCTGTTTGACTGCCATTTCACTAGAATCTGCCATTACTGCAAGATCGTCTGTGTAGGCGAAGTAGGGGATTTGTAGGTCATCTTTTTTGGTTCCCAGTGATATTGGTTTCCAGTACTTTTCTTTTTTGAGTTCTTTTTCCCATTCTGCCATGACTATCCAGAACTAAGTTAAATAACAGAGGTGATAATCCATCACCTTGTCTAACCCCAGTTTTTATCTCAAATGATTTCGAAAGTTTTCCCATGAATTTCTCTTTGCATTTTGTATTTGTTAATGTCTGCTCTATGATGTTCCGTGTCTTCTTATCCAGTCCTTGTTCTTCAAGAATTTTAAATAGTGTGGGTCTGTGAATTGAATCATATGCCTTTTTAAAGTCGACAAAGACATATACTGTAGGCTTCCTTCGCATTTGTCTCATCCTTGTAATCAATTTCAAGTTTAAAATTTGTTCTGGACATGATCTGTTTGGTCTGAAACCAGCTTGGAAATCTGAGATTTTGGGTTCTAGCAGTTTTTGTGTTCTTTCAAGAAGACAAGCTGATAATATCTTGTATGTGACGGCAAGTAAGGAGATTCCTCTATAGTTGTTCACATCCGATTTATCCCCTTTTTTATGTAACGGATGTATTAGGGCACATTTCCAATCTTCTGGTATTTCTTCAGTAACTCATATGTTTTGAATAATTTTAACTAGCTCATTTCTTGAGTTAGACCCTAGACTTTTGAGAAATTCGGCTACAATTCCATCTTCTCCTGATGCTTTGTTATTTTTGAGTTTGTTTATGTGTTTGATAATTTCTTCTTCAGTTGGCGGTACAGAGTCTTGCTGTTGCGGGGCTTTAGTGCTGGATATTGGAAGAGCTTCTGTTGGTTCTGGACAGTTTAGTAGCGTTTCAAAATATTTGGCTAATTCTTCAGTTTTCTTCGTCGCTTAGTGCCAGATTCCCATCTGATTTCCGAAAACAGACATTTTGAGGGATATACCCTTTAATTTGGTTTGCAAAAGTTTTGTAGAATCCATGCGTATTATAATTTTTAAAATCTGCTTCTATTGATTCCAGTTGCTGAGTTACATACTTTCTCTTCTCTTGTCTAATAAGTTTATTTGAAAGTTTCCGTGTTTCTAAAAAGTTTTGAAGAGTTTTCTCATTTTTATTTGAACTGTACTTCGCAAAGGCTTCTGTACGAACTTGAATTGCCTTTTCGCATTCCATATTCCACCATGGATGTTTGTGCTTCTTCTTCAGTGGTATTTGCTCCTTCGCTATTTTTGTGATTTTTTCCTTGAATGTTTCCCAGTTGTTTGCGGGAGAATTTTCCCATTTTTTAATTGTTTCTGATTCTGTTAGTTTTTGTAGGTCAAATTTTGGGATTGCTGGTGGAATTCTTGGTGTTTTCCTTCTTGGGGTGAATTGGACCCGAACTCTTGTGAGATAATGATCTGAGTCAATATTTGCACCTCTCCTAACCTGGATATCTCTGATCTCTTTTTGGAAGTTATATGAGATGGCCACATGGTCAATTTGAAATTCTCCCAATTGGCTTATAGGGGATCTCCAGGTCTTCTGTTTTCTTGGTTTCTTATTGAACGACGTTGAGCTGATTTTCATGTTGAATTGTTGACAAAGTTGGATTAGTCGCATGCCATTTTTGTTGGTCAATTTGTGTGCTGGGTATAGCCCAACAGTCTTCCTGTATTTCTTTTCTCTGCCAATCTGTGCATTGAAATCTCCAAGAAGTATTTTGACATCATTCCTCGGTATCTTTGACATTTCAAGTTCTAATCGTTCCCAAAATTTATCCACATTGTCTAGGTCCTTTCTATTGTCAACGTTGCGGGGTGCGTGAACATTAATTAGGGTGTAATATTTATTCTTGTGTTTCAACCTAAGAAACATTAGTCTATTGCTAATAGTTTTTACAGATTTTACAAATTTAACTGAGGATTTTTCGACCATAAAGGCCATACCAAGCATGTTTGCCCCTTTACCAATTTTTCTGTCCGTTCCACTTTTGAAAATTCTGAAGCCATTGTAGTCGGTGATTTATCAGGAAATCTGGTCTCTTGTACTGCTAGGATTTGGATTTTCAGCTTCTTTAATTCTTCTGTTAATGTGTATAATTTTCCGGTTTGTATTAGTGTCCGTATGTTTACTGTTCCAATGTAATCTTCATTTTTGGGAAGTTTTCCAGAGTGCTCCGATCCACTCACAAGTCGTGTAGGTCCGGTCTCCCCAGAATCCGATAGACCGGTTGCCACCTTTCTGCTAGGTGGGTGGATTTCACCGCCTGGGGTACTTTTGTTATTACATACACGAACCATGATTTTACTTGTAATTGTATTTTGGTCTGACATGTGCCAGTTGGTAGGATCAAGGTTGTGGAGCCTGTTTGAGTTTATTATAAATGATTTTACGAACCACATATGTCGTATTGTGTTAATCATTTCTTCAAATTGCATGCTTTGTCCTGTTTCCTTACTAAAGTCATTATGAGCTCAACATCTTGTCATGCAAATGATAGGGTGTTGGCTCATTGTTTTTACAGGCTGAAGCTGAGGGCATCAGATGTCACGTCTGTGAAGAGCAACGGAGGAGTAGTGATTATAAACTGTAATTTTGAACTGTGCATTTGGTGATTATAGTTTCAGTGTAATTGTGACTTGTCTTTGTGTTTGTAGTTAAATTGTAATTGTGAACTGTGCATTTGAGTATATTACAAATTTTAATTGTATATTGTAACATCCCACCCTCCTCTGCCATCCTGATCTGGGTCTTCCATGGTTTCCCCAGATAGTGTCGGGCGAATGCCAGGATGGGTCCCTAAGTCCATGGCAGTTGTTCCAATACCCTTTGTATGCTTATTTATAATATTGGAACAATTAAAGTGTTAAAAAAATGAAACTCAGCTTTTTTAATTCATGTCATTTACCACCACTCAGTGACCTCATTTTATGCTTATAATCAGTATATTTTACAAATCAATGTTAAATGCGTATTTGCATTTGTTTTCCTGGTTTGACAATCAGTTAAACATTTTCTCAAAAGTAGTGTGCAACTTGTTTGGACCATATAAGGAGTGTAACTGATCAGACAGCAACTTGTACCAAACCAAACTCTAGATACCACACCTGCTAAATGACAAACATTCACACTTGAATGAAAATGAATTAAGGAGTCAAGGTAACTCATAGTATTACACATGCTGAGACATGTAAAGCATATTAACAAGAGAACTTTTCTGGCTTTCGGACAAATCATTTTTCAGAGCTCGAGTGTCTATGTACTCACGTAATGCTGCAAAAACTGACCGAAATAAGTAAAAATAGCTGGTAACAGTATCAAGTCCATGCACGGTTACAGCAGAACTTATTGGACATGTAGTCTTCAAGAGAAACGGGTCAATGCCATTTGTTGAGTCAAAGCATTCCACGCAGTAACGTGTGTGGTCTGTATAATGTTAATTTTTCAGGTCTGTCTTTCTTTTGAGGAATGAAATGGATCTCTGCACAGCAGCCATACTCTTGCTTTCATGGGGTGAATTATGCTGAGGTCCAGAAGTATAGGTGACTCGGGCAGTTTGCAAGGGAAAGAGCAAATGATGATGCGTTTGGATGTGCACATTAACTGTCAGTAATAAGAACAATGTCTCTCTGCTTCAACTTTACAATAAACTACTATATAGTAGGTCATTCGATTAATTTCAGAACCTTTTCCTGCTTGTCTATCACAGATTTCACTGAAATTTTATTGAACATTCACACGTCTCCCATGAACACTGATGAAGTTTAACATTTGTCGCAGCAATAATGGCAGAGATACAGCCGCTCGCTTTACTCCATGTGCAGAGTGAATGTAAATTTCTGGTGAATTTGAGATGTTACCTTGGGCAAAATTTTGTTGATGAAATGAAATTAGGCCATCTTGTACCACTTTATGCATTCTCATAAGAACAATAATGAAAAGAATTTTACAAATCATATTCAGCCAGAAAATTGTAGGCAAAATTGCCCAGAAAATTTCAGAGTTTGGCTTTATATATATATATATATATATATATAATCTTAGGGACTAAAGGTATGATGAACATGAAACTTGGTATGTAATCCAATAACACAAGGTTGTCAGGTATAAAGTTTTGTTTTTGTGCCACTTTCCAGTATGGAATAAATTAAATGGAAAGTAGATTTGGTAAGTAGGTGAAAAATGTGGTCTTTTTGACCTGATTTTGCAAAAGAACTGTTCTATTACTCTTTCCAAACTGGACTTGTTAAAACACCATTGTTTTAACAAAAAAAGACCAAAAAAGTTTTTGCTTACCCAATGTGAGCTATCAATGCTAAATAATTTGAATCATGGACATGCAAATTGTGGCACGGAAGAAATATAAACTTTGAATTTTTACATCTCGTAGAGTAAACACGTGCTGATCATGAAACTTAACATCCGATAGATCAGAATCAGGATGATTTGGGATACAAAATTTCAGTTACTTTTGTCTAATGATGTACAAATTCATCCACAAGATGATCTTTATGAAATGATTAAAATGGGATACATTCCACACTTCATTTATAAATACAATTTTCTATTAAAGTGTCAAAACTAATGTCCTTCTAACCAATGTCTTTTAAGCCCCCCTCTGCCCCCAGACAGTGGGATTAATTTTCATCCAGGCCTAATACTGCTCCGTAAATTGCGGCAAAGTAGCCAGAAAAACAATGCTGCGAATAAAGTTTTATCTTTGGCTTCTTATAGCTTAATGATTAAAGTAATCATAAAACATGAAACTTTAGACTCAACAACTTTGCAATGTAAGGTTACCCAGTATAAAATATCATTCACATACTTCTTTCGAAATTTCTAAAACATCAGTTCAAACTTGATGTTGTGGTCTTCAGTCCAGAGAAGGGTTTGATGCAGCTCTCCATGCTACTCTATCCTGTGCAAGCTTCTTCATCTCCCAATACGTACTGCAGCCCACATCCTTCTGAATCTGTTTAGTGTATTCATCTCTTGGTCTCCCTCTACAATTTTTACCCTCCACGCTGCCCTCCAATACTAAATTGGTGATCCCTTGATGCCTCAGAACATGTCCTACCAACTGATCCCTTCTTCTTGTCAAGTTGTGCCACAAGCTCCTCTTCTCCCCAATCCTATTCAATACTTCCTCATTAGTTACGTGATCTACCCATCTAATCTTCAGCATTCTTCTGTAGCACCACATTTCAAAGTCTTCTCTTCTTGTCCAAACTATTTATCGTCCATGTTTCACTTCCATACATGGCTACACTCCATACAAATACTTTCACAAACGACTTCCTGACATTTAAATCTATACTCGATGTTAACAAATTTCTCCTCTTCAGAAACGCTTTCCTTGCCATTGCCAGTCTACATTTTATATCCTCTCTACTTCGACCATTATCAGTTACTTTGCTCCCCAAATAGCAAAACTCATTTACTACTTCAAGTGTCTCATTTCCTAATCTAATTCCCTCAGCATCGCCTGACTTAATTCGACTACATTCCATTATCCTCGTTTTGCTTTTGTTGATGTTCATCTTATAGCCTCCTTTCAAGCCACTGTCCATTCCGTTCAGCTGAAAGTTTTTATTTCTTCTCCATGGATTTTAATACCTACTCCGAATTTTTCTTTTGTTTCCTTTACTGCTTCCTCAATATACAGATTGAATAACACGGGGAGAGGCTACAACCCTGTCTCACTCCCTTCCCAACCACTGCTTCCCTTTCATGTCCCTCGACTCTTATAACTTCCACCTGGTTTCTTTACAAATTGTAAAAAGCCTTTCGCTCCCTGTATTTTACCCCTGCCACCTTCACAATTTGAAAGAGATTATTCCAGTCAACATTGTCAAAACCTTTCTCTATGTCTACAAATGCTAGGAACGTAGGTTTGGCTTTTTTTAATCTAGCTTCTAAGATAAGTCATAGGGTCAGTATTGCCTCACGTGTTCCCATAATTCTACAGAATCCAAACTGATCTTCCTTACCAGTTTTTCCATTTGTCGTCTGTACAGAATTCGCGTCAGTATTTTGT
The DNA here is from genome assembly GCF_023898315.1 of Schistocerca nitens. Classification (NCBI taxonomy): domain Eukaryota; kingdom Metazoa; phylum Arthropoda; class Insecta; order Orthoptera; family Acrididae; genus Schistocerca; species Schistocerca nitens. The sequence continues at coordinate 75,295,862 of NC_064624.1, forward strand.
GGCCGTGACTTATTAAGGGGGGACGTACATGAAAATGACCAAATTTGTGAAAAAAATTTTATTGGCTCTTCATTTACTACATGGTATTGAAATTTCAATTAGCAAATATTACGTTCCAATTCCGCTTCTAAGGGGGAAAAAAATAATAATTTGTAATAGCTTGCACAGGGCGACGCCCCCCCATCTTGGTCTTCATCCTCTCGTATATCTATTTATACTGCGTTTTTTTCCAGTTTTGTGCAGTCACAATGCAGGGAACGTTTGTGTACTACATCAAGAAGGCTGTGGAATAATATCTCTGCCGCTGGTTTTATATTCTTTGATTTATAGCGTTTGTTTACGAGTGTTTGTTTGGAATACATTTTTACGAAAGTTGTAAGTAGACTTGTTATTATATTTTGCAGCATGCCGCGTTCTAGTAAGGTGTTTAAAAAGGTTAGAAAGTGTCAAGCTTCTCGATGTAGTAAAGACAACTTGAAAACCAGCCCCATAATAACAAATGGAAACGATACTTCAACCAAGAAAGCGAGTGCTTCGAGAAGGAAAATTGACAGCTGTCAATCACTTGATGATTGTGGCTCAGACACTCAAGCTACTAGTGGTTTTAGGCTTATTGATTTGAAAATACTATCTGATATTATATCATCTGCTTGTGTATGTGCTGACTGTGGTGCAAAAAGTTTGAGATTATATGACGAAGAAAACAGAATTGGAATAGTGTGTATGTTGCATCTTACTTGTGAAAGCTGTCATTCAGACACTGCTTTTAGAACTTCGGCATCAAGTAACCGGATATATGAAGCAAATATGCGTTTAATATATGGCATGAGATGTTTGGGCATAGGCAGGGAAGGTACCAGACTGTTTTGTGGGATCATGAACATGCCACAACCAAGTGCTAGGTACACCACTGGAAATAAAACACTGCTAAGTGCTCTTCAAGAGGAAGTGGAAGAAAACTTGAAGTCCTCTGCAAAGGAAGCTGTGAAGATGAATAGTGAACTAAAGACAGAAGCAGATAACACGCCAGACACCGATTTGTGTGTGTCATGTGATGGAACGTGGATGAAGCGTGGACATACATCACTGTATGGAGTATCATCTGTCATTAGTGTTGATACTGGAAAAATTCTTGACGTTCAGGTAATGAGCAAATATTGCTATAGCTGTGTACTCGGAAAGAGAGCTGGTGAAGTGGAAGAAAATAAGTGGCAGGTTGAACACAAGAAAGTGTGCTGTAGAAATTATTCTGGTTCTAGTGGTGGAATGGAACCTGCAGCTATGAAACTTATGTTCCATCGAAGTGTGGAAAAGTACGGTGTTAGATACACAAAATACCTTGGTGATGGTGACTCCAGCTCCTTCAAAACTGTTTTGGAAAGTGAACCTTATGGTCCCCATTGTGCTATAGAAAAGTTGGAATGTGTTGGACATGTGCAAAAACGAATGGGAGGCAGACTTTTAAAATTGAAACGTGAATTGAAGGGCAGGAAACTTGAGGATGGAAAACTTTTAGGTGGTCCCAACAGACTCACAGACAAAGAAATTCATTCTTTACAAGTGTACTATGGCAAGGCAATAAGGGACAACAGTGGAAATTTGAATAACATGCAGAAGGCTGTGTGGTCTATTTATTTTCATAAACTATCCACAGATGACAAACCTGTACATAATTTGTGTGACATATCGTGGTGCAAATTCAAGCAGGCTGAGCGTGATGGCATGAACTATTCACACAAGCACAGTTTACCTGTGGCTGTTTTAAGTGCTATAAAACCAACATTTAGGTGTTTAGCAGAGCCAGACCTCCTACGAAAGTGTGTGCATGGAAAGACACAAAACCCTAATGAAAGTTACAACTCACTGATTTGGAAACGTTGCCCAAAAACAACATTTGTTTCAACAATTATTGTTGAAATTGCTGCATATGATGCTTGTTTAGTTTTTAACAATGGTAATCTTGGAAGAATAAAAACTCTACAGAGGCTAGGATTTCATCCAGGAGCTTTCACCTATTCAATATTGAAGGACATCGATGACAAAAGAGTTGCTGCGGCTGATATTACAGCCAATAAAATTGAACAGCAGGTTAACCAAAGAAGACAAGCAAAGAAGAGACTGCTTGCAGATGAAGAGGAGTATGCATATGGCTTGCACTAGTTCACACAGAGACGGTAAGACCTAATACAAACACTATCAAATCATTGATTCAGTTTTCCCGTAACTTACATTTTTATAACTTTATGTACCTTTTTCTCAAAAACCACAAAAGGTAGAGAAGTGAAATTTGGTATATGACTAGTCAGTACTATAGTGAAAAATTCTGTGGAAGGAATTTTCATTTAATAAAATAGTAAGGTATTTATGGTAGAAAATATTCCTTAAATTTGATATATTATTTTTCAGGGAAATTGGGAGACCCGTAAAAACTGAACAAAAGAAGATATAAAAATTCTGCTCCACAGAGTTTTGTAATTATTTGGTATGAAAGTGTGTACAAAAATTCATTAACATTGCTCTCACAGTTTTCTCAAAAAAGGAACATTTGTAATTACATTGTTGAAAAAAAATTAATTGTTAATAATTAAAGATGTAAAAGGTCAATAAAAATGAAAATTTAGGTTCATATGCGCATAACATTTCTTAATAACTGTACCAAATTTGGATTGATTATCTTAAAAAATTAGAGTTTTATAAAATACTTTTAAAATTACTGCAGTTTCGTGTACGTCCCCCCTTAAACTGACAGTTTGGTAATTTTCACATCTGTCAACACCTGATTTCTTTGGGATGGGAATTATTATATTCTTCTAGACGTCTGAGGGTATTTCGCCTGTCTCATACATTTTGTTCACCAGATGGTAGAGTTTTGTCAGGACTGGCTCTCCCAAGGCTGTCAGTAGTTCTAATGGAATGTTGTCTACTCCCGGGGCCTTGTTTCGACTTAGGTCTTTCAGTGCTCTATCAATGTCTTCACACAGTATCTTATCTCCCATTTCATCTTCATCTACATCCTCTTCCATTTCCATAATATTGTCCTCAAGAACATCGCCCTTGTATAGTCCCTCTATATAGTCCTTCCACCTTTATGCTTTCCCTTCTTTGCTTAGAACTGGGTTTCCATCTGAGCCCTTGATATTCATACAAGTGGTTCTCTTTTCTCCAAAGGTCTCCTTAATTTTCCTGTAGGCAGTAGTTATCTTACCTGTCGATCTCATTTTTGAGACGTTTGTATTCCTTTTTGCCTGCTTCATTTACTGCATTTTTATATTTTCTCCTTTCATCAATGAAATTCAATATTTCTTCTGTCACCCGAGGATTTCTACTAGCCCTCGTCTTTTTACCTATTTGATCCTCTGCTGCCTTCACCACTTCATCCCTCAAAGCTATCCATTCTTCTTCTACCGTTAATCTTTCCCCCATTCTTGTCAATTGTTCCTTTATGCTCTTCCTGAAACTCTCTACAACCTCTGGTTTAGTCGGTTTATCCAGGTCCCATCTCCACAAATCCCACCTTTTTGTAGTTTCTTGAGTTTTAATCTACAGTTCATAACCAATAGATTGTGGTCAGAGTCCACATCTGCCCCTGGAAATGTCTTACAATTTAAAACCTGGTTCCCAAATCTCTGTCTTGCCATTATATAATCTATCTGATATCTTCTAGTATCTCCAGGGTTCTTCCATGTATACAACCTTCTTTCATGAATTTTGAATCAAGTGTTAGCTGTGATTAAGTTATGCTCTGCGCAAAATTCTACCAGGCGGCTTCCTCTTTCAATTCTTAGCCCCAATCCATATTCACGTACTATGTTTCCTTCTCTCCCTTTTGCTACTCTCAAATTCCAATCACCCATGACTATAGTTCAAACTTAATTTTTCTAAAAATTAAAATAAGTCACATTCAACTTGCTTTTAGAAAATTATGGACAAATTTGAGGGAATGAACCCAAATAACAGGCTAGATTTCAACAACCTGTTGACCATGTTCTGCTGTGTCTCATTGACGAGTGATATCTCACTGTATTGCATTGGTCCGTGATGACATTGTTTAGAGATAATGCCGTGATCATATCTCACATGCTGTCTACCATGGAAACGGCTGAAGCAAATAATCAGTAGTCTTGAGACAATGAACAGAGGATTTCAGGTTCTCAGCAAATGGCTTTTTAAATAGGCAGGTACCATACGGCTTTGGAACCTAAATTAAGAAAGCAGATTACAGGCTTGGGAATGTGGATGAAGAAACACACCCATGGCTGGTACTGCACAGCTATTGGGCATGACCCCTATGGTGATGAGTTTGCTGATTCATATTCCTGAAATGGTAGTGAAAGCCTCACCATGGACCAGCGCTATATTGTGAGCTGTTACTTACCAACTTAAAAATAAAAACGACGTACAACTCTCAAATTTGTTGCTCATTTTCAGGTATTGTTAGCATACATTGAAAAATCGAGCATGATTTTCTGGCTGCTTGAAAGCATGCTCTTTCTGACTGTGATTAGTTCGAAAACCGGTGTGGAAAACAAATTTTCTGGAAGGTAATTGAATGTGATATATTTTTGTAATTTTTACAAAAATTAAGTTTGAATTGGTTTTGTAGAAATGCGGGTAGTAGTACATGAATGACATTTTATATTGGAAAACTTTATGTTCACAAGTTGTTGTTGTCCACAGCTTCATGTTTATCCAGCCGTTAATCAACAAAATATCAAAAACCGAAGTTAAGACTTTATTCATAGTGCGATTTTTCCAGTTACTTTGCCCCAAATTTGTGTAGCATTGTTATCACATATTTGAAATTAAACCCATGAATCAGGGGAGGGGGCTCCTTCAAACATGTCTAGAATGAGACTAGTTTTGTAGCTTTAATAAAAACTGTGTTGGTAAAAGAAGTGTCAAATGAGTCCTATTTTCAGACCATTGGAAACTAGTAGATGAATGAAATGTTGCATTCCACATATTTGTGCTAGTGATCTATTGTGTATTAATTTTCATGTTCAACATGTGTGTACTCGGAGATATAAGAATCCGAAGTTTACATTTTTTTCACATTGCATTTCCTGCGTCCAACTTTGATTTAATTTATCTAGCATTGATAGCCCACATTGGATAATGAAATAAGTTTTATAGAACACAGTTTTTTGCAAATTCAGGTCCAAAACATTACATTCTGACCTCCTTACAAAATCTTCAACTTTTCACTTAATTTATTCAGCATTGGAAAAATGATACGTAAATGAAACTGTATATTTGAGAACCTTACATTGTTAGGCTACGAGATACCAAGTTTCACATTCATCATACCTTGAGTCGCTGAGTTATTAAAACTAAAACTCTGAATTTTTGGACAATTTTGCCTACGATTTTCTGGCTGAATATGGCTTGTAAAATTCATTTTATTATTATTATTATTATTATTTTTTTTAGATGAGATAATAAAGCTTGAAGACCATTTAAAAACAGGTAGAAATTTCCTGAAGGTGCTCTGTATAGGGTTACTTTATAAAGGACCTATTACGAAATTGTATCTCTGTTGCACATGCTTCTAAGTGCTACCCTAAGAAAAATTTATTAATGTCAAGATTCTTAAATTTAAAACTGTCGCAACTCCTCCTTTCTCCATATTTTGTCTACAGAAGTAAGAGGCTAACTTCAATTCTGTAAGGTTTAACATGTCTACTATACCAGTGGTCACATGATGTTCAGAGAGGTAGTTTATATCAACTAGGTTCAATGACTCTAATCCATCAATGCACATAAGTAGTTCATTAATTTTACTTCTAAGCCCTCGAATATTTTGATGCACTAAAGATAGCTGGCATTTCACATTTACTGCGATGAAATTGGGTGGAAAAAAAATTATGCTGATTCCTGTAAATTTTTAACCAACATATATGTTTGCTGATCCAATGTGGCAGGATTATGCTGTTAGATTTCTTTCTGAAACTGAAGGTTTGTTTTAATCTTTATTTCTCTCAGAACTTGACTTCATTCTGTCCTACCTATCTGATATCCCTTGTTGAGAGCACTCATTATTTCATGGGAATAAAGAGCTACCTGTGTTGCAGAAGAATGTTTTCTGAATCCGTGTTGGTTATGTATCTGTCATTTTCTGCAAGGTGATTCATGTTATAGTACAGTATATGCTCCAAAATCCAACTGCAAATTTAGTTCAGTGATATGGGTCTGTAATTCAATGAGTTACTCCTATTTTCTTTCTTGAATATTGGTGTGACCTGTGCTGCTTTCCAGTCTTTAGGAACAGACCTTCCGTCAAGTGAGAGGTTGTATATGATTTCTAAGAAAGGTGCTATTGTATCTGCATACTCGGAAAGGAACATGACTGGTATACCACCTGGACCAGAAGACTTGCCTTTAAGTGATTTGAGTTGTTACGTAACACCTTAAATTATCTACTTTTGTCACTCATGCCAACAGCTGTTCTGGTTTTGAATTCTGGAATATATAAATGTCATAGGAAAGTTGTCGTAGAATGTAAACGCTTAAGGATGAAAGAAGACCAGTAATACTGTAAAGCAGAAGTGTTGAGTTGTTGATATGCACACAGTGATCTGCAAATCTCCTATCCCCCCCCCCCTCCCCTCCCCTCCCTCCTCTGCTCTCCTGGTCCAGCAGGAGTTTAATTTGGTTAGAACATTGACTTCATAAAAAAGTACCCCTGTCTCTACTAACAACATCAATTTTTCAGGTATATTCAGATTTTGTGTGGTGTTCATATATTTAAAAATGTTTCATGTACTAGATGGGCTGTTCCAAGATGTTGCTGGTCATTCCTGAAGATCATTTTGCTGATATCAACCTTTGGCAGGCGAATTCAAGACAACAGCAACCAACTACCCTTCTACATCTGATCTACAGTGCTTGGTGATTGACCATGAAGTCTTCTCGTTCGCTCGGCAAAGAACTCGTTACTGCTATTACGCTCATATTCCCAAAAGGAAAGGAAACTATGCAACTGATATACTATGCTGTCCATTATATAATGTTGATTTGGAACACAAACATTGTACAGTTGTAAAACATGAACGATGTTTGACAGTCGTACTAGAACTAAAAAATGCACTGACTGTGCATAAGTACCAGACTTTTCTGCGATATTTATTGGCATTGCTGCCAGTTTCACAAATGTCATCTTTTTCATAAACTTGGATAATTACTCGTTATTCAGATAATTTCATATCATTTAATGCACTGCTGTTGTGATGATCATGTAAAGAGTACAAATAATTCAGATGATGTAAAGGAAGTGTATTTTATGGAATTCACTGTCTGACAGATTCATATTTCAGTGTGATTGTAATGTCTGTATATTTTACACTGTCCTTCACTGTATTATGAGAAATACTGATCATTGTTTGTAAAGTTCATTGACAGATTAATCTGTATTTCACTGTATAATTGTAATGTCTTTGTGCAAATAAACCTTATATAATCTGAATGTATATGTTGAGCATTCATTGTATTACGATGTAAAATCCTTTATCATTGTGATGCAATCTCTAGAGAAAGGCTTGTTGCTTACATAACTGAAGACTCGTAATTTTGGTGGGTTTGCATTCAGATGAAACTTAGTGATTCATAAATTATCAATGCCTGAAAAGAAATGCTTCAGTAAACTTTCATTGGTATTAGACATAAGTTTTCTGGATATGGTACAGCATCATAAGAAGGCTGCTGCAACCATGGCCAACACGTTGGTTATTCTCCAGCAGCAGTACTTTTATACATTATGACGCCATACCATACCCAGAAAGCTTTTATGTTGACTGGCTGGCCACGGAAGCCCAAGCACTTTCATTGATTTTCTTTACAAAGAATGTAGTGAACAGCTGTTGTACCACAGTTGTTTGAATCTGAATGTCGTTCTTAATTTTATGTTAATAAATAATACACTACTGTAAGAAGCACTTACAGGACACTCATTTTACTCATTCACTAATTATTTAGCTATATAGAATTTCTTGAAGCTTTTTACTTTCTCTGAATTTTTGTCTGTCCCCTTGTTTTTCGTCACTTGGTTATGTAAAACTACCATGTGCCTTACACTGCTCTGTTCTTTATACACAGATCATTTCTTGATCTGAGATGCCTCAATATTGAATGAAATATGAGTGTGAATGTGCAAAGCATTTTGGTGTTTTGATCCACTTCTCTGGACAGATTACCATTTGCCATCAAAACCATATGAGAATTTGTTTTTAGTTTTATAATACTGAAGATATCAGCTAGTGAGACTGGATCGAGCAAGTGTCCCTGGTGATAACTTTATGTCTGATCAATGGAGTAGGGGGCTGTTGCAGTGATGGTTATTGAATGCTTCACATATTTGTTTATGGCTAGAGATGACACTATCTACATTAATATTATAGAGTAAGATTTGCATTTTTTCTTAAGTGTCATTGTTAACTCGCCACATTGCTACATTCATTGCTAAAGTAGAATATGAATAGCCAGTTGCAGTTTCTTGGCTTCACAGTGTTTACTCTGCATAATGACAATAACAACAAAGCTGTTCATAGCACACAGGGACACTAGCAGCACATTTGTGATAAGTCGACTCTTGGTCTGTGGTCCACATTTTCGATTTTACAACATTGTAATGTATTCACTCTCCAAATTGGTACTAATCCAAATCAGTCCTGGTATCCGTTTCTGAACTTAGCTGTAAAACAGGTAAAGAATATCAAAAGTATAGAAATGTGTTAGACATCTATTAATGTGTGTGTGTGTGTGTGTGTGTGTGTGTGTGTGTGTGTGTGTGTGTGTGTGTGTGTGTGTGTGTGTGTTGGATCATAATAGGTTTACACGTTTTTGATACGTTTAGTGCAATAACAAATCAGTAACACATGAGGGAAAAGTTACTGTAAAATTTACACATCTCACAACAGAAGTAGGTAAATTTTCAGCATTAACATACCAGTACAATCCCAAGGCTGCTGAAATGCCCAAACACGGCTTTAAATACAAACATTTTGTTCCTGCAAGTAAATCTACATTTGGTGTGTCATGTCAGTTGTCTGTAGGGATGGCACTGTATTTAACTATATGAAGTATTTTAAGCCAATAGCTTTTCCCTTATTTTACATTTTTGTCTTGGACAGGATGCAATAAAATTAGCTCGAGTACCGAAATTTCACACATCTACTCTGAAATATATACTACAGTGGTGCACTCATGAGTACATAATGTTTGAGATGTTGAGATTGTGAACCCATACCTGGTACTGCAGAATAGCAACTCTTTCCATGTGGATGACAATACATAGAAGGCAAATACCTCCTGGTGGTTTTGTAAAGGTGCAGCAGCCCTACATCTTAATCTTTTACATATATCATTTTAACTACATTTTCAATCCATGTAATTCCCTTGAGGTTAGTTGGAGAATGATTAACTTTTCTCTCAATTTATAGTACCCATTCCATCCAAGATTTGTGTGACATTGATCATAGCCAGTCTACTGCCACTACATCCATTGCAGGTCAACATTTGATGCTCAACACTTCACACGACATGCAAATATTAAATTGGTAGAAAGAACTATCCTACAACTTAAAACATTAACTGGCCTCACTCATGTGAGTGTGGGATTCTCAAAGGCAATTCACTTTCAATGGTGCTACATAACATATGTGACTGATGCAAAACTATTTTTTTAACCACTTGTCAGCAACAAGGTACAGTACTACTACTTACCCTGCCTTATAAATGTTAAGAGGACTGTTCCATGACAAACCATCCGATTACCAGTTCTGTTAAAAAATACATTTACTTCAAAGCTTCATTCTTGTTTTGAGAAGTGCTGGAACTGAACAAATGTTACCTCACCTAAATTTTCATCTTCAGCGTTGGAAAGGCATATAGTAACAACTATGAAGAACTATGTTTCTTGAGCCAATACATTTCAATAGCTGTTATTCAATGTATTTAATTGTTAAGGTCCCCAGGCTGACGTTTTTATTGCTGTCTCCTATTACTCGAAAACCCTAAATGTTGCTTTCTTATGGAAAATAGACATGCGAATACAGATTCAAGAGATAAATAGAAGTCTCATGGCAGTTACAAGAAGTATGTTTTAACAATATTTTCTAATAGAATGATGAAAATGGAGTACCAGAATGACAAAATTATAATAGAGTGACTTACATTCCTTGACTCTTATGAGATTGCACGTAATTCAGTTTATGTTGGCTGTGCTGCAATTTGAGATAGATTGGCTAGGCCATTAAAATATAGCCTTCATATTAACAACTTCCTTTGTAGTTTACTGCAAAAGAATCCCCCAAAATTACATTTTTAAAATCTAGTTAGTAAAATATTTAAGGCATGTATCTTCTATATCATTTTGTTTCCCATTAATTTCTCTCCATAACAATTTTTCTGGAAATAGGTGTGCTGAATTATTGTGTTATGAGACCAATGTAATACACTGTTACAAAAATTATGTTTATGTATGAAATAGAGTAAAATTGTTGTATAATGGTTCGAGGTCTTTATCATCAAAGTGATAAAATAAAGCCAGACTCGTGGAACTGCCCTAGATTCAAAAGTGATGCCCAGGCATTGTGTGCACATAGCACCCATCTAGGAAACAAGACAAAAAATGTGCAGGAACAGTTGCTAAACATCTTCATTTAGCTGAACAGCAATTGTCAATCTGAATATTGTTTTGGATACAACTATACTATACTTGGCATGGTAATGTTTGTGACATGCCATTGCCTTCCTCCAACATCTGAACAGACAAGAGGCCTTACAGTTTACAATGGACTGGGGATTGAACCTGAGACCTTTGGAATTTTAATCTGGCCAAAATACTTTTCTACTTCGCAGAATGAATCCTCAAGAGTCAATTGTCAACCAAAAAACAAATTTACAGTAAATATAAAGCTTCACTTCAGTCGTCAAGTGCCGAAAGTGTGTCATTTAGCAGGTGTGGTATCTAGAGTTTGGTTTGGTACAAGTTGCAGTCTGATCAGTTACACTCCTTATATGGTCCAAACAAGTTGCACACTACTTTTGAGAAAATGTTTAACTGATTGTCAAACCAGGAAAACAAATGCAAATACGCATTTAACATTGATTTGTAAAATATACTGATTATAAGCATAAAATGAGGTCACTGAGTGGTGGTAAATGACATGAATTAAAAAAGCTGAGTTTCATTTTTTTAACACTTTAATTGTTCCAATATTATAAATAAGCATACAAAGGGTATTGGAACAACTGCCATGGACTTAGGGACCCATCCTGGCATTCGCCTGACACTATCTGGGGAAACCATGGAAGACCCAGATCAGGATGGCAGAGGAGGGTGGGATGTTACAATATACAATTAAAATTTATAATATACTCAAATGCACAGTTCACAATTACAATTTAACTACAAACACAAAGACAAGTCACAATTACACTGAAACTATAATCACCAAATGCACAGTTCAAAATTACAGTTTATAATCACTACTCCTCCATTGCTCTTCACAGACGCGACATCTGATGCCCTCAGCTTCAACCTGTAAAAACAATGAGCCAACACCCTATCACTTGCATGACAAGATGTTGAGCTCAGGAAGACTTTAGTAAGGAAACAGGACAAAGCATGCAATTTGAAGAAATGATTAACACAATACGGCATATGTGGTTCGTAAAATCATTTATAATAAACTCAAAAAACTACTGCATCAACTAATTTTGGTGTGAGTAAATTTAAATCCATAACAGTTTAATTAGGCATGTAAGTTAGTTTATGGGTGACATGTCCTAGGTACTTAATAATAAACATATGGAAAGATGACCAAAGTGTGAGTCCCAGGCACTCTTCCTAACATTGTAGCTAATGATCACAGAGAAAATGTTGGGGAGGCAAACGAAAGACTGTATCCGATTGGCAGGACACTGAAGATTTAACAGCACCACAAAAGAGGTTGCTTACAGTACACTTGTCCATCCTCTGCCACAGAACTGCTTCACAGTATGGGATTCTTATGACTGAAGACCCCAAAAAGGTTTAAAGGCAGCTCATTTTGTATTACAAAATAGAGAGGTGTGTCATATGCAAGTTTGCGTGGCAACAATTAAAGGTACTTTGTGGTATGAGGATGTCATGAAATGACAGCTTTCTCCTGTAAATGTGAAAATATGTGCAACAACACAGAAATGAAAACGATAAATCTGAACACACACAAATTGACTGAAGTTAATTTTTCCCCACTTGCTTCGAGTGGAACAGGAGAGGAAGTGGTTCAATGAACTAGCTGCCAGGTACTTGTTTGGGATTTGCATATTAGTCATGGAGCTGTAAATCAGTCTCATGGATTATCTGGATGGGAAGATAATGAACTTTACATTACCTCGCATTTGCACCTAATTCTGCTGTACTATATTTAGAAATCTCTGATCAGTAACCACTGAATCCCACAGAACAACCTCTGAAAATAAAAGCTAATTTACATCGAAAACTTAATGATGGTCAAATAGGTGAAAGTTCAATTAACTCTGAAGATATTTCAATAAATCAGAAAAATATCAAATTTATACACAAAATAGAACAGAATGAATGCAAAGTTAATTTTGCAAGGGTTAAAACAACTGTGCTATACTATGAATGACCTATAAATTAATGCCTAGCAGTTAATTGTAATCTAACAAAACTATGAAGAAACTGCGTGACGCAAATTTCTTAGGGCCAATAACACGCAAAGCATTAAAACAAATGACAATATAAAAAAATGAGTAAATGATTTTTTTTTTTTTTTTTTTTTTTTTTTTTTTGGAGTTAAACAGGACAAATGAAAACAGCCTAAGAAATTTATCTCCAGATACATGGGAACAAATTAACAAGCAATATCTTAGCAGTTAATTATAAATGAAAGTAGCTCTCCCCCCACCCCCTGTAAGGTTTCAGATTTAGGATTCCAAACGCAGAAGCATTGATCAGTGTGAGCTGTTCTGAAGGGAAGACACGATGAGAAAATACTGGAGGAAAAATAGAGCAATGAAAGAATGACTTGCCACACAGTCCCGAACTGACCGAAGTATCTATTTGGGGACAGACATTTTAAAAAATCTGATTTTGGTTTATTTGTAGAATACAAGGGAAATGCAATCAGTCTACAAAGAAGATTGCTTATAAATCACTTTTGCCACCATCCCTAGACTATTGCTTAAGTGTGAGAGACTTATAACCAAACAAAGAGGTATATTGAATATACAGACTGAACAAATGGTCACATGGTGGATTCATGAAAGTGTCACAGATGCTTTAAATGAACTGGTAGACTAACAGTCACAGTGTCCCAAGAAAGCCTACTCACAAAGATTTAAGAAACAGCTTTAAATGACTGTACTAGTCTTCTACATATAACTCCTGCAGGGATCGAGACAAGATTAGACCAAATACAGCTCACACTGAGGCACTTCTACATGAACATAATGGGAAAATCTAATAAATGGTACACACCCTCTGCCATACATTTTATCAGCAATAGAGCAAGTGGTAAATTCCAACACTTATCACTAACAAACCACTATTTAAAGTTTAGGTATCTAGCAGAGAGTTCAAGATATAATTAGCAATATTTGTGATACATAAGTTATAAAAATTGAAAGGGCACAATATAAAGAAAAGATTTAAAAATGAAATTTTGGAAGAGAACTTATCCGAGCCTCAAAATACTTCCTGAGGAGCATATTATGCTCCAACGTTGCATTCAGCAAAGAACGATTCACTTCCATCCATTCACGTTTCAGTTCCATGCTTTCCCGTTTCAACTGGAGCCTCTCTTTCTCCCTCTGGTCTCTCTTTTTCTGTCTTTCCCGCTCCATCTCTAGCCTCTCCTGTAAATAATTGCTCCTCTCTTCTTGGAAATCTCTTACTGTGCGACTCTTCAGTTTAAGCTTCTTGTGAGGAGGGGTGGATGTACTTGCAGAGTCCTTAAATATTAACATGCACAAAAATTGCTTACATGCTCATGCACCAAAATTGCTAAAATGCTCATGCATAAGTATGGCATAGGGAAGTATTACATCATAGTAATGTTAGCACTTACCCAGCGATGAAAATAATTTAGTACAGGAAAGAAGACACTAAGAAATACAGAGTAAAATCAGATTTGCTTGGATAGAGAGAATGAACACAGTCAAATAGCAATTTTGTTACTGAAAAAAATTTTCGTGTAACTAATAAACCAGTTTAATGTAAATACCTCCAAAGGAATAAGGGTAGATTAGAGATGTCTGCAATACTTAAAGAGGGTAAAACGCATATTAAGGAATGAAAACTACAGTGCCTCTAACCAATTAAATTATTGCCATTAATAGTGTACAAATCAAACTGTGGTCATATTTGCTTGGAAGATTAACATATAAAGAAATTTGAATGAAATTAACAACGAATGCACTGAAAACGAAAAAAGTTCACACAAACATCCAGTATACTCCCACAATATTCACTGAGAGACATGACAAACTGCATAACTTCGGTCCGCGATGTTGCAAATATGAATCAAACCATTTTATATTTACAGATATTTGTAAAACAAAATTGATACCTCCAGTTACCTTGGAGGATGAATTGAAAAATTACTTACGCACATAAACCATAAATTGAAGGATACAAAAAATAGGAAGGTCATATACAACAAAAATCTATGAAACTGCAATGCTCACACCCACGTGGACTCTTAGCATTTAGTAATTAACAGCTAGTACAGTACGAATGGAACTATCAGAAATCATTTGCTTGGAAAATACTCCATGCAAAGCACTTCAAGATACTTAGTAGCTTTGTTATGAAAGTCATAAAATGCAGTCTCAGCAAGCAGTAGGCATATTTCGCTCAAAGAATTAAACTTTCCAGACTCAGAGTGAGAATTAGAAAAAACTAACCTTCGTCGAGTATCCCGATGGACCTGGAACAGCCTGGTCGCTTGGTTGGTCGGTCGCTGCCTCCGCCACAACGTCTAAAGAAAATAAAGCACTGCGTTAATGTACATCAAAAATCGTTATAAACCAAGTCTCTTGAAGAAATTCAAGTGATGACTGTACGAAGTATCGAATGTAACTTACTTGCACCAAGCAAAATCTCCGGCTAAATGTTGGTCTTGTTTTGGAAGATTTCGTCCATTTCCTTCATATAAATGAAATCTTTCTGACCTCTCCCCGACTTATTGTTATTGTCCACTACGCCCTTATAAGAATGTAGCAAACATCGCCATTTGTTTTCGCATTGCGCTGGCGAGAACGTCTTTCCCAGCGCTTTCGTGATATACGTGGACATCGCGGTCCATAACTGATGTTTCCTCTTCAGATCACGACTCTTACCGAGCCGTTCATGATGAATTCTATAGAATTCAATTAATTTCAATGTAGATTCCTTGTCCCACAACGGTTCCGGTGTGGGACATGAAGGAAATTGTTCTTGGGTACGGGGTGGATGGAAAACCAAGAACTCGTCCATTACATCGTAGTCTGAAAATAACAAATATATAATAGAGTTTCTATATTCTCACCCATAATTAACATACACTTTTTACAACTAATTAACAAATAATCTTACTTTGCATCACCTCGTCCCCAGAAAAAACATTGCTGTTGCTGCTGCACATGGTCGACAGAGTAAACTGAAATCAGCTACGAGCTACGTCTCACATGAGTCCAACCAGAAATGGGCCGCCAGAAAGTGTACGAGCAGCGCAAGTAGCAAGCGTGGAAGTTCTACGTCATCGTAGCCGCGCATGCGCAGTAGCGCCTTATTTCTCGCGCTGGAAAACTGCTTTCTGGCAACTGCTCAAACACACCTGATGCCATAGTAACTTTTGGTGAAAGTCTTGTTGTTATTATTACTATTATTATTATTATTACTGGCGTTGTTTTTGTTGTTTAATGAGCCCACTGGAAAGGTATTTTTTGCCGTATATAAACTTCTGTGTCGATAACTATAGGCGAATTGGAAATACGGAAGCGTGCGATCCTGCCCGTCTGCTTTGACCCATGACGTCACAAATATGGCGGAAACGACCATAAACCACGATTCCAATATGGCACATATAAAGTCGTTACTTACACATTATGAGGACGAAAATACATCAAAAAACAAACACACGCACGTTCCACAAAAAGCCTAATGACACTAACGGGACAAGCGCGGGAAATAGGGGGTTTTTGGGCGGGGACAAACTCAATATAAACAAATTTAGACACCCACCCCCATACAAAAGCACGCAAAACGACGAATAAAACCGACGTCACAAAACTCCCCAAATACCACTAAACACAGTATCATCTGGAATCGAACACTTCCCGTGACCTATATAGCTCAACAGAAGCTCCCGATCTCATAAATTGGGATCGAGCACTTCCCTTGACCTATACAACTCAACAACAGTTCCCGGTCCCATAAATTGACATTGAACACCTCCCTTGACCTATATAGCTCAAAAACATCTCCCGATACCAATACCAATAGCCACACATTGGGATCGAACACTTCCCTTGACCTGTTATCCTTACATCTCCACATACAGCCGTCCCTGGTCCGAGGTGCCTCATTTCTTCACGACATACTGAACACTTCACAACTTCATCCAAAAATCCGAATAGTTGAAGAAATTTTTTTTAGAGACAACGCACTGTCCCCCATCATAGCCAACAACCGAAAACTGTTGATCCTGTCAGTCATATCCATACCTACCAAAGACATAAAAAAAGCAATTCACCAAAATTCACACACGCCGCCACACTCGCAAACTAAACCAAAAACATCACCTAACACACCACCAGAGAGCACCACCGATCGCATCAAAACGACACCTACAAACAAGCCACTCTCACAAACTAAATTCCGTGCCGTCGTGACGTCACACACCACAACAGCCTTACGTCACGGGTCAAAGCCGACGGGTGGGATCGGACGCTTCGGTCGACCCGGCGAATTGATAGTAGTTTGGTGCAGTGTGTGAATATAGTATGGAATTATTTTAGGTTATGGTTAATGCAAAAAAAGCCATCAGACTTATTTTCTAGCAGCATGTAAGTTTTCCGATTCCGAAAGAGGGATGATAATTTACCCAGTAATATTGTGGTATGTATTATATATGTGTGCTGTACATTTATGGAAAACCCAAGGTCCTGTATGTATAGCACCTAGTCGAGACGCTGTTCTCGATACATACAATAACATTTGTGCGTGTATATTCTGTAACTTCACAAAACTAACTGTGATGTATTGCGTGTAATTTCTGCTGTAGTTTATGCCGCGATCTCCAATGAATGTGAAAGTGATTGTTATAATACTTCGTTACGGATTAGATGCACATCGACAGTATTTTTGTGTTCATATTGTCTTGCATACCCTCATGTGTGGCAATAATATTTGTGAAGAGATGACTAGTGACAATATCAATCTGATTGCAGCTTCTCTAGATTATAACGTTAGCTATTGTGTAATAATGAATATTTTGGATTGAAGTCCTTATAGTCATATTTCGAGTATTAGTTATATGGAAATGCAAAGAAAGAATACGCTGTAGCAGGTATTAATTGATGCCAATCAGAACCCTTTGGGCATTCATTTAATTACTCCGTTCTGTGCTATAGGTCTGCAAAGAATGTGTTAACAGTGCGAGTTGCAGGGCAGTTTAGTACAAGCGTAATGCGATAGTTCTTTTGTACAAATGTGTAAATGCAAATGGTTCAGGAAGAGCCAAGAGGTAAATGTATTTTTCACTGAGAAAGAGCACTGCATGACATCAGAACTTTCACCATGACCATACAGAAGTAAGCTGTTTCAGTAATCAGTTTAATAAGAGAAAATTAACCAGATAAAATATTTTTGCTAATTAATAATAGGTTGTTTTACATTGCTGTATGTGTGCTTGAATCTAGTGAATGGTTAGAGATTCGAATATGACAGTGATTTTTCGAAATTGGGTAGGGCTATAAAACATTGAATGTGTACAAGGAAAGTACCAGAAAATGGCTGTGTTAAGAAAGAATAGAAAATTGTCTGCTAAAAATGAACTTCACAGGCTGCTAATATTCATTTTCTGTGGGTCAACTAAATTAAATAGTATAACATAGTTAACAAACTTCATAATGACATATGAGCCTAGAGATAATGTATTTCAAGTGCTGCATAAATGATGTAGTACAAATCACGTAATGTTCTTATTTACATTAATAAGAACAGGATTTTAAACCTCTTGGATAATAGTATAAATTAAGATGTTCCCAAAATAGATAAAGCAGTGAGCCTGCAGGAGGTTCAAGCTCAATTTCAACCTTTTTTTTCTTTATCTGTAAAATTGCTTGACAGTAGGCAACTGGTTTTATTCAGCAAAGTCACTATACATTTATTGTTGTTTTTATTTCCTTATTTCTTATGTTATAATTATTTTTTTTTTCACTTATCATAATACTTAAATGTTTGAAAAATAGAAAACTGTCTCTGTTGCAAGTGTTTTATTAGTAATTACTTCTTTCTTGCAGTTACTGCAAGAGACCACATTAGTCATATTTAAAAGCCTTTGATATGACAGCTTTTAAATTCTTATTTTTATTAATGACGTTTCTCTTTGTGCAAAGGCTACCAGCAAATTTACTCTCTTTGCGGATGATACACCTCTTTTAGTTGAAAAAATACCAGATGATGACATTGCAACATGTGCCAACTTTGTGTTCCATGATCTTCATCAGTGGTCCAGCTGGAAATAAAAGTACATTCATTTCGATAGGTCTCAAAGTTCAGGAGGGTGTAATGAGCATAATACACAGAAAGTTTATTCTTCAAAAATTTTAAGCATCCTCATCCCTAATAAGCCAAATTGTTCTTGCCACGTTCTAGACTTCAGATAAAGACTTATTTGAGCAACTTATGCTCCACATATTATAGCAGCAAATGCTATTTTCATTCATTGTTGTCCAATAGCATAATATTTGGGGTGACCAACCAGTGGAAAATAAAGTATTTGTCATTCAGAAAAGAGCAAGCCAAATTAAAAGGTCAGTTAACAGAAGTCATTCATGGAGAAATATTGTAAACTGCATAAAAGATTAACAATGACCTCACAATACATCCTATCCTTTATGCGCCTTTTAATTAAGAACCTCCCCATGTGCAAAGCCAATAGCGTGTTTCATGACTATGACACAAGGTTAAAACATGACTTGAGGTTGATAGAAACAACTTGTCTAGTACAAAAGGGAGTCATTACTCAGTTATTAATGGTGTTTAATGCTCTCCCATCAGGCAAGGGGGAAAAAAATACCAGTATAATACCACAGTTTAAAAGTGGAAAACTCCCATTACCCTCTTTATGAATTCTTTAATATAAACATTTCTACATTGTAATATATCTAAAAACAAAGGTGATGTGACTTACCATAAGAAAGCGCTGACAGGTCGATAGACACATAAACAAACACAAACATACACACAAAATTCTAGCTTTCCCTCTCCTTCCCTTTTTCCTGACGAAGCAGCCGTTGCTTGCGAAAGCTAGAATTTTGTGTGTATGTTTGTGTTTGTTTGTGTGTCTATCGACCTGCCAGTGCTTTCTTTTGGTAAGTCACATCGCCTTTGTTTTTAGATATATTTTTCCCACGTGGAATGTTTCCCTCTATTATACTTCTACATTGTAATTTAGATAAGACACACATTGTTCTTCTAATATTTACTATTACCAATTTGTAGTGGAATACAATTACTTACAATAGCACAGAAATTTTCACTCAGGCTGCTGATGAACTTCAGTTCTATCAAATTTCTATTGTTGAATAATTTTAGTGCGTTATTTGATTGTTGTATACCTCTGTTCACTATTGGAAATGTCTAAGCTGGTAATTATTTGCATATTTTGTTCCTGTATGCATATTACATTTTGCATCAATTAGCCGCTATAAGTACTGTCCTCATATACAGGGTGATTCAAAAAGAATACCACAACTTTAAAAATGTGTATTTAATGAAAGAAACATAATATAACCTTCTGTTATACATCATTACAAGGAGTATTTAAAAAGGTTTTTTTTTTCACTCAAAAACAAGTTCAGAGATGTTCAATATGGCCCCCTCCAGACACTCGAGCAATATCAACCCGATACTCCAACTCGTTCCACACTCTCTGTAGCATATCAGGCGTAACAGTTTGGATAGCTGCTGTTATTTCTCGTTTCAAATCATCAATGGTGGCTGGGAGAGGTGGCCGAAACACCATATCCTTAACATACCCCCATAAGAAAAAATCGCAGGGGGTAAGATGCTGGATGCGTGCTACATTTTCATCACTCGTTCTCGGCCGTCCAGAACTTTTCCCTTTGCACAAACACCCATTCTCTGTAAACTGTTTATACCAACGTTTAATACACCACCTATCAGGAGGTTTAACACCATACGTCGTTCGAAATGCACGCTGAACAACTGTCGTCAGTTCACTTCTGCTGTACTCAATAACACAAAAAGCTTTCTGTTGAGCGGTCGCCATCTTAGCATCAACTGACACTGACGCCTAGTCAACAGCGCCTCAAGCAAACAAATGTACAACTAAATGAAACTTTATAGCTCCCTTAATTCGCCGACAGATAGTGCTTAGCTCTGCCTTTTGTCGTTGCAGAGTTTTAAATTCCTAAAGTTGTCGTATTCTTTTTGAATCACCCTGTATAATTATGACTTGTTCCAAATCCATGCAGTTCTCTTGTATACTGGATCAACGGAACACAAATTGATAAATAAAATATGTCTAATGTGGTCTCAATGGTTTAAGGTAATCTGAAGGTACGCTAAGAATGGAAAATGTGTCAATATTAATACAACACTTGCAACAGAGACTATTTTCTATTTTTGGGACATTGAACCACTGTTGTTGCTTCAAGCCAAAATTGAGAGGAATAATGTATACATATCACTTGAGTTACACTTTATGTGGATAAGCAAAGTGTGTCTTCCATAGTGTTCAATGTACGATACTCTTCCTTGTGATGTACAGAAACTATGATGTTTAAACTGCATAAAAGATAAACAATAACCTCACAATAATTCTTGTTTTCTGTCATTTGAACTATGTTTTTTGTATCTCTTCAGAAACAGAGAGCTGTAAATTAGTGCCTGTCAATGGATGCTCTGTGTTCCCCAGCCACTGTGAAATTTATTTCTTGTGTAGTGGTCAGAAAAATGCCACCTTTAACGTGTGTCACAGTGACAATAGAAATGTAACGTTTGGTTATTCCTTGCCTGTGGACTTTAGACGATAATTTTCAACTAAGAGTATAGGGTGCATCATACAATTTTATATATACAGTAAATGTATAGCAAAGAAAGCAGGATGACATTGTATGGGTACATATGAGGTTATTACATATTTTCTGTTAGAATGTAACAGTTAATATTTAATTTGATATTTAATGTCACTCATACCATATACACATTTCCCTGGAAGATAAACTTTTAAATTATTGTAAAATACATTTAATTTCTTTAGTTCCTTAATTGATTTTTGAAACTTCTTAAAGAACTGTGGCGTAGAGCGTCATAAATTTCGAAATCTGTTCTGTGCACAAGTGTGCTATCTTTGAGGAGAGGGCTTTGGGGCAGGATGTTGGACGCTAAAGGCAGTTAGCCTCCGGACTTGTATCTGTGTAGAAGCTAAGTGAGAATAAATCTGTATATGAGAGAATTCTAGTTGTTTACCTACAACTACACCATATTCCCTCACTGGTGAACCCGTTTTTGTGTAATACGCGTCCGAGTTACCGCCTGAAGGTTATTTACGCGCCTACCGCTTTGGGTTTCTCCGCGATCGCAAGGGCCTTTGTTCAGCTCCAGACAATGGCCTTTCAGCATTCACCGCCGCCCGGATTCCAGCAACATCTCTCCAGCACTCCTGCCGTCGTAGTGGACATGCCGCAAGAATCTTCGGAATCCTTCAGCCAGAACATGCAGTGGAATTCATCGAGTGCCGCCAGTTTCTTCCAACTGCCAACAGTCGTGGACTCTGGCTTTGTTAGCCTGGACCTTCCCACGTGTTCTCCACAGAGTGTTGGTCGGAACATTCCTACTCCTGTGTCAAACACACAATTCAATACAGTTCGTGGCGTCAAGTGAGGTTTTGCTACTTTGGAAAATCCAGTAGTAAGTTCAAACTCGAATCAGCTCCCGCCACGTGTGTATCCTTCCACGCCGGCTAGTCAACAGGTGTTCAATGCTCGCCAAACAGCAAATATCACACCAAGTGAGCATCCTAGTGGACGTGTGTGGGATCCTTGTGTTGCTTCTAGTAAGGTCAACAATTCTGTGCTGGACAGTAATTACTCCGACATCTACAACCAGCCCCACCACTCACGGTCGAGTGAATACTGTGTGCATAATGGACATTCACCGGCGTACTTAAGCACTTGTGGCTTCTCTCCGAGCCACCACGTCAATGAGAATGCACATTTTGACTACGACCCTCACACCGTTCGAGCGTCCGTCGCTTCTCAACTGCCCCCCGGCGTCAAATGAATTTCTCGATTCCCGCATTATGGGACGCCAATAATTCGGACTCGCAATCTTCTGCATGCTCTACTTCGGTCTGAAGTAATAGGCGCACCTCCGCAGTGACTACAGTGCCGAATCTGCCGAAATTACCAGACTTCAAACCCGCTCACCCGGAGTTCTGGTTTAACCTGGTTGAGCAAACATTCAATATCTGTGCTTTGGACGACGATGCATGCTTCGCCTGCCTCACGAACCATCTTCACGACCGCGTCGATTTAATTTACGATCTGGTCAAAGCACCCCCCTAGCTGTGGCGAAACAGACGATACTGGAGCGCGTCTCTAAAACCAGGAGAGAAAATGTGCGACAGCTCATCTACGAAGAGCGTCTCGGCGACATGTCTCCGTCCCAGCTGTGGCGGTGCATCTGTCTTCTCGTTGATGAGCAAGTTATGCCTGATGACACGCTCGCAGAAATCTGGACTGAAAAGCTGCCTTTGCCTGTCCAGACTGCAATCTCTGCATATGAAGATAGGCCAGTAAAGGAACGTTTACGCGCCGCCGACAGAGCATACTCCGCCAAGCAACATGAGCTCCGTGCACTGCATTCTGGACGTGACCGCACTAAGACGCTTTCTGACGCCACGACCTTGTCTGGTGCTGCCAATAACAAGTTTGTTTAACTAGCCGCCCTGCCTGCACCTTCAACTCCCCGCAACGACAGTGCATCAGCCTCTGTGGAAGACTCTGGGGCACATACTCCGTCACCTAGCAACTACCCACAGGAGCACAGGCCCGCCCAACCTTACTGTTTCTTCCACGCGAGATTCGGGTAGCAAACTCGCAAATGCCAGTCACCGTGTTCTTACCCAAACTCCAACCGCAGGTAGGCTACGGTGCCACCTCCTGCGATGTAAACAACGGGCACCATCCCACGTTGCACTCCGTTTCAGACAATAACAGTAAGTGTGGTCGAGTCTATATTCACAATTTACGATCAGGTGTATGTTTTCTGGTAGACACTGGCGTAGACATCTCTTTGCTGCCGGTTCGCCTAGCAACCAATAAAGTGCAGCCACACAAAACAGTACTTCGTGCAGTGAACTTGTCTACCCTACAGTGTTCGGGTTCCACTTTGTATACAGTGAAACTTTCGCCCGAGTGCAAGCTGGAGTGGACGTTTCTAGTGTCAACAATTGAAGAACCTATTCTCGGAATTGATTTCCTCAAGCACTATCAGTTGTCACTAGATTTTGTGCAAAATACTGTGTTAAACCCCCCCCCCCCCTTAACAAACATATTCCTTTCGCTTCGCCGAGTGACAGTTCGGCTAACACCAAACATGTGTGCTGTGCTAAGAAGCATGTAAACCTATCCTTGGAGCTACAATCTTGGACAAACAAGTGGCTAGTGGAGTGCGCCAAGTCTTCGAAGTTGCGGATGGAATGTAAGGAATTGCTGCTGCATCTCCGCGACATACACCACGAGTTGACCTCCACACAACAACGCCTCGCGGCACTACAAGCAGACGATTCGTCGGCTACAGACAAGGTCAGCCCATGCCAATCTGGTGTTCCCGTGCCCACGCACGTTAACGACAATGTTGTGAACTCTGTAAACTGTGTCAGCACCCCCTTTTGTAATGATAGGGTATGCCCGAGTGCTCATGCTCCTTGCGTTCCGAATGGACAATTAACTTGCCAAGCTCCTGGCAATGAACTACGGCCATCTGCTGTCCGACCACGCCCACTCGTGCCTACAGTGCTCGTTGCGGCACGGCCCGCTACCAAGAACCAGTGTACCAACCTCGCCCATGTTAACATGTGTGCAGCGTTTATTCAGCCTACGAGCGGGTGGCACACCTGTACTTCCGTGCCCTCAGCACCACAGCTAGGCCTGTCCGCCACTGCCTGCTCCGCTTCACGGACATCTGACTGTCGTGCCGCGCCACGTATTGCAGTAGTCACTAATGGCACAGTTCATCGGTTACGTCTAACCGATGGGCCGCCCATATCGCAACGCCCACGCTGTCTCAAGCCGGCATTTATGAAAATTGCAAAAGAACAATTGGACGAACTGTTACAAAAGGGAATAATTGAACCTTCTTCTGGTTGCTGGGCTAGTCCTATCCTGTTTGACCAAAAGAAAGACGGTACTTGGCGTATGGTCGGAGACTATAGGCGTTTAAATGCCCGCACCATCATTGATAAATATCCGGTTCCACACATAGCAGACTTCAATCATGCGCTTGCGGGTGCAAAGTACTTCTCTGTTTTGGACTGTAAGCATGCATTTCATCAGATTCCTATGGCTCCGGAGGACATTGAAAAGACTGCCATAACCACTCCCTTTGGGCTGTTCCAATACTAATTCATGCCGTTTGGGTTGGAAAACGCCCCCCAAACGTGGCAGAGTTTCATCAATCAAACTTTATCCCATCTAGACTTTTGTTTCGTATACATGGACAACATATTGGTTTTTGCTTCTACTTTATAACAGAGTGAGGAGCGTGTTCAAGTCGTGAAAGATATTTTAGCAGCCGCTGGTATTGAACTGAACAATAAAATGACTCAATTGCACCAGTCATCCGTCACATTCCTAAGTTATGTTGTGTCATCGGACGGTCTGACACCACCACAGGACAAGATCAAGCCTGTTCTCGAGATGCTACGCCCTCAGACCTATAGGGAATTACGCAGGTTCATCGGAACAGTTAAATATTACCGGAAACATTTGCCAGCCACTTCTGCAGTGCAGGCTCCTCTCACTGATGCTCTCGCTGGCCCACAAACTTCTGGCACCTGCCAGGTACCATGGACACCAGACATGGACAAGGCATTTAATGAACTCAAACAGCTGTTGGCCTCCGCTGTCACTATTGCTCACCCACGGGCGGACGCCACAATGTTTATCACTACTGACGCTAGTGACAATGCTATCGGCGCAGTACTGAGTCAGACATACAACGATGTTACGACCCCCCTGCAGTTTTTCTCAAAAAAGCTAAACAACGCGCAGAAGAAATACTCAGCATTCGACAGAGAATTACTTGCAGTTTATGAGGCCATAAGACACTTCAGAACTGATGTTGAGGGACGAGATTTCTATGTGCTCACTGA
Source organism: Schistocerca nitens (assembly GCF_023898315.1). Taxonomy (NCBI): domain Eukaryota; kingdom Metazoa; phylum Arthropoda; class Insecta; order Orthoptera; family Acrididae; genus Schistocerca; species Schistocerca nitens. The sequence continues at coordinate 75,321,475 of NC_064624.1, forward strand.
TCACAAGCCGTTGGTTCCTGCCATAAAAAATCCTGTGGCTGATCCGCCCCCACGCGCTTTCGTCACATCGATTACATCTTGCAATTTTCAAATGACATTCGCTACATCCGAGGAGCAGACAATGTGGTCGCTGATTTTCTCTCAAGTGTTGGTGCTGTCACAACCTTAATTGACTTAACGGACCTACCTCGGTTGCAATCGTCAGACCCCGATACCATGCAGTTAATTTCAGACCACAGCTCCTCTCTCCAACCGGTACGCTCTACTTTCCCTGTCATATCTGACTTAGTGTGGTGTGATGAATCGACTGGTACGTTGCGGCCATTCATTCCTAAGCCCCGTCAACGCCAGATCTTTGACAAACTACACACATTAGCACACCCCGGTGTCAAAGCTTCCACCCGTCTGGTAACTGAACGGTTTGTCTGGAGAGACATGCGCCGTGACTGTCAGTCTTGGGCAAGGTCAGGCTTGGTGTGTCAACAGAACAAAGTTTCCAGGCACACTTCTCCACCCCTTGGCTGTTTTGCCCAACCGCCAGGCCGGTTTCACCATGTTCATGTCGACCTCGTAGGCCCTTTGCCCCCCTCTGAGGATTTCTGTTACTTGTTTACAGCTATTGACAGGATGACTCGGTGGGCTGAGGCTGTGCCTATTCCGAACATTACCTCCGAGACAGTAAGTCGAGCATTCTTAGATTTGTGCATCTCTAGATTTGGCTCACCTGTTTACCTCACCACTGACCAGGGGTGGCAATTCGAGTCTTCAGTTTTCTCTGACTTATGTAAAATGTGTGGTATTGTCAAAATTCATTCTTCTGCATACCACCCCCAAAGCAATGGGCTTGTCAAGCGATGGCATCACACCTTAAAGTCTGCCCTGCGTTGCCATGACTCACTATGGACAGAGGCACTGCCCTTCATGCTCCTTGGCCTTCGTGCGACTTTCAAGGAAGACCTCAAGGGTTCCGTAGTCGAGTTTGTGTATGGCCAACCTCTGGTTTTGGCTGGAGAATTAGTCACTCCAACCCCACTTCCATGGCCCTCTGAACTCCCTTCACTTCTCGAGTGGGTGCGCTTGCACTGCAGCAAAATTCAGCCGCTACCTCCGGCTGCTCATACACCTCCGTGCATGTACGTACCGCGCACTCTAGACTCTTGTGAGTATGTGTTTCTCAGAGACAACTCAGTCAAAGCCCCGCTTCAGTCGCCCTACACGGGTCCTTACAAGGTCGTCAAACGCTCTGAGAATAACATGGATCTCCTCATAAAAGGCTCTGTAACCACGGTCTCACTCAACCGAGTGAAACCAGCTTTCATTGAGTCTCAGGTGAACCTCCCTGATTCTGCCCCTATTTCTCCCACTCCTGCTTCGAGCGGCCATCCATCTTCCCACACCATGCATTTGGGTATTGATTCTCCACAGCGTGCTTCTCTGCCGAGCACTGCTCCTCCACGTTCATCTAATTCGAGTGGCCAATCTTTTCGGGGCTTAACTCCTCACAGCCCTCGCAGTCGAACTGCCAACCACTCGGATTCTACCATTGTGTTACCATCTTCGTGTGACAGCTCTTTGTCACGCCATTCAATCCACGCTGGCTCCTCGTTGCCTTCGGTCACTCTCCCTCGTCTGTCAGCTGATCACCCCAGGTTGTCTCCTGCGCAGTCCAGTGCACCTGCCACCCCCTCTTAGCAGATGCTTCCCCCTGCCATGGCTTTCCCACACCTCCCTGCCTCCCTACCATTGCTCGTACAGGTGCCATCCAAGAATTCACAACACATGTGCACCCTGATGACATACATAAATTATCTGTTGTCGTAGATGATGATACGGTGTGTGTGGTACTCGCGTGTGACAATACTGAGGGAGGAAGTGCAGAATCTCGTGTGGTGCGCTGCTTTAAATTGAGCAGAGGTGCTGCGTGTGGCAATTTGCGTGCCTTTGTTAGGCCTTCTGGCAAGGTGATTCTCCGTCTGCCGGCTGGCGAAGTGATACAGCTCCACTCCAGGACGGGACGTCGTCTTCAGCCGCCGGCGTCGCTTGCTGACTTCACCATCGACGTACCGGGTTTCACCCCCCGGTCTCCTACCAGTCTACTGCTTTCGCCTGACGCAGAAGAACTTCTCACCCCCCCCCACCCCCCATTCACAGGGACGTACTCCATACTGGGCGGGTGGGGGGGGGGGGCTATGTGGCGTAGAGCGCCATAAATATCGATATTTGTTCTGTGCGCAAGTGTGCTATCTTTGAGGAGAGGGCTTTGTGGCAGGATGTTTGACGCTAAAGGCAGTTAGCCTCCAGACTTGTATCTGTGTAGAAGCTAAGTGAGAATAAATCTGTATATGAGAGAATTCTAGTTGTTTACCTACAACTATACCATATTCCCTCAGAACCATCTGTCTGTTATTATTAGTTTGAGATTCCACTGTCTTGTGTAATTATTTTCCTTCCCTCTAGCTAGAATGTAATGTACCTCCATGTTTGGTAGGTGTTTAACATTTACTCTCATTGCCATCATATTGTGATATATATACAGTGAGTGCACGTTCATAAGTTTTTGGTGTACAAAAGCTTGTCTACAAATTTGTCTGGGTGGTTTTTTGGCTATTCATCTCAGTGCTCTTTTCTGAATTTTAAATATTGTTCTTAAGCAGCTATCTTGTGCTCTTCCCCATTCACAAATTGAGTAGGATTAATATGGAAACAAGTTATACTGTTCATTGTTCTGAGAACTTTATCATCCACAACTTTTGCCGTTTCCCGTATGAAGAAAATCTTTGTTTATCATTTTGCACAGTACATCTATGTGCTCTCCCCATGTTAAATGCTCACCTAGAATAGTTCCTAAAAATTTTTGTCACTTGCCTTTTAATTGCCTCACTGTTTAATATTTACATTATACACACATTGCTTTAAGAATGAAATTTTCACTGTGCAGCAATGTGTGCACTGATATGAGACTTCATGGCAGATTACAGCTGTGTGCCGGACCGAGATTTGAACTCAGGAGTTTGAGTCTCGGTCCAGTACACAGTTTTAATTTGCCAGGAAGTTTCACAATGTTTTAGATTGACTTATAAGAATAATGTTTTGTACTAGATATTTATTTGCGGTTTGAGTATGTATGAGTGCTTCCATTTTAAGATCCCTTTGTCTCATCTGCACATATAATGGTAGTATCATCAGCATACATTGTAAGTAACTGTTTTATACATTCTGGGATGTCAGTTATGTTGAGCAGGATTTCCCAAATTGTGTTCCATGGGACGTTAATAACTGCTCAATGAAAAGCTAGGAGTGTCATGGTCTCTCTCTCTCTCTCTCTCTCTGTCTCTCTCTCTCTCTCTCTCTCTCTCTCTCTCTCTCTCTCTCTCTCTCTCTCTCTCTCTCTCCCTCTCCCTCCCCCCCCCCTCACCCCTTTCCTCTTCCCACTCCCACCTTTTCCACATCCCCCCTCCCTCTCTTCCCTCTATTGACATTTTGTGATACTAATCACTTTTTAAAAATTTTATTATGATTTCTGTGTTATGATTTAAAATTGAAGTTATCACTGACTAAAATAAATCTCTCTAATTTTTTGAAATATTATTGACCATTATTGACCTTCAAAATAAATAAGGTGTTCCATCAATGCACCAGGATTTTCAATATGTTCCATCAGAGGAAAATTTTGATAACCTGTGACATTGAGAATAGACAGTATTGACCCAAGCACTGAACCTTGTGCCACATGAGGTCTCATAATTTGTAATTCAGATCCGTAATTAATTATATTCTCTCCACTTATATGTCTCATTTCTGTTTACTGTTTTCTATTCATAATATGCAATTTGACTATCTCATATCATTTCCCTTGAATCCCACACTGATAGAGTTTCTCCATTATCCTAGAATTATTTATGTAGTCAAATAATTTATATAGGTCCACAAAGATCCCACAGATCCCCTGTTGCCTGTCAAGTGAACTCAGAATATGGTCTTCTAAATCTGTTGATTCTGTTATTGTTGATTTCCCTTCTATGAAACCATATTGTGATGAGTACATTACTTGAAATTTTATTCTTTATTATCATTTCACACATTTTAGCAAAATTGGGGATCAGTGATATTGGCCTGTAGTCTCAAAATTAACTTCTTTATATTTTCTTAAATACTGGCTGTACTCTACTTGTTTTTAGTGATTCTGCTAATATACCTTCCTATAACACAGCAATCAGCATGTGTATTAAGGGTTGTAGTATACTTCCCCTGATTTCTTCATGGTATGGTTTATATGTGGGATTTTTAGTATTGTATGTTCTTCATCTGTTTTGTTTTCAGTTCTACTGCTACAGTTGTATATGTCATCAGTGTCTTATATTTCTCTAGGATGTACATCATTTATGGTATCTTTCAGTGAACAAATGCGCTCTGTAAATAATGTAGTAAGTCTTTAGTGTAATTACCTGCTTTAACTACAGCTGCCTTAATGAATAATGACTTTCCTTTTCTGATGAAACTGCTGTTTGTGATAATGTAGGACTGGAGGGCTTGATTATTAAGTATTGAGGCTAGAATGTAATTGGTCTTTCTAATTTCTTTAAATGGGTTTCAACAGTTAAAAATCAGGCTCTCTGAGATGTTCAACACCCGTCGCCCACTGTATGGCAGGAAGTGAATGCTGTCTCAATCCTGATGGAGCTTGGGATCTTGGCTGACCCACAACCCCACCCTCCTCCCAGGGAAGCTTCCTGCAAGATCAGATGGTGAGCCTTGAACACACACCAAATGTGCAAACCACTGCAGCAGTATCCGTGAAACTAGGAACAGAATCACTACCTTCATTCTGGAAGTAGCATAGCAGTGAGCTAAACAACTTAAGTTTCCAATGAATAGTTAAGTTTTTTTATCAAACTTTTAAGCTCTAATGGGGATAGCCCATGACCAAAGCTGAACTACTTAGCCCCATGATAAGTATAAATATCACAGAACAAGAGAGGGCAGTAGACCATTCAATACTAGGGTAATGTTTTAACCATCAAACACATAAATGGCAAGCAAAATGGAATCAGGCTTTAGCAACAAGGTTCTTACAACTTAAACTTAACAGTGGCCAAATGCACGATTACTAAATGAAACTAACAGGTCGCCATCTTTAGCAATGAGGCTTTTACAACTTATTATTCTAAAAGAACTTTATAATGGTGAAGGACATGATTACTCGATTTGAACAGCATAGGCTAACACAACTTAACAACAAGGCTTTTTAAAATTTACTACACTAAATTAATACTGGCCAAGCTCAATGGCCACTACATTCAAAAAGTCACGCAGACACACTATACATTCTCAGAGCCACAACTGCATTGCAATTGTTTAACCTTAATGGGGCATAGCTATGTAAGTGAAGCCGAACCGGCTGTAGCCGTGTGGACACTAAGTTGCTGTGCAAAATGATGTTAAATAAGCCCATGTAATCATACCCAGCTTATCAGTTGTGGTCAGCACTCTTTCTTAAAATTTACTAACTCAGGTGATGCAGCACTTCACTGCTTCCATCGTTTTACTACAGTGGACATACTTTTGTAGTTCTCCTTAGCAACAAGGCTATGAAGCACAGCTGTTGTCAGGTGCAGTCCTTACAGTAACTCACAATCACTGCACCACTAAACAAGACAAGGAAATCTACATGTCACACACAGTTGAACAATAATGTTAGCAATCTGCAGTCATTAACTGCGCTTTAATATGATAAAAAACACCACCAAGAAGCTGAGGAATCAACTTAGCTGTCTTAGATCTCGTAGTCAACCAGCGTGGTCTGTTGGCATTGTCTTCTTAAAGTATAAAGTAGGTTTCACTGTTTAATCGAACTCTGCCAGCAGCATTCAAGAAAGACAATGGGAACAATTGCCTGAGCTTAACCACAAATCTTGGCTACAAATTACTCTCTCCACTATCCTGACTGTATTGAGAGATACTTCTTGGGGAGCTGACCGGACTGTCCTCCTCCGCCTCTATCGATCTCTTGTCTGCTCCAACTTGGATTATGGATGCATTATCTACTCCTCTGCGTGGCCGTCTATCTTACACCACCTAAATACAATACATCATTTTGGGGATCCGTCTCACCACTGGTGCCTTCCGTACTAGCCCTGTTGAGTCTCTATGCAGATGCCGGTGAACTACCACTGTCAGACCAGTACGACATCCTACTCAGTAGGTATGCGTGACGGCTTTCTTCTATGCCAGGCCACCCAACCTTTGACCCTTTTTATGTTTCTTCTTTGCAGCCTCCCGGCATCCACTTTCGTCCCCTGCTTCAGCAGCTGCAGTTCACGCTTCCTGCCACTTTCCGAGTGGGAGAGAGCCTTTCACCACCTTGGATTCAGACACAGGTTTATTCTCATTTTGACCTCAACTCGTTCCCGAAGGATTCGACTCCCGAGCTGACCTATCGTTGCAAATTTCTCGAACTTCGCTCACAACTTGCCGATAGCATATTTTTGTACACTGATAGTTCCAAGTCCGCCCACGGTGTTGACTGTCCTTTTGTCATCGGGACTGATAAGTTTCACTACCGACTTCTTGACCAGTGCACAATTTTTACAGGAGAGCTTTTTGCCCTCCATCAAGCTGTTCACTACGTCCGGACTCCCCAGCTCACTTGCTGTGTGATCTGCTCTGACTCCCTCAGTGCCCTTCAGAGTCTGGATGATCCCAATCCAGTCCACCCTATCGTTCCACAGATCCAGGACTGCCTCCATTTGATCGCGGATGGGGGAGCCCAAGTGATTTTCATGTGGGTTCCTGGCCATGTTGGTGTACCAGGGAATGATGGTGCAGCCAAGGCCACAGTCCATCTCGGTCTGCCCGCCTCTTATTCCATTCCCTGGCAAGATATTTGTACTTTTCTCTATTGGTGTATCATGTCACTTTGGCATGACCATTGGTGCTCCCTTCATGAGAACAAACCCAGAGAAGTCAAACCTCTCCCAACAGCCAAGTCGACTTCCTCCTGGCCATTTCGCCATGAGAAAGTAATGTTAGCTTGATTGCGAATAGGGCACTGCCACTTTAGTCACTGCCACTTGTTGAGTGGTGACCCTGCACCTGGCAGTCCTTTCTGTAGCCAGCCATTAACCGTCAGACATTTCCTGATCCTCTGCCCCCATTTGAGCCACTTATGTCTCAGGGTCAGGCTGCTGCCCACTTTGCCGGACATTTTAGCGGATGACGAGCGAGCTGTGGCTTGCGTTTTAAGTTTTTTAAAAAGCAGTAATATGACAAAAGAGATTTGATTTCTACCTGGTGACTCTGGTGTCTTGCCGACGTCCTTTAGAAGATACTCTTACATAAAGTCTTGATGTTTTAGATTTGTATTTTGTTCCTTTTTGTATTGGATCTCGCAATGGTTTTTTGCCCTTGCAGTCCCAGCATTCTATGGTTCTATAATGGACACTTATGACCTTAGATGTTTTGCGCCCTAAAACCCCACAAAAAAGTATCCTGACTGAATCCAACTAATAATGAAAATGACGAATAGCAGCATAGGACTAAACCATCAAAGACATATTTCGACACTTTTGAAGAGCTTAATTCCAATAGACACACTTGATATTTTCAGCCACAAGCCTGGCCAAGAACTGCTTCGTTGCTGTGGTGCCCATATGTTGCAGCTGTAAATGGTCATTCACAACTGAGTGTCCAGCCTCGCTTGTAGTACCTAGGCTGTCACCTTTGACACTGAAACATCACTGCACAATCACTCACACATCTAGGCAGGACCAACACACCATGGTATACACAGGAGTTGTGGTAGAACCTAAATGTTGAAAAATGCACATTGCCAGAGGAGGAAACCAACTGGGGAACCTTCCCCCACAAAAGTCTATGTTACCTGTGGGAGTGAGCCACACCCAGTGGATGAAGTCTACAAAGCAAATGGTCTGACCTGTCTTATGGGTTCGTAAAGGACCTCACCACTCTGGTGAGCAGTGTAACAGCTGTGAGCAGTGTAACAAACCCCCTGAATGATGAAGGGACCCTTAAATCAGGGCAGTAGGTTCTGAAGAATTTTTATCCTCGCTGTTGGCTGCAAAATTCTTCCAAAAAGCTCTGTCCTCTGCATGGTATTTCAAGGTAGTCTCTTCTGATTATAATGGAATTCCCATTTCTGCGGCCACCCACTGTGGCCAAGTGGTTCTAGGCGCTTCAGTCTGGAACCGCGCGACTGCTATGTCGCAGATTCGAATCCTGCCTCTGGTGTGGACGTGTGTGGTGTCCTTAGGTTAGTTAGGTTTAAGTAGTTCTAAGTTATGGTGAACTGATGACCTCATATGTTAAGTCCAATAGTGCTCAGAGCCATTTGAACCCATTTCTAGTGTGACTGGTGAATGTTTCTTCAGGCCTTATGGGACTGCTCTTTAATGTTGGAAGGTGGGAATGTCTCAGCTAACAAATACTCATTTCTTCACAAGTTGCCCAGTGATGAATTCAGGACATAAGTGGATATTAGTCAAACTGGCATATTCAAATGGCTCTCATGTCTCGCTGTATTAAAGGCATAGGCTAACCATCTCAAGGTTTTATTTCACTTTGACTGAATCTCCTGATGGTAAGTGTTATGGGCAGATTGGAGATTTTGGTTGACCCTTTCAGCAAAAGAGAGAGGGATTGGGATAGTATGGCATAGTCTGATGATGCCCCCCCCCCCCCCCCCACAGCAAAAAAAAAAAAAAAAAAATAAAAAAAAAAATAAAAATAAAAAAAATAAAAAAATAAAATAAAAAAAATAATAAAAAAAAATAAATTAAATTCCTTGGAGGTGAAAGTTGTAGCATTATCAGATACCCCATGATTCAACTAGGACCAAACACCCCGAATATAGCTTTCAGAGCCTCTATTGCCGCCATTGCAGTAGCCATTCTGTTAGTTATTAACCAGGTAAACCTGGAGACAGTGTCCATATTGACAAATATATAGATAAATTTCCTTTCTTAGACATGGCAATGGACCCACAAAATTTAGAAATATTTTATTCAAATGGTTCAAATGGCTCTGGGCACTATGGGACTTAACTTCTGATTTCATCAGTCCCCTAGAACTTAGAACTACTTAAACCTAACTAACCTAAGGACATCACACACATCCATGCCCGAGGCAGGATTCGAACCTGCGACCATAGCAGTTGCGCGGTTCCAGACTGTAGTGCCTAGAACCACTTGGCCACTCTGGCTGGCACAAATATTTGTTCCATAGGATGTGGGACCATATATCTAGACAAGGTATTCGGTGCAGGCTGACTAGAAGCACACTCTTTACATTTCCTGACAAAATTTCTTATGTTCTTGTCCACACCTGCCCAAACAAAATGTTCCTCAACTTTCTCCCTAGTTTTAAACAGTCCAGGGTGCCACCTATTGGGGACACATGAAAGTAGTGTAAAGGAGAAATTGCTGAAGCAGCTGGATCCACAATTCTTGCCTGAGTTTCACCCCACTTTTGACAATGAAAATGTTCTTTCTTCAATAGGTAGGTGCAGCTCTCCTTGCCCTTGTTAATCACCAGCTCTATCTCTGAATCCCAATTCTGATAATTCTCAATTCTGTAAACCAGTATGGGATACTCAGCTAGTATTGCGTTGATCTCATATGGCAACTTCCCATCTCCCTCCGGAGCTTGTTCATTCTGGTCCTGATTGTCAAACATTCGACTTAAGGCATCTGTGGCCATATTGTCCACACTCTTGACGAGTATTATCCTGAACTGTAAAGCAGATATTCATGTCAGCAATCGAGCTATCCGCCCAGTTCTTCTAGGGTGCCTTGGCATTCAATTATGGTCCTGATTATTAGTCTCGAGTTCAAACATAAGACTGCTAATGCTTCAAGATCATAAGCAGAATAATGTTGCTCCAAGTGGTTAAGTGAACACGAAGCAAAGGTAACTGAACAAACCCTTCACAGTTTTCATGTAGGAGGACAGCCACTATAGCTGTCTTGATGCATCAGTCTGAACGATACGTGTTTTATCAAAATCTGACTGCTAAGACGTGATGCCGCCAAGGCCTCTTTGACAGCAAGGGAATCAGCATCTTGAGCCTCACCTCACTGAAATTTCACTTTTTTTTCCTCAAAGCATTCAAGGAGGCCGCCTTTTGGGCAAACCTAGGAATGAATTTAGTAAAAAAGCTAGCCATGCCTGTAAATCTTGCCACATGCTTCGCATACAGGACATAAGAAATTTTGTAATCGCCCTAACTTTTGCACTATCTATAGTGGGACCCTCTGCACATACCACATGCTCAAGGAACTGTATCGAGGGACAAGCTAACCTCATCTTGTCAGGATTGACTGTAAGGCTAGCCTTGTTTAACCTCTCGGAAACTATCTCAAGATGTCAGAAATGGTCTTTTATAGATGTACTACCATCTTATCGTGGTAATGAGACAGAAATTCAATTTTAATCCCATTGAAGACTTGGTTCAGGAGTTGTTACAATACTGCAGCATCTGTTGAAAGTCCGAACAGAAATCAATTAAATTCATATAAGTTCCAATCTGTGCTAAATGTAGTTAAGGCCTTGGACGACTCTCATAGGGGTATTTGGTAGTATGGCTGATTTAAATCTGGCGTGCCAAAAACCTTAGCTTCCTTGAACCATGCAAACAGGTGTGGAGATTGGGTAATGATAGTGAATACAAAATTATCTTCTAGTCAACAACAGGCCAAATTCCTCCTTGCAGCTTCCCCCTAGTGGGGTCACAACTCTTCTTTGAGTACATTGTGGCTACCACAGGGCCCAGGCCTTTGTAGCATTACTTCCTTTCTATGCTGCATGCTTATACTTCCACAATCCCTTTCTCCCTCTGCTTCTCTATCAGACAATTATCTTGCTACCGACTCTGCTTGGACGTCGTTTATGATTGGGCCTTGAGTTTCCACTTCCAGCATATTCTACAACTTTTCATCAAATAAATACATGGTCCCAACTGTTGGGTTTGACCTACCACCAATTTTCAAAATTCTACATAAGTGCGGATCATGCAGGGAAGGTCACCCAATGCAGTGTGTGCTCCATCTTTGCACTGTGCCCTTTAATACAGTAATACACCCAAAACCCAGCACAGCAGAGCACAGTAGCCAGCCCATTGTGGGGTGGGTTGTCAAGTACCTGCAAAGTAGCCTTCTTACCACAAAGGTTTGCACTGTTGCTGCCTGAGCTGAAAACTCCCCATGCATGCCAAGGAGTACATGCTTGCAGTGACTAGGCAAGGCGACTCTTAGCAATGGTTACTGCATTGCCCTTCAAGAGCCTTGGTTTACAGCAATCCAGACTACAGCCCTTTGTGGATACAGGGGATGCAAAAGGTCTAGTGCCACCTTTGCTTAAGGGTTAGTTTTCACTAAAGTGTGGTCACACTCATTTGTAGATAGATTGGGTCGATAGTTGGATGAAGGGTAGTGGTTTGAAGGGAAGAGGGAAATATGTGCCAGGGCAAGAGCCAAGGGAAACAAACCTCTGTGATAGTTGGGTCAGGTTGTACAGACACTAGTGGTTTTCTTGCTGTCTATGACAGGCCGTGCAAGGGTAGGCTTTGTTAGTAGTGGGTATCACGTAGGTAGAAACTTTTGACATTGTGCTGTGGTGTTACTCGGCGGCTGCTGCTGGGTGCCATTGTTGGTTTCTCGGTCAGCATCAGCATACCTGTAACAGTTAGGTTCATCATAGTTTTGTGTCTGATAGGTCATATATCAGATTCACAGTGTAGGGTAGTGTTGGCAGTTTGTTTGTGCATTAGTGTGCAAGCTTGTTGGTTTCCATACTGTAGCCTGTCGGTTGGCTTTAATAGCAGCTATCATATCCAGTCAATGTTGCCGACATGCAGGGGCTCACTGATGTTGTCATTTGTGGGTGTATGTTAGCTAACCATAGGTGGTTATGCCCTAGCTAGTAGAGTCTTTGGCCACTTATACTTTCACCTATGGTTGTGATCATAGTTCCTCAGAGTAAGGATGAAAGGATTGTTCGAGTGTCTCATGTTCCTGTGTAGTCATGTGGCATGTTTATTGAATACTTCCTTGAGGGTTTCAAGGTGGTATTCATTGTGAAGCTCCACAGTGTATGTGTAGCATGTAGCATTGCTACGACATGTAGCACTTTTTTCTGTATGATCGGTAGGTGTGTAGAAGCTGCATATCCCCAGATGGGAGCTGCGCACATAATCAGAGGTCTAATCAGTGTCATGTATATGGACCTCAACACCCTCCTATTCAGTTTACTTTCCCTGTTGAGTACTGGGTAGAGTTGTTTGAGTCTCGTGTGGGCTCTGTTGCTAATGAATTCATTGTGGTTCCCCCATGTAAGTTTCAGGCCCAGCCAGACACCGAGATGTCTGACTTTCTCTCAGAAATTTATTGGGCACGCATGTAGTGTTACCTGTCGACAGTGTTGATGTTCATGCAGTAGCTTTAGTTTGTGTGTGAACAGAACTGCTTCATACTTGTCAACATTTACTTTAATACACCATCATTCCAACCAAGGCTCAGAAGTTCTGAGTGCCGTCTATATTCGGGAATTTATGTTTGACGGTTTCCAATCTTGTGCAAAGATGCCCATGTCATCTTCGTAGATCGCTAACATTGTGCTGGAAGGTCATTAATGTAGAAATTGAACAAGATGAACCCCAGAATGCTTTCCTGGGGTACTCCTGCTTGGATACCATATTGTGTCAATTGTTTTCTCTGCACGTCAGTGTTAAAACAGCTGTTCATGAGATATGAGTGTATGAGATGTGTGAGTCCATCAGGGAAACCAACATCACTTAATTTGCGTATAAGGCCATTGTGCCAGAGACGGTCAAAAACTTCTTCAATGTCCAGGAACATGGCCTCTGTTGCTTTGTTTGTGTTGTAGCTGTGTGTTATATGTTCGACTATGCAGAGAATTTGTGTTGTTGAGTGGTGATTCCTAAACCCGAATTGCTCCAGCCATAGGGTTTCATTGCCGATGCAGTGCCTAGTGATGCATTTTAGCAATACCTTCACAACAATCGCACTTAGCGAGCACAGCAGACTGATGGGTCAGTAATTTGGTGGGAGGGAGTGGTCCTTCCCTGGCTTCCTGAACATCAGGACCTTGGCCGCCTTTCAAAAGTCAGAGAAGTTTTGGTGTTTTAAGCTGGCATTTGTTTTGTGTGCAAGGTGTTCTACAGCTCTATCCATGAACTCCTGGAGGACATGGTTTAGAATCCCATTGGGCATAGGGGCTTTCCTAGCATTAGTATGCTTGATAGCCCAAGTAATTTTGTTTGTACTAGTACGTCAGATGTCATCGTGCATAGGCTGGGCTACAAGTCTTGTAACCTCTTGGTCCATTTCAAGTGTGAATACTGGATCTGAAGGAGCCAGATTCGGCATGAAAGACACTGCCAGTGCAGTCATAAGCTCTGCCTTCTCCTTGGTGGAGAAGGCTGTCTTGTCCTTGTAGAGTAGAAATGTAATGTTTCTCCCTGGTGAAGTGTCTGGCTAGCTTCCACATGCCACAATGTGTGGTATGTAGCCCTACGAGTTTCTGCTCCCATTCCTCATTTCGAAATGTTTGTATTTTCTCCTGTATTATACCCTGGAGTCTGTTGGTGTGCAGTTTATAGAACAGGCTCCTGGTACACTGCCAATATCTCGTGAGGCAGTTCCTCATTGAGATAAGGATTTCCTGGGGCAGGGCCATCGAGTGTTGTTTTGGTGTTGTGTGTGGAATGGCATCAGTCATAGTGTCTTGGACAGCAGTAGTAAGAGCCTCCACCACCTCATCAATTTGTTGTTGATAATTTCATGAGTGTCTGGAATACGACCATCAAGTGTTTCCTTGAACAGGGTCCAATTCGTGTACTTGTAGTTCAGTATTCTGTGTGATTCTGTATCATGTAGTGTTTCTTCTGTGTGTAGTATTACAGGCATGTGGTCTGAGTGCAGATAGTTTTCAACCATAATGCTGAGCATGCATGTGATGCTGTTGATGAGGGCTATATCAAACACATCTGGCCTGAGTTGGGCTTGTGCTGGCATGTACATGGGAATGTCCAGCCAAGGTATAATGTAGTTTTGGTCTAGTGCATATTCGTATAGTTTCTTGCCATTGGAGGTACATATTCATCAATTCCAGTTGGGGTGTTTTGTGTTTAGATCTCCAACGGAGATTTCTGCAACCCCCCCCCCCCCATTCTATGTTGAGAACTCTGCTGGTATCATATGTTACTATGATTTTAGGAGGGTTGTACAGTGTGGTGCTGCCTGCATTGAACTTGACCCTGACAACTGTGGCTTCTAGTCTCTCAAGTGCAGGGAGCTTGATGTTCGTGTGTTCGTTGTCTTTGTGTATGATGACGGCAGTGCCAATTTGTGGTGTACACCAACTCTGAATGCCTTCTCGCTCCTGTGATCAACTGTGAAGGTGACTTTACAGCCTCAAATACTGCCTTTAGAGAAAAACACATATCATATGCAGCAACATGCCAAATTGCATCGTCCTATGATTCAAGTCTTAACCGCTACAAATTGTATGTTGGGGATAATTCTACAGTTTGGCTGAGCACTGAGGTCGAAAAATTTCAAGGGAGTTTGTTAAGCTTTACAACAACAATGTACCCATGACCAAATTGAAGGAGGATTAAAATTTGACCAATAACACCATTGACTGTCATATTTGTGGATTACCGTTAGATAAAAAAGCAGAAGCTCCTCGTAGGAACCACTGTTATCTTACAGGGAAGTCCCATGGCTCATTTCACAATACGTGTAATTTAAAGTACCTGTTACCAAGGCATATACCCGTTTTCTTCCGTAATTTTAGTCGGTATAATGCTCACTTTCTCGTTGAGCACTTGACTGATTTTGGCATGAAGAAAGATCAGGTCAGTGTCCTGCCTGAGAGTGTCAGAAAATATATTTCTTTCCCCAAATGACGAAACAAGTGTTATGCTCCACTTCCTTGTCATGTTACATTTTATGCAGACACCACTCCATAAACTCGCTGAAACTGTACCTCAGGAGGATATGTACATAACTTGAGCTGCATTTCCCATCAAGGAAAAGGTCCCATCTTCTCACTAGGAGGAGGGTTTTCCCATGCGAGTATCTGGATAGTATGGCAAAACTCAACAAAACCAGAATACCTGAATTAACTGCATTCTCCAGCAACCTTACAGGTGATGTCAAATTGGTTGCAGACTATTAGCATTGTGTGAATGTCTGGAGGGAATTCAACATCTCCACTTTAGAAGAGTGTGCGTGGCTTTACATGGACATAGACATGCACTCGCTTGCAAGCATTTTTGAGAAATTTCTGGGCTGTGTATGACCACATATTCTTGGATCCCATCTTTCATTACAGCACCTGGGTTGTCTTCGGATGAAATGGTCAAAAAAACGAAGTGCAGCATCAAATTACTGACCAATCCTGACATGTTTTTTTTTCTTTGAATGAGGAATCTGTGGGGGCCTTTGCCAATGTGTCCGTAGGCACACAAAGAGAAATAACCATGAATGGATGTCAAGTTCAACTCATTCCTTAATGTAAATACCTGACGCTTTGTTTGGAGATTAGCATGACTTTCAGTATTGACTGTGTGCAGGTCTGTCTCCCAGCCTGTGCGTGCAGGAATATGTGAAGCAGCTGGTGCATGGTGCTCTCTTGTGGAAGGCGAACAGTGCATGCTTCATGATCGAAAGATTTTGAACAGTGTAATTACATATGATGAGTATTTCATTATGGTATTTCTTGTGCGATCAGACTAAAAATGCTCTGCAATTGTTGAAATATTCCATACTGCCTTATCGACCTCAAAACATTTAAATATGTATTCTATACATTGCAGTCAATTACCCAACAATTTCTTTAAATAAATAAGTAAACTATGTTCCACAAACTACTTTCTATCCTATAAATTCTTTCAATAGACAATATACCGCACATTGGCTTGTCTACCAGAAATTTTTTAAACAATATTCGATACACTGCAGTCGATATCCCATCAAATAGCCAGTTAAATGAGTGTTTTTCCTGCCAATTTCCAGGGGGAGTAGAGGAGAGGGGAGTGTGAGGGGAGGGGTTAATTAATTTATCAATTAGTTTCATTAATTAGTCAATCAAACTGAAGAGTGGAAGGAGCAATTCGAATAACTGAGGCCTGAAAGTGTACTTGTATCAGCAAGGGGAGGGGAATGGGGAGATTGAGGGGAGGGTGAGGTGTGGGTGGGGAGGAGGGGTTCTTGGAAGGACAGATTATGTGCAGGGAGTCATAAATCAGTTAACAGAACAATGGGTTAAGGGGAGGGGAAGGGGTCATAAATCAAACAATTTTGTGCCCGAATGCATGCAGCCTGCACTAACAAAACATGCCAGAACATAGGTAGTCCTACTACTAATAACTATACTCACAAAAGTTTAATGTCCAGATCGTTCTTGTAAGTAAAGACATGTCCAGACAAAAGGCAATAACTGTATAAGATCCGGCAGCTGGAGTGGCCGAGCGGTTCTAGGCACTACAGTCTGGAACCGCCCGACCGCTACGGTCGCAGGTCCGAATCCTGCCTCGGGCATGGATGTGTTTGATGTCTTTAGGTTAGGTTTAAGTAGTTATAGGAGACTGATGACCTCAGAAGTTAAGTCCCATAGTGTTCAGAGCCATTTTTTGTATAAGATCCTAAATTTATACTATAATTTACTGATCGGGGAGTCCTTATTCACTCTCTTCTCTGAAGACAAGGCTGCAATGCTTACAGTACACTCGTCATTTCGTTACACAAAGAATGCGGTGGCGATGCCAGTGGCGGCTGAGGTCCATGCACACGTGACAACCACATGGCAGCATCACGGTCAGCAGAAGTACGCGGCCTGGCCATTGAGTCCATGACACTAATGGAGAAGGCTGCAGTAGTCTTACTGGCAAAGAACGTGGGACAGTGCCTCTGGGTGGTGAAAACGGCAGAGGAGTGGCGTTGGACTTGGGTAGCGCGCCTGTGAGCTTCATGAACAGGGTGAATGGTATGAATGCGTCTCGCATTTTTTTTCCATGTGTCGATGCCAGGCTCAGGGTTAAAGGGCGGTAAATGAGAAGTTGGGCCGTCTGCGACCATCAAATGGGGTCACCCCACATGCAGCACCCAAGTGTGTGGCTCGGCGTGCTCAGTGTGCATTAATTAGTGCGGCATGCTGTGGGAGGCAGTGAGGCAGCACAGTAGACTTTGTCCCCTTTGTCCCAGTGCTAGTATGTGCAAACGCAGCATTTGGTGCAGCATTGTAGACAACGAGCTGCAACAGGCAGGTTGGTAGGCTCAGCTCGCAGCAAAATAACAGCGGCGAATACTGACCGACCACACAATATCATACATGAATCAAAAGTAAACGTTTGCCCCATGGACTGAACAGTGAGAACGAATCACGATACTGACATCTGCAGGGAGAGGGAGAAGGTTGTTGCATACGGGTTATGACCATAATGTACAGGAGGTTGAGTGGTCAGGACTCCTGAGTGAGTATCCAGGGTTAAATGGCAAAACAGGAAATTAGATCAAATAAAGAAAATATATTTCAGTGTATGGAATACAAAGGGTGCACCTAGGAAGGTAAGGTTCATATTAAGTTATGTTGGTGGCTGGCCATGGGCTCAGAGACAGAGGATCGGCCTCTCAAGAAAGGCATCTGTTCTAGTCGAGGTCCAGATCACAAGAGGGGGAAGCAATCATGTTCTGCTCTGGAGGACCTTCCAGTGTCCACATACATGACCTGTTCCCAAACATGTTACTAACTAAAACAAATGATGTGAATTTGCTAGCAGTTTCATCAGAGGGCCCAAGATGTCTCTTTTTCACCAGCTTCAACCAGACAGAACTGCCATAGTTCTGAAAGGCAAGCAACTTGTGTCATGTACGCACAGTAGAAGTTGCTCTGGGAGAATATTTGTAAAGATTTCACTGGGGCCTTTGAAATAAATTTTTACAACCAATTCCCTAATCACTCCTTGACTGGCTGCCATCCTGTACAGGTCTCATACAGATATGATTTTATGTGGCTCTGAGCACTATGCGACTCAACTGCTGAGGTCATCAGTCGCCTAGAACTTAGAACTAATTAAACCTAACTAACCTAAGGACATCACACACATCCATGCCCGAGGTAGGATTCGAACCTGCGACCGTAGCGGTCACGCGGTTCCAGTCTGAAGCGCCTTTAACCGCACGGCCACACCGGCCGGCTGATTTTATGTATATAGACTGAAGCAGCGAGCGAAAATTTTTTACCAAGGCTGGGAATCAAACCCAGGGCTCTTTCTTATTGGGGAGGTGCATTAGTCACTTAGCCACATTGGCACAGTGTTTCACATGACTACATGGATTACCCTGGCATACCTCCCTCCTCGATCCAGACTCTCACTGCCACCCAAGTCTATTTTAAATTCCTCTTGTGCACTAACAGAACTGCCAAGGCTCTCCATGTTCTCGAATAGCACCTAAGCATCTAACATAAATGGGGGATGCAGCCTGAAACCCAGGTGCAGGTACTCATACAAATGAAACGACACAGTTTGAGATACTTTACTGACCCCATACACATATGATTTGATTTATATATTGTGACCTTATGATGTGTTTTGTATGGTTTTCTTGGATTTTATTTTTTAGCAATTTCGATGTTATTTGCAGTGTTCTTTGTCTTGAATGGTGTTAATTTTATTATTCAATTTTTAGTTTGCTCCCACCCAAAATGCTTTTTTTCCTATAGTTGTCCCACTGATTCTACTGGACCTGGTCAGTGTAATGGTTTGCATGCTATTTGTATTTCTGCTGGAGCTATGATCAATGTTTTGGTCAATATGTTGGCTATGCTAAAATAGGGTTTTTGGTGTGGTAACGACATCAATGGTCAATCGAGTATTCCTTATCTTCTGCGTTTAATTTGCCATCTGTGAACAGTGTGTTAGCTGTTCCGTGTGAGGTAGGGAGACAGTCAACAAAGGGCTGTAGGTATTTTCTGGCATTTTGAGGCCTTTTCGGTAGTTTGATGTAATGTCTTGGTATCTGTATGCTGGGACACAAAATGATAGCTGTTTATTAAATATGCAATTTTTTTACTTATGAAAGACTTTTGCTTTCCATTTAAGTGTGTGCCATATCTTGTATAGTGTTCTCTGTCCATATCATCCATCATGAGGAATTATGTGTTGGGGAATTTCTAGCAGATTTTTCTGTATAAATTAACTACTTTCTTCATTTCTTCATTCATAACCAAAAAATAAAGGTTGTATGTTTTAGGAATGCACGTACAGTTACTTGATGTTTATTAAGCCACACAGTGTCTCATGTAAACAGTGAGTGGCTTTTTCAAGTTCGTTGTGGTAGATGTCATTTGATCCTGCTGTCCACCTGCTTAGGTGGGTGGTAACATGCTCGCCTCCCATGCAAGTGGGCCTGGGTTCGACTCCTGGCTGTGTTGGAGATTTTCTCCACTCAGGGACTGGGGGTTGTGTTGTCCTCATCATCATTTCATCCTCATCATCAGTGTGCAAGACACCCAATGTGGTGTCAACTGAAATAAGACTTGGACTTGGCGGCCAAACTTCCCCAGATGAGGCCTCCTGGCCAATGATGCCATACGCTCATTTCCATTTGATCCTGCTATTAATAGAATTGACAGTGTACCTGGATCATTCATGGGATAGTTCTTTACTACTTCATCTTTACATCTTCCTGATACAATAAAGTTTTATCAAGTTTTCTGTTGTGGCTGTCTGCACATGTCCTAGAAGGGCATTTTTGCAATTTTTATGATTTCTCGATGTTTTGGCCTATGATCATCTTGTTATTTTTTTATATGTTAATTGTTTCACACCTCCATAAGTTTGTAGAAATAATTTATTCTTTCATTTGGAGTTTTGTTTTACTTCTTTTCTTCTAATTGAGATGTACATTTTGGTTTTGGAGTCTGGGAACGGTCGGTATTTTAATACTGTCATCTCTGTAGATTTCAAGTTTACATGGTTTAACTCTGATTTTTTTCCTCTTTTCTCTTCTGTGTGAACATAGATTCTTTCAGCCTTTTGAATTCTGCATTTCAATATTTCTTATTCTTCCCCACCATATCATATTTGCTTTTAAGTTCTTTATCTCATTAAGTAACTGTAAAAAAGTCCACTTGTTTCAGATTCAAGACTAAAATCTGTTTCATAACAATTCCTACAAATCCAGAACTTTTGGCTTGGGCTAGTGTAACCACAACCTTAATGTTATACCACTTTGCATTTTATACACATAATACCTTTTGTGACTTGTTTCCTGCAATAGCAGCAGCTGAAATTTGTTATTGATCATGTTTTTGGCCAGTCAAAATTCAATGTGGTCACTGCATGCTCTCTCTTAATTGTAATTTCCCAGTGTCACACTAGTTTCTGTATCTGTTTTTTTCTGTCATTACAATGGAAAGAAGTACACTTTTTAACACACTGATTTGTTCAAATTAGTACATATTTCTCACCTATTTTCACAATTTTATCTACATTCACTGCATTTTCATGTT
The DNA here is from genome assembly GCF_023898315.1 of Schistocerca nitens. NCBI lineage: Eukaryota > Metazoa > Arthropoda > Insecta > Orthoptera > Acrididae > Schistocerca > Schistocerca nitens. The sequence continues at coordinate 75,342,028 of NC_064624.1, forward strand.
AAGTGTTGCCACTTGGCATCTTGATTTGTTCCATTATGTTTTACTGTTTCAGCTTTCCTTCCTTCCACTATTTTTGTGATGCATGATCACTTAAGATTACATAAATACTGCGATTTCTGTACCCGACACATATATTTCACTGTTTACTTTTATATTTTAAGAGCTAATGCACTCATGATTATAGTGTCCACCATTATGCTACAACCCAAGTGACTGCTTTTATTGGATTCCCTGTTTTCCAGAGGCCTAGAACTACAGTGATGGGCTACAGAAACATTATTTGCATAAAAACAGAGGAAAAAATTATATATCAACCATGTCTGGCTCAACAGTACATGGTTTCCTTGTATTTCCTGCCATTGTTTCATTAATTTCTGTCTGCAGTATTCTGAGCAAATAAACATAGTTCAGTCACGTGGCTGAAAGTAAGTATAATGAAATATAATCAAAATCCAGAAAATTTTTGTTGTTGGTTGTTGTGATCTTCAGTCTGAAGACTGGTTTGATGCAGTTCTCTATGCTATTTTATCCTGTGTGAGCCTTTCCATCTCCAAATAACTACTGCAACCTATATATTCTGAACCTCTATTCATCCCTTGGTCTTCCTGTAAGATATTTATCCCCCTCCCTCCACATCCCTGCAATACTAAATTAGTGGTCCCTTGATATCTCAGAATGTCTGCTATCAACTGATCCCTTATTTTGGTCAAGTTGTGCCACAAAATTCTTGTCTCTGCTGTTCTATTCAATACCTCTTCATTAGTTATGTGATCTTCCCATCTAATCATCAACATTCTTCTGTAGCTCCACATTTCAAACACTTCTGTTCTCTTCTTGTCTAAACTGTTCATCCACATTCAGCTTCCATGCTTGGCTACACTCCAGATATATAGTTTCAGAAAAGTGATTCTAACACATGAATCTATATTCGATGTTAATAAATTTCTCTTCTTCAGAAATGCTTTTCTTGCCTTTGCTAGTCTACATTTTCTATCCTCTCTACTTCGGCCATGCTCAGTTATTTTGTTGCCCAAATACCAAAGTTCATTTGCTACTTTAAGTGTTATGTTTCCTAATCTAATTCCCTTAACATCACTTGATTTAATTCTACTACATTCCATCAGCGTTGTTTAGTTTTGTTGATGTTAATCTGATATTCCATTCAGCTGCTCCTCCAAGTTCTTTGCTGTTTCTGACAGATTTATGATGTCATCAGCAAACCTCAAAGTTTTTATTTGTTTTCTATGAACTTTAATCCCTACTCCAAATTTTTCTTTTGTTTCCTTTACTGTTTTTCAATGTTCAGATTGAATAACATCCGGGATAGGCTACAACCCTGTCTCACTCCCTCCTCAACCACTGCTTCCCTTTCATGCCCCTCTACTCTTATAACTACCATCTGGTTTCTGTACTAGTTGTTCAAAGCCCCTCACTCCCTGTAATGTACCCCTGCTATCTTCAGAATTTAAGAGTGAGTATTCCAGTTAAAATGGTTAAAGCTTTCTCTATGTCTTAACTTATCTTCTATAAGTCGTAGGATCTTTATTGCCTTGCATGTTCCTACATTTCTCTAGATTCGAAACTGATCTTTCCCAAGGTAGGCTTCTACCAATTTTTCCATTCTTCTGTGAAGAATTTGTGTTAGTAATTGAAATTATTACATTCTTTTTGAAGTCTGAGGGTATCTTGCACACCAGATGGAAGAGTTTTGTCATGGGCGGCTCACTCAAAGCTTTCAGTAGCTCTGATGGAATATTGTCTACTCACAGGGCCTTGTTTTGACTTAGATCTTTCAGAGCTCTGTCAAATTCTCCTTTCAGTGCCATATCTCCAATCTCTTCTTCATCTACGTCCACTTCCCTTTCTATAATATTGCCTTCAAGAACACCTCCTTTATATAAACCTTCATATACTCCTTCCACCTTTTGGTTTTCCTTTCTTTGCTTATGATTGGTTTTCCACTTAAGCTCGATATTCATGCAGCTGCTTCTCTTTTCTCCAAAGGCCTCCTTAATTTTCCTGTAGGTAGTATCTATATTTCCCCTAGTGAAATATACTTCCACATACTTACATTTGTAATCTAGCTATTGATGCTTAGCCACAAGCACTTACTGTCAATTCGATTTTTTAAACGTTTATGTTCCCTTTCCCTGCTTCATTTTCTGAATTTCAAATTTTCTCCTTTCATCAGTTAAATTCTCTGTCTCTTGTGGTATTCAAGGATTTTTACTAGGCTTTGTCTCTTTACCTATTTGAACCTTTGCAGCGTTCACTATTTCATCTCTTGAAATTACCCATTCATTCTCCACTGTATTCATTTCCCCTGTTTTAGTCAACTGTTACCTGATACACGCTGTGAAAGTGTCATCAACCTCTGGTTCTTTCATCTTATCCAGCTCCAGTCTCCTCAATTCCTACCCTTTCCCCGTTTCTTCAATTTTAAGTTACCATTCAGAACTAATAAAGTGTGGTTGGAGTCTACCCCTGAAAATGTCTTACAATTTAAAGTCTGGTTGCTAAACTTTTGTTTTTGTCATTAAATAATCAGTCTGTTTCTAAGGCTATTCCACATATACAACCTTGTTTTATGATTCTTAAATGAAGTGCAGTGTTGATTAAATTATGCTCTGTGGAAAAGTCTACCAGGCAGCTACCTCTTTCATCCAATTGTCCCAATCCATATTCATCTTCTGTTTTTCATTCTCTTCCTTTTCTTACTGTTGAATTTCAGTCCTCTATCACTGTTAAATTTTCGTCTCCCTTAACTGTCTGAATAAATTTCTTTTATCTCGTCATACATTTCATCAAGCTCTTCATCATATACAGAGCTAGTAGCTACACACAAACTTGTACTACTGTGGTGGGTATGAGCTTCATGTCTATCCTGGCTACAATAATACATTCACTTTGCTGTTCATCTTAGCTTACCTGAACTCCTATTTTCTTATTCATTATTAAACCTAGACCTGCATTACCCATATTTAATTTTGTATTTACAACCCTGTATTTACCTGACCAGAAGTCCTGTTCCTCCTGCCACCAAATTCCTCTAATTTCACTAATTTCCACTGCCTTCAACCAATCTATTTCCCTTTTCTAATTTTCTAACCTATCTGCCCAATTACATGATCTAACATCCCGCACTGCTATCCATAGAATATCAGTTTTTTTCCTTATGACGATGAGTAGTGGGAGATCCAAATGGGGGACTATTGTACCTCTGGAATATTTTCCCAGAGGATGCTGTCATCATTTAACCATATGACAGGGCTGTGTGCTATTGGGAAAAATTACAGCTGTAGTTTCTCCTTGCTTTCAGCTATTCGCAGTACCTGCTCAGCAAGGCTGTTTTGGTTGATGTTACAAGGTTCAAATGGCTCTGAGCACTATGGGACTTAACATCTGAGGTCATTAGTCCCCTAAAACTTAGAACTACTTAAACCTAACTAACCTAAGGACATCACACACATCCATGCCCGAGGCAGGATTCGAACCTGCAACTGTAGCGGTCACGCGGTTCCAGATGTTACAAGGGCAGATCAGACTGTAGCTGCTGAAACTACTGAAAAGGCTGCTGCCCCTCTTCAGGAACCAGACGTTTGTCTGGTGTCTTAGCAAACATCCCCATTGCGATTGTGCCTACAGTCTGGCTGTGTATTGCTGGAGCATGCAGGCCACCCCACTCATGGTGAGGATCATGGGGGAGGACTTTTTGTTATACATAACATCTCGCAGTGCTGTGCATAAAATGTGATGGAGGGAAGTGTTTAAAATTAATGTTTAGTAAATTTATGTATATTAACTCCCCACTGAATATTAAGATGGTGAAACTAGTTATATGGATGAAAAATATTCCTGAAATTTGCAAAAATAAGTCTTTACAAACGACTTTTATAATAGATTTGTATGCATAATTCCAGCATTTTAATACTTTTATGTTACATTTTATTCTTCAATTTTTACAGTGACACCAAACTGAATAAAATTTATTCATAACTAAGAAAGCTATAGTACTTAGAAACACACAAGTCTCCTTGTCTCTTGATGCCAATTTGTGAAAATGATCCACGTGTCAAAATGGCTTTTTATCTGTGTTTCTGATCAAAAAATTCTGGAAAAATTATTTTAACCTTTTTTATTACATACCTTTTTACGCAACATTTTCACAAATAGCTGTGATATTAGGGCAACTGTCACTGGGTTATATCACTTTAAATTGGTCCATTGGCATTGATGTGGATTTATTTTGATGTGTCATGCTTCTTTCAATGATAACTTTAATGTGCTGTATAAGAATGAAGGCTAACTTTTAATGAATATTAGGAATCTAATGAAACTTGAAAATGGAAACAGATGCAAGTAGTGCAGTGTTACAATATGTATATGCTATGAAATAGAAATTGTGGTTTCTGTATTAACATATGATGTTTGTTGGTAATTTAAAAAATTTCAAAAATAAGTTTGAAGAGACAGTGAAAACTTACTTTACCTGTGGTTTCTAGTTTACACTTAGTGATTCATCAATAGAACATCATTAATTGCTGTAAATCATCTTTATGCTAACTTCTGCAATGATGTAAACAACACATTTTTGAAATGATTTCACTTGTTCCACTTTTATTTCCACTCTTAGTAACACAATAACCACTTTCAGCCCTCACATAAAATGTTGTTCACATGCAGTTAATTTCAACTTCCTCCTAATAAGTATGACAGGGGCAAGACAGTCACAGTGCATTTTGCACTTTTAAATAGAAAGTCCATTTAGAGTCAGTGAACACCCTACATTTCTTGACATAATACACAAGTGCATAAAATTCCAGGTTGTTGACAAAGCGGCATCCAAAATTAAATTTACTCCAAGTTTGAATCAAAGAAGCCATAAAAGGTAATACAAGCTATTGCATGATGATGATCAATAGCAGACTTTCATGGCAATGTAGGTTCTGTACTGTACACTTTCGGGTGGGGTGCATTATTAAGGACTTGTATATGAATCCTATTGGATATCAGAAACTACATATTCGTTTATAAAACTACTAAGCTGAAATTTACTAGAGTATATGAGCTTTATGTTTAGAAAAGAATTTAGTTTATAGTATATATAGTGAGTTAATATAATACAAAAGATTACCTACAGAACTATTGTATTTGTCTGTACTGGGATTTACTAATTTACAAGTACATTTCTAACATAGCAAATTACTATAGTTAATGTAGAGTCATAATTAATGGCTTAATTAATTAATGAAGTGCCATTTGGTGCAAAAACCATAAGGAAACAGAAGTATAGTGGCAAACTTGGTAATTAAATGGGTATAAGTTCACTGAAGGCAACTGTAATTTTTGGTGGATGAAAACTTTAATACTAATTAACATTCAAATTAATTACTTTCAGGAAAATGAAAATATGTTATTATAAAGTCTGGATTCTGATCTTTCTTTGCATGTGTCAAAGTGTCTATAATGACTGATTGCCTCAGTCAAAAGCTCTTTAGTGTGCTTTGGTAAGATTTGAAATTAGACATTGCTTTTAATTAATATGGTTTCTGGAAGAAAAGCGAACTATTGCAATCAGTATATGAAAAATTATCATAGGAATTTGTATGAAACATAGTGTGAATAATATTTTGGCAGATTTGGGTGCATATTACATATACATGATGTGGATAGATTCAAAGCTGAGGTCACCTGAAGGAGTTTGATACCAGGCATGAGCTCTGACTAACAACACGCTGTTGTTATACTATGTGACATCATGTCTGGATGGTGTACATAATTTTTGGTGCTCTCTATATCTAAATTTAAATGTTTTCAAAACTGTTGTTTTGTTCACATTCGATATTAGTTGAGAGAAAATGTGAGGTTTCTACATGTTGAGTTTGTGAGTTTTACTTACAATTTGGACATAAGTGCAGTTTTTGTGTGTTTCTGTTCAGAGAGAGTTCAAAGGGACCCTTTTGGATGGGAGAAGATGAGAGCCAATTTTTATGTTTTTGTTCTGTTTGTTTATTGTGAAAAGAGTGTCTGAATAATTTGAATTAATTCTTGCTTTGTTTGTATTTGGTGTTGGGGAACAGATGTTGGTTGGTGGATGGCATGTGGTGTAAGGAGGGTGGGTTTTTGTGAGAAAGTAGGGATTTTATTTGGTCTTTTTTTATGGGTATATTTGCTTACTGAGTAAATTTCTGAATTTTATTCTTTTCTTTTCTTTCTTTGTTAGTTTAAATTCTTTGGACAACAGTGTTTTTTGTTGATAAGTACATTGTTGAAATTGATTTATTTTATGATTTTTTATAATGAAGGATTAGACTTGCTTTTAGTAAACATCATGGATTTTATTTTAACCATGTGGGGTAATATAAGTTAATAATATTGTACATGAATTTATGGTGCTTAATTTGGTTAGTTAGTTTATATTGTTTATTCATGGTAGTTTATTTTAGCTATGTAAGTCAAATAACCTTTTTGAAAGCAGTTGTGGTAGCTTTTCATTGAAGTTGCTGTTTTCTCATTTGTCAGTATTGTGGAGTATAATTCACCTACATAGGTAAATTGAAGATGTTGATAGCAATTTTTTTTTCAAGATTTATGTAATTAGGACTTAATGGACTTTTGGTTTATTTTCTTCTTTAGTTCCAATGTGAAGGGAGGCTGTTGTTTGGTTTCTGTTGTTCAAATGGTTCAAATGGCTCTGAGCACTATGGGACTTAACATCTGAGGTCATCAGTCCCCTAGAACTTAGAACTACTTAAACCTAACCAACCTAAGGACATCACACAGATCCATGGCCGAGGCAGGATTCAAAACTGCGACTGTAGCGGTAGCGCGGTTCCAGACTGAAGCGCCTAGAAGTGCTCGGCCATACCGGCCGGCGTTTCTGTTGTCCAAATTCCCATAGGTTTCCTGTTAACTACAAATCAATTTCTTGACCACATCCCTTCCTACAGCTTTTTAATTTTATGTTGCCTACATGTAATTTTCTTCACTATTTTAGATTTTTTTGGTAGCAAATGAATGATATCTTTGATTAGTGGGTGCTCTTTGTTTTGTAAACAAAAACAAGCTCAAACTTACAGAGGGAATATTAGAAATTGTATTTTATGTACCACAGTGATTATGTAAAGAGCACACTGATGCACAGTATGTAGTGGACACGCAGATAGCAAAATAAGACCATGTTCAGAGTAAAGACCCTTTGACTGTCCAAATTTTGTCAGTAAATAATTGAATTACCCGTAATGAGGTTCCTGAATTTAGTGCCCTTGAGGCAATTTATTGTGCTCAAATTATTCTCATGATGGAGAACTGGCTGAGATGCAAAGTAGAAGGCTCTCATATATTTAGTGGATGATGGAAGATATATTGAAGAGACAGATTAGATGCCATGGAGAGGGAGGAAGAGAAGTGTTTATTGCAGTTGACAAAAATATTACCCCAACTGAGGTCGAATTTGAGTGTGGCAGTGAACCCATCTGTATGGACATAACAAGTCTAGCTGAGATGAACCTAATGGTTGGAAGGGTTCACTGGCAACTCCAATCCACCACGGCAGTATTAGTGTCATTCAAGTGTGGAAATACCAGATTGTGCATTCCTGGTTGAAGATGGATTCATCCTATTGAGTATGACCTGGGATGTCTATAGACTCATTGCAGGGATACAGAGAGGCAGTTGGACATGTTTTCTGATAACTCTTGTGAACAGATAGATAATGGAAATATTTTAGACCTTAGCTACAAACAGGCTTGACCTTCTTGATGGTGTCAGTATAGAGACAGGGATTAGTGATCATGATATTATCACAGACATGATGATTAATAAAGATAATAAATGAATCAAGAATACAGGAAGACTATTTTTGCCAGAAAGAGCAGGTAACTGTTAGCATCCCAATTAGGCAATGAATAGACGTCATTTAGCTCCAATAGAATGGATGTAGAGCAATTATGGGCAAAGTTTAAACGGACTGTAAATCACACTTTGGAGAAGTATGTGCTAAATAAGTGCATTGAGGGTGGAAAAGCTCCACCATAGTTTAATAAGAAAATTCATAAAATGCTGAGGAAGCAAAAGACTGTTGCACTCTACTTTCAAAAGTGAAAACAGAAATGATGATAGGCAAAAGTTAGTTAATTGAGATATGTGCATCTGTGAAAGCATCAGTATGTGAAGCATACAACAGCTATCACCATCATACCTTTGTAAAAGATCTTGATGAGGACCCAAGAAGATTCGGTCCTATGTAAAATCATTAAGCAGATCAAAGGCTTTTGTCCACTCACTTGTTGACCAGTCTGGTGTGGCAACAGAATCTAGTGAAAATGGTTTACAAAATCTTTCACACTGAAATTGTACTATTACACAGATGCCCATATGAAGAACACAGTAATAGGCATCCCTGGCATACTGAAAGAGTTGAAAATATATATGATGCCAGGTCCAGATAGAATCCCAATGCAGTTTTACAAAGCATACTTTACAGTACTGACCCCTTGCTTAGCTTGTATTTATTGAGAATGTCTTGTCCAGCCCAATGTACCAAGTGACTGAAAAAAGTGCAGGTGTCTCCTCTATATAAGAAAGGTAAAAGAATGGGCCCACAAAATAACAGTCCAATATCCTTAACATTCATTTACTGCAGAATTCTTCAACATATTCTCAGTTCAAATATAATATTTTTCCTTGAGATAAAAAAGCTCTTGTCCACAAATCAGTGTGGATTTACAAAGCATTGCTAGCATGAAACATGAAACTCAGGTAGCCCTTTTCTTAAGTGATAGCCTCGAACCAGGTTCCAGGGCCATGGGCAGATTCCATATTGCTAAATTTCTGAATGGCATTTGATGCAGTGCCCCACTGCAGACTGTTAACAAAGGTACAAGCACATGGAATAGGTTCTCAGGTACGTGAGTGGCTCAAAGACTTCTTAAGTAATAGAACCTATTAACTTTCCTTGACAGTCTGTGTTCAGCAGAGACAAGAGTATCATCAGGAACATTCAAGGAAAGTGTGATAGACATAAGTACTTCAGAAGACAGCCTGTCAGTAGTGGGATAAACTATGTTCTTACACATTTTGTTTGGGCAGTTTCCATGCATTTAGGGGTATGCATTCATTCATTCAGTCATTCATTCATTCATTGGCAAAGTTGACTGATTTATGACTCCCTGGGGGTTAATTTATTATTGCTGAGGGGTAATATGTGCTTCTTTGACACCCCCACCACCTCACATCATGATGACTGAGTGTTGTGTGATGTCCTTAGGTTAGTTCGGTTTAAGTAGTTCTAAGTTCTAGGGGAGTGATGACCATAGATGTTAAGTCCCATAGTGCTCAGAGCCATTTTGAACCACCTCCCATCACCCTTCTCCTCCCTCATGCCTCTGGGAAATCTCCAACCCTTCCCCCCTCCCCATCTCCAATGCAAGCACACATTTGATATCAAATTAATTGGCTAATTAATTAAAATTATCAATTAATTATCTCCTTCTGGGAAATCTCTAGCCCTCCCCTCTTCCAATTCTCCCTCCCCACTGAGAAAAAAATCTGGCGGAAAAGCACTGCCTGTGCAGAGCTGTTGGTGTGGAAAGTGTAACTATTACCCTGTCCAGCAATTACATGTCACCTTCCCCTGTGGACAATCCCCACCTCACCCACTCCCTCCTACTGCCTCTCCCTCCCTCCTCTTTCCTGATATGAGTGCACTTTTTGCCGCCTTCGCACCTCCCCTTAACCTACTGTTCAGTTCTACGCCACTTTTCCCCTCCCAGTATTCTGTCATTGAACATGAGATGCTTCAGTTCAGACCTGAGTTATTCAAATAGCTCCCTTCCACTCTCTCAGTGTGTTCAATTACCACCCCACTCCCTCCTACTGCCTCTCCATCCCTCCCCTTTCCTGCTACGAGTGCACTTTTTGCCACCCTCTCACCTCCTGTTAACCTATTGTTCAGTCCTATGCCACTTTTCCCCTCCCGCTATTCTGCCATTGAACGCGAGCTGCTTCAGGTCAGATCTGAGTTATTCAAATAGCCCCCTTCCAATCTCTCAGTTTGTTTAATTGCCTAAATTGTGAACCTTTTGTGTGCAAAGGTTTTGTTGGTGGATACTGCCTTCCCCCGTCTGGAAATATTGATTGATTGGCTATTTGGTGGGAAATGGACTGCAGTGTATGGAATACTGTTTTAACAATTTCTAGTAGACAGGACAATGTGTGGAATATTGTTTATTTAAACAATTTATGGGATACAAGGTGGTGTGTGGAATATATTTATTTATTTAAAGTATTTAGTGGGAAATTGATTGAGGTGTGTGGAGTATTGTTTATACAATTTTTGGCAGGCAAGGCAATATGTGGAATATTGTTTATTTAAACAATTTATGAGATCCAAGGCAGTGTTTGGAATACAATTTTTTATTTATTTAAAGGCAGGAAATTGACTGCAGGGTATGGAAAGCTGTTTATTTAAGTAATTTGTCAGTCACAAGCCAATATGGAATATTTAAACAATTGCGGCTCTTTCTATTCCGATCGCGCAAGGAATACCATCATGATAACTCACCACAAGTAGGTACACCATCACATATCACCCCTAAACAAATCTGGCGGAAAAATGAGTCTCGATCACATTCTGACTACCAAGTCTATCGTACGGCATTGCACATGCCACTTGTCAGAGACTACCACTGTTGTAGGACTACCCTAAGCCTCTGAAAACAAAGCATCGGGTAGCAGCATACCTTTGAAATTTGATACAAGCCTCACTTCCTGCCTCTCTCTCCCTCTCTCTGACTCAAGTGAGTGGTTCTTGTTTGTGTGAACCAATGTATGCAAACACACACAGACCAACATGTCCTTCGCACCCCTCCTATCTTCAATCCGCCTCCCCTGTGCCCTTCGTCACTCAACAGACTGGCGTTGGTATTCAGAACTTACCTTTGTTCTCACACTTCCACTGCTATGGAAACCTGTAGCACATCAAACAAAGACATTCGAGAAGAAGTAGATAGCATCTGTCACGTGCCACACTAAACCCATCTTTGCCCTGAACAAAGTAGTATATACCCAGTAAACACTGGCTGTGGATATTTTGGAAGCATTCCCTCACCTGATAAGTTTGCTTGATTAATTAATAAAATTGATACTTTTGTTAAATCGATACTCCTTTTCCTTGCATCCTATTGGTGGGTGCTACAATTGGTATATTTGTCAGAACTCAATCCCACAACTGCCCAGTTTCCAAACCCTAATGGATTTTTCCCCTTGCCTCCTGTTGGCGAATAATGGCACAGTTAGGTCGTTTGGTAGGAAGTCTATTATGTTGGAGGTAGCTGCCAATTTCGAATTTCAGCTCAATTATATGCTATGCCCTTAAACAATCTGCGAAGGGGTTGGACTGGTGTGTGTACACACAGTGCCACTATTGGAAACAATAAAATGATCGATCAGTAATTTGATGTTGCTACTGGATTTTTAAAGCTCTGTATAATCCCTAAGTTGGTTCTCTCAGTTGTACCAGGACGAAGAAGGAGGAGGAAGGGCCTACCATCGGAAAGATAGTTACAACAATGAACACCACTACCATCTTTCTGCTGAAAGACAAAGTCTACTGAACTGTACTGAGATACAGTAAGCTTAAATTATGTTCCATTCCATAGTAGTAGTTGTTGCCACAGTTAGGTGTCAGAGATCACTGAACATCCCGTGTGGCCGGCCGGTGTGGCAGAGCGGTTGCAGGCGCTACAGTCTGGAACCACGCAACCTATACAGTTGCAGGTTCGAATCCTGCCTCGGGTATGGATGTGTGTGATGTCCTTTGGTTAGTTAGGTTTAAGTAGTTCTAAGTTCTAGGGGACTGATGACCTCAGAAGTTAAGTCCCATAGTGCTCAAAGCCATTTGAAGCCATCCCATGTGCTCTTGTCTCGACGTCCACACGTAGTGCCACAGGCCAGAGAGTAGAGCAGCACTAGCTGTCTCCATGTACATCCATCTCATGTATCACGCCAGGTATGTAGCTGGACTAGGCCCACCAGAGAGGGCCGCTCAACTGTGGAGGGTGTCATGGTGATTGGAATCACAGGAATTCGGATGTTATCAATAGTCTATTGCTAACACTTGGCAATAATGAATACTGAATTGCTCACAGAGAATACATGCATCACACATGATAGCAGAGGCAGCCCATCACTTACTGAGCTATTCAGAAAGTGCCACGAGGGCCGCCACTGGGACTTGTCGCCACTGCTGTGGGAAAGAACTGGGTAGCTAGATGGCCAAAACTTTTCTATGTACCTGCCATTCGCGACAGCCTTAAGGGGCGCCGGAACGCCCTCTACTTGCAATGTTAAAATAACGCTTATAAATTACATCTTTCCTCACAAAGTATTTGAGGTAGGAAGTTGAACTTTTTACATATTATTTATTGGAATATGGGCTACAACTTAACACAGGGATTTTACAAAATTTTAGTTCAGTTATTAAAGATGATTTTTTTCAATTGTAATGAAAATTCACAACATTTTTTTGCAATTTTTTATTTATATATTCACAAATATACAGTTTTTTGGAAAAAGGCTGTGTTAAATTATGCAGAAGGTACTGTGTAACATTTACTGAAAGTTTGAAACAAATATGTTTGTAAGATCCTTAGAAAACGTGTAATTAGTATGAGAAAATAAAAGTTTTGGGAATCGAGCAACAAAGATTGGATTAACTTTTTAGTGCATTCCAGGTCCATAGGATGGATTATCTTCATCCTCTGCAAACTTCTCCTCCAGCTTCCTCTTGTTCCTCCTCCTGTTTACTCTTGCTTGTATTTCTAGACTCTTTACAGCCCTGTCTGCAGCCCGAAGGCGTTCCTTGTCTAAAGCAAGCATCGCTCGTACCATGTTAGAACCTATCTTCATTCCCATATTTCTAACTACCTTGCACCTTACAATGTTGCCATCATTGAAAGTCGCAACAGCATCATACACACCAAAGTGAAGTGTTTCTATTCCAACAAATACAGTCTTGGGGATTCTCGACCATATAACACTATTTACACTTTCATTGGGGTTTTGAGTTTTTCCGTAAATACACTTTTTCAACAGTTCAGGTGTTGCTAAGTCTCTGAAAATAGGTTTTATCACCTCTATTATTGCATGAGGCAGAGTATGCTTATGAGTGTACACTTCACCAGTTAGCAATTCTTTGTTATATTTACACCAACTGTCTTCTTCTTTGGGACACAAGCTATGTTGGGGATTTTCATCGGTTGAAGAAGTATGAAAAAAAAAAGAGCCCAAACAGCCTTAATTTTGTCGACACTTTGTGTATTTTGCCTAATAGCCATTCCATAATAGTTCTGTATTTTGTCAATTACACTGTCAGTTAACCTTCCCTTCCCATCCAACCCTTTACCATCACTGAGTTTTTGTTTTTTGTACGAAGCTTTCAGTCGCCGAAGTCTTGTTCCCAGTCGCTTCTGTACGTGTCCAATACACTCAAATTTCTGCACTACAACATCATCACCATAGGGCTTCAGTCCTTGAACATGTTTGAAACTTTTAGAATCACCGTCACTAAGGTAATTAACATATCGCACTTTATCACACGCCTCAGAACGCTGGAATATACTGGCAACACCAGCCACTTCCATTCCTCCACTACTGCCACTATAGTTAGCTTTGCAATTATTTTCATGTGTACCTTTATATTTTTGTGGACATCTACAATACTTTGATATTACTGCTACATCTAAAACTTTCCCTGTATACATACTGGTGGCAGATACTACACCATGAAGAGATGTGTGTCCCCGTTTATGCCAGGTACCATAGAACGCTGCAGTCAAATCTCTGTTACCATTATTTTCCATTACTGCCTCTTCCACAGCGTTCTTCATAGATTCTATACAGACATCTTCTACTTTAGACCCTATTAATTTATTATAGGTCGTAAACTTGGTTGGGGGATTTGGAAGATTCATGATGCCACAGAAAATTGCACCTGCAGTAGCACCCTTACCAACTGAACGCAAGGAATAAACAAATCTAATGTTGTGTTCGTAGATTTTGCTACCATTTTCTTCAGTTGCAGTTACTGCAACACTGTTCCAAAAGGTGGTCATGTATGAACACTTATCACATTTCAGTTGTATTTCACTAGCAAGTCCTAAGTGCTTTATTATGGAGAGTTCCAGACCAACTTCACTACAATGAATACATATTACACAGTTTGAAAAAATACCTTTGAGAACCGACATATCAAATATTTTATTCACATCCGATTCGCCCATAAAACATTCATAGTTTTCACTCATTGAACCAAGCTTCTTCTGTGAAGTATTTTCTTTCCCACTTTGACTGCTATGGGCAGGTGTACTTGAGAGGTTAGGTTCACTCACTTGGTTATCGTCTTTATTGTTTACAGTAATAACACATACCTTTGGCTTTCCAACATTTCTCCTTTTCTTAAAAGCCTTCAGAGGATTTCTAATAACTTTACTTTTACTCATTATTATATTTCAACAAAATAGAGACTCAAGAAACAGAATTAATTACGAATATTTTCGAGATAACGACAGAGTAAATAAACATGAAACAATCGACAATCACACCAGCGATATATATTGAACCATCACAGGTTAGACACAACACATACACTATCTCACATCACTAAAATGTACCTGATGAACACGGACATTAATAATAACACCATTTGACAGCAGTTTAACAGCGCCACAGTGGGTCACGCCCATGTAGAACACATTTCAAAAAAAAAAATTAAAAACAGTTGTAGTCTTCGGAATTGAATAAATTATATATCTATTAAAAGGTAATAGTCTGCAGATTCAGAAAATGCAAAAAAGTAAAAATTGAACTTTTCATGATTTTGAGCCTTTCCGGAGCCCCTTAAGTCAGAAATGTCAATCCGTTCTGCCATGTGCCCCACAAGTCAAGCAGTGTCGTCCTTGGAAACGAGTCAGATACTTATCAGTGTATTTAATATTAAATATTACGAATCCAGCCACAATCTGGTGACATTAGATAATGAGTGAAGTTTCGAAAATATCTCGTCCTGACGGCCGTGGCGCTGGAAATATCAGTTTTATGTAATTTCAACGCATTTTACTCAATTACTTGAGGTCCAAATCACCGCTCTCGACGAGTTGTCACGTCAACAAAACGTCTCATCGCCTCGATCTCGTGGTGATATCAGCCAGCAACATTGCAGCATGGTTCTCAATTTCTGTATCACTGCTAAACTACCCTCTCCATTACTTTTTGAGAGTCATATACATATCCACAAACCGTGAAACCTGTTACGAAGCCAACATAACATGACACAAATATTGTTTCTTAGTGTGGGAAATAGTCATCAGCAGAGAGGAGGTGCAAAAACTACGGTCCTTAGCCAAAACACTTTATAAATTCGTTAAGATTTTCTTACGATTTGCCATCTCTTCCTATGTGGATGGAGTCGCAAAATTTTCGCGCATTCGTGGGGTAAAGTCAGAGATTCAAAGCTTTAGCACTCAACCCTCTATTTCGCAACGAGCTAGCCCGTCATTGAACCTATATGCTAAGGACTGCAAACAAAACTCTATATGGTCTGTCTCTACGCATCTCGTAACTTGCATGTCTTCTGCTTGGAGCAAAAAAATTATTGTACATTGTGACAGAAAGGGGGATACAAGAAAAAAAATCGACATGGAAGCAATGATAACGGGGGAACCGTCATTTTTCGTGTGTAGAGATAAGATGGCTGGAATGATAATAATAATAATAATAATAATAATAATAATAATTTTATTGTCATTCGGCCATTACAGCAATAGACAACGTCATATACATACTAAAATACAATTAATAGTTTGAAAGAAACAACAGGTTTCTTGTTAACATTATAGTATTATATTACAGTTGATAAATTCTCTTATGTCATAGAATGGGTGGAGGACTAGCCAGTCATGAATTGTTTGTTTGAATAATTGTTCAGGTAATTCTTGAACAGATTGAGGAAGTTTATTAAATAATTTGTACCCCATGATTTCGTAGCTGTTGAGTGACTTTGACAACCTGTGGTAAGGAATATAGAGGCACCTATTCCTTCTTGTAGGACTGTTTAATGTCGTTGACCTCCAAATGTAGAGTAACAAATTTATATACGTCACTTAGAAGTCCAGGTATGTCCCCAAAGTTACCAGAAATCACTTTATAGATTTTTATAAAGTGTCCTTAGGTAAAGAGGGTTGTATTACCAGCTTGGGGGGGAATTGTACAACTACAGAATAGATTGCGTTTTTGATCCTGCGCAATACTGTTTCGGTGTTTTAAATCCCAGCAAACAGTATTTACAATGTACTTATCTGTATCTAGAATGAAATTTCCACTCTACAGCGGAGTGTGCGATGACATGAAACTTCCTGGCAGATTAATACTGTGTGCCGGACCGATACTCGAACTTGGGACCTTTGCCTTTCACGGGCAAGTGCTCTACCAACTGAGCTACCCAAGCACGACTCACGCCCCATCCTCACAACTTTAATTCCGCCAGTACATCGTCTCCTACCTTCCATACTTCACAGAAGCTCTCCTGCGAACTTGCAGAACAGGAGAGCTTCTGTGAAGTTTGGAAGGTAGGAGACGATGTACTGGCGGAATTAAAGCTGTAAGGACGGGGCGTGAGTCGTGCTTGGGTAGATCAGTTCGTAGAGAACTTGCCTGTGAAAGGCAAAGGTCCCGAGTTCGAGTCTCGGTCTGACACACAGTTTTAATCTACCAGGAAGTTACTTATCTGTATCTCTACCAATCACAAGCATGGGGTGTCAGGTAACATACATCACAGAATAGTTGCTGCATGGCTTTTGACAACATTCTGATGTACATCTATTGAGGTAATAGGGATGCGTGGAAGATGACCTCTGTGTTTGATGCTTTCCTGTGAAAGAGAACCACCTGACTCTAAATTGACATGGATCTGCGTTAATGGACAATAGAAAGTAGATGGAGTGATCTGTGAGAGGGGATGTAACGAGTTGTGATTTAATGGTAGATTGATGATTTTGCAGCAGGTTATTTATCACGAATATAACCGTTTTTCCCAGTTATGCTCTTGTGGTGCATCAGTTGTGTGGTATAACCTACATTTGAATCATATACACTTGCGTTTTCTGTGTGTGACTTACAGTGCTACCTACCTGCAAACGTTAACAGGAAACCTCTCCACACCTCAGTCAGCAGAGAACTTCCAACGTATGTGTGATGAATCATGTCCCTCGATGGAAAGCATATTTCAACACCCTCTTCTAAATGAACGAAGATTTATGCAAAGTACTCCTTTTCTCTTACACATCTTGGAAATAAATCGATTCTAAGTTAGTGACAGGAGTTTGTGAGGTTCTGCAATATCTGTGTATACGTTTGCTTGACAATGTTGTGTGTGTGGAAGAGAGTGTGTTAATGCAGCATAGTGTGTAATTTTACATATAAAATGCTATGCATTTGTATTTGTGTTCTATGGTCATTTCTCTCTTACAAACACGTTCTTGGTATGGAATCCAAACACTACAACAATTCTACAGAATTGATAGTAAAAGCGAATAATGTAAAACATTTCAAACTCTTTCCGTATTGAGCTCCAACATGCATATGCAAATGTTTCTTCTTCTTCTTCTTAATCGTCTATTATATCACCACAACTCTCTCAAATGTATCAGGCTCGTATCCACTATACACCAATAAAGAGTGCTAAACTCCTCACGATGCAAGTGTATAGAGAGCTGGGCTCTTTGGGAGAAGAGACCAAACAGCGAGGTCATCGGTCTCATCGGATTAGGGAAGGACGAGGAAGGAAGTCGGCCGTAAGGAACCATCCTGGCACTTGCCTGGAGCGATTTAGGGAAATCACGGAAAACCTAAATCAGGATGGCCGGACGCGGGATTGAACCGTCGTCCTCCCGAATTAGAGTCCAGTGTGCTAACCACTGCGCCACCTCACTCGGTAAGCATCTAGAGACATCGTGCGTTACTGGATGGGCGACATGAATAAGACTAGTATGGAACAGTCTTCTAAGAATGGCAGTTACAGTATTGGAATGAGAAAACCAATATACGTTAGTAGCAGTGATCAGTACAAGTTTGGAACAGGTGTTACACTCTTTGCAAACGCAAAACATCACAGTGTATTGATTACGTCGAACTCAGCTCGTTCTGTTCCTTCACGAAACGTTGGATGCAGCAGGCATAGTACGCTCCTACTAGTGGTCAGTTTCAAATTAAATCAGATACAGTGTTGAAGGGAGTGTTGGTTCAAGACAGAGGAAGAGTTACGAGATGCATAGAGAGAGGTCGTATGGAGCTTTGCTCAGGGTCGTTAGCCTATAGTTCAGTGAAGAGGTATCTCATTTAGAAATAGAGGGCTGAGAGCTACAGCTTTGAATATCTGATTTTATCCTGTGAATGCGAGGATATTTTGTCACTCCATCCACATAGAGAGAGATGGCAAATTGTAATAAAATCTTACCGAATTTATAAAGTGTTTGGGCTAAGGACCGTAGTTTTTGCAACTCATCTCTGCTGATGGCTATCTCCCACACTAAGAAACAATATTTGTGTCATGTTATGTGGGCATCGTAACAGGTTTCACGGTTTGTCCATATGTATATGACCCTCAAAAAGTAATGGAGAGGATAGTTTAGCAATGATACAGAAATTGAGAACCATGCTGCAATGTTACTGGCTGATATCACCACGAGATCGAGGCGATGAGACGTTTTGTTGACGTGACAACTCGTCGAGAGCGGTGATTTGGACCTCGAGTAATTCAGTAAAATGCGTTAAAATTGCAGAAAACTGATATTTCTAGCTCCACAGCCGTCAGGTCGAGATATTTTCGATACTTCACTCATTATCGAATGTCACTAGATTGTGTCAGGATTCGTAATTTTTATATAATATGGTAAAATTTCGAAAGCTGATGGAAAATACGTAAAACTGATGAAAATATGACAAAAAATGTGGAGGGATGAGAGTACTTACATGCCCACCTGGCTGTACGAAAATCATTCCATTCCCTCACCGGTGCGAATGACACTGATTGTGCATACTATCCGTGCTGTATCAATTTAAGTCCTGCAGAATACCCCCTTGTTCCACATGCAGTTATGCATTTACAGTCATAAAAAAGAAAGACACAGTGTCCAAGGAATTTGAGGTCAGGATGACTACCACCTAGGACACGGAAGCAGCGATCATATAAATAGGTGTAATATGCACCACCAATATGATGAATCATTGCTCAGTGTCTCTTCGAAAAACGAAAAAAGGAGACGTCTACTATCCCGTCACTGTGGAAGATGAGATTAAATGTAGATATTATCAACTTCAGATAGCTGTTTGGAAGCACACAATAATGCTGCAAACTCTACCAGTTTCTATATGTTACAATGTTCTCCACATTTGTGTCAATAAGGAACACTGCCCCTGACTTTCATTTCAAACATCCTGTGTGTTTTTGGAGCAACACAGTTTACACCACGCAATGTTCAGCTTTATGTGAGAACCAATGCATTGAAATGTATTTATGTCGGTCGACATAAAAGTTTTCTGGGTATGGTACCGCGTCATAATGTATAAAACTACTGCTGCTGGAGAAAAACCAACGTTTCGGGCACAGCTGCAGCGGCCTTCTTCTGATTCTAGTGGTGCGTTCTAGCTGCTGTTGTTGTTGTGATCTTCACTCCTGAGAATGGTTTGATTCTGCTCTCCATGCTACTCTATCCCGTGCAAGCTTCTTCATTTCCCAGTACCTACTGCAGCCTACATCCTTCAGAATCTGCTTAGTGTATTCATCTCTTGGTCTCCGTCTACAATTTTTACCCCCCACGCTGCCCTCCAATACTAAATTGGTGATCCCTTGATGCCTCAGAACGTGTGCTACCAACCCATCCCTTCTTCTAGTCAAGTTGTGCCACAAACTCCTCTTCTCCCAATCCTATTAAGTACCTCCTCATTAGTTACGTGATCTACCCATCTAATCTTCAGCATTCTTCTGTAGCACCAAATTCCGAAAGTTTCTATTCTCTTCTTGTCCAAACTATTTATTGTCCATACATGGCTACACTCCATACAAATACTTTCAGAAATGACTTCCTGACACTTCAATCTACACTCCTGGAAATTGAAATAAGAACACCGTGAATTCATTGTCCCAGGAAGGGGAAACTTTATTGACACATTCCTGGGGTCAGCAGATACATCACATGATCACACTGACAGAACCACAGGCACATAGACACAGGCAACAGAGCATGCACAATGTCGGCATTAGTACAGTGTATATCCACCTTTCGCAGCAATGCAGGCTGCTATTCTCCCATGGAGACGATCGTAGAGATGCTGGATGTAGTCCTGTGGAACGGCTTGCCATGCCATTTCCACCTGGCACCTCAGTTGGACCAGCGTTCGTGCTGGACGTGCAGACCGCGTGAGACGACGCTTCATCCGGTCCCAAACATGCTCAATGGGGGACAGATCCGGAGATCTTGCTGGACAGGGTAGTTGAATTACGCCTTCTAGAGCACGTTGGGTGGCACGGGATACATGCGGACGTGCATTGTCCTGTTGGAACAGCAAGTTCCCTTGCCGGTCTAGGAATGGTAGAACGATGGGTTCGATGACGGTTTGGATGTACCGTGCACTATTCAGTGTCCCCTCGACGATCACCAGTGGTGTACGGTCAGTGTAGGAGATCGCTCCCCACACCATGATGCCGGGTGTTGGCCCTGTGTGCCTCGGTCGTATGCAGTCCTGATTGTGGCGCTCACCTGCACGGCGCCAAACACGCATACGACCATCATTGGCACCAAGGCAGAAGCGACTCTCATCGCTGAAGACGACACGTCTCCATTCGTCCCTCCATTCACGGCTGTCGCGACACCACTGGAGGCGGGCTGCACGATGTTGGGGCGTGAGCGGAAGACGGCCTAACGGTGTGCGGGACCGTAGCCCAGCTTCATGGAGACGGTTGCGAATGGTCCTCGCCGATACCCCAGGAGCAACAGTGTCCCTAATTTGCTGGGAAGTGGCGGTGCGGTCCCCTACGGCACTGCGTAGGATCCTACGGTCTTGGCGTGCATCCGTGCGTCGCTGCGGTCCGGTCCCAGGTCGACGGGCACGTGCACCTTCCGCCGACCACTGGCGACAACATCGATGTACTGTGGAGACCTCACGCCCCACGTGTTGAGCAATTCGGCGGTACGTCCACCCGGCCTCCCGCATGCCCACTATACGCCCTCGCTCAAAGTCCGTCAACTGCACATACGGTTCACGTCCACGCTGTCGCGGCATGCTACCAGTGTTAAAGACTGCGATGGAGCTCCGTATGCCACGGCAAACTGGCTGACACTGACGGCGGCGGTGCACAAATGCTGCGCAGCTAGCGCCATTCGACGGCCAACACCGCGGTTCCTGGTGTGTCCGCTGTGCCGTGCGTGTGATCATTGCTTGTACAGCCCTCTCGCAGTGTCCGGAGCAAGTATGGTGGGTCTGACACACCGGTGTCAATGTGTTCTTTTTTCCATTTCCAGGAGTGTATATTCGATGTTAACAAATTTCTCTTCTTCAGAAACGCTTTCCTTGCCATTGCCAGTCTACATTTTATATCCTCTCTACCTCGACCATCATCAGTTATATTGCTCCCCAAGTAGCAAAACTCCTTTACTACTTTAGGTGTCTCATTTCCTAATCTAATTCCCTCAGCATCATCCAACTTAATTCGACTACATTCCATTATCCTCGTTTTGCTTTTGTTGATATTCTTCTTATATCCTCCTTTCAAGACTCTGTCCATTCCGTTCAACTGCCCTTCCAAGTCCTTTGCTGTCTCTGACAGAATTACAATGTCATCGGCGAACCTTAAAGTTTTTATTTCTTCTCCATGTATTTTAATACCTACTCCGAATTTTTATTTTGTTTCCCTTACTGCTTGCTCAGTATACAGATTGAACATCAGGCAGAGGCTACAACCCCGTCTCACCCCCTTCCCAACCAGTGCTTCCCTTTCATGTCCCTCGACTCTTATAACTGCCATCTGGTTTCTGTACAAATTGTAAATATGCTTACGCTCCCTGTATTTTACACCTGCCACCTTCAGAATTTGAAAGAGAGTATTCCAGTCAACATTGTCAAAAGCTGTCTCTAAGTCTACAAATGCTAGAAACATAGGTTTGCCTTTTCTTAATCCAGCTTCTGAAATAAGTCGTAGGGTCAGTATTACCTCAAGTGTTCCAACATTTCTATGGATCCAAACTGATCTTCCCCGAGGTTGGCTTCTATCAGTTTTTCCATTTGTCTGTAAAGAATTCGCGATAGTATTTTGCAGCCGTGACATATTAAACTGATAGTTCGGTAATTTTCACATCTGTCAATGCCTTCTTTCTTTGGGATTGGGATTATTATATTCTTCTTGAAGTCTGAGGGTATTTCGCCTGTCTCATACATTTTGCTCACTAGATGGTAGAGTTTTATCAGGACTGGCTCTCCCAAGGCTGTCAGTAGTTCTAATGGAATGTTGTCTACTCCCGGGGTCTTGTTTCGACTCAGGTCTTTCAGTGCTCTGTCAAACTCTTCACGTAGTATCACATCTCCCATTTCATCTTCATCTACATCCTCTTCCATTTCCATTACATTGCCCTCAAATACAACGCCCTTGTATAGACCCTCTATATACTCCTTCCACCTTTCTGCTTCCCCTTCTTTTCTTAGATCTGGGTTTCCATCTGAGCTTTTGATATTCATACAAGTGGTTCTCTTTTCTCCAAAAGTCTCTTTAATTTTCCTGTAGGCAGTATCTATCTTACCCCTAGTGAGATAAGCCTCTACATCCTTACATTTGTTCTCTAGCCATACCTGCTTATCCATTTTGCACTTCCTGTCAATCTCATTTTTGAGACGTTTGTATTCCTTTTGCCTGATTCATTTACTGCATTTTTATATTTTCTCCTTTCGTCAATTAAATTCAATATTTCTTCTGTCAATCAAGGATTTCTACGAGCCCTCGTCTTTTTACCTACTTAATCCTCTGCTGCCTTCACTACTTCATCCCTAAAAGCTACCCATTCTTCTTGTACTGTATTTGTTTCCCCTATTCCTGTCAATTGTTCCCTTATGCTCTCCCTGAAACTCTCTACAACCTCTGGTTTAGTCAGTTTATCCAGGTCCCATCTCCTGAAATTCCCACCTTTTTGCAGTTTCTTCAGTTTTAATCTACAGTTCATAACCAATAAATTGTGGTAAGAGTCACATCTGCCCCTGGAAATGTCTTACAATTTAAAACTTGGTTCCTAAATCTCTGTCTTACCATTATATAATCTGTCTGAAACCTGTCAGTATCTCCAGGTTTCTTCCATGTATACAACCTTCTTTTATGATTCTTGAACTAAGTATTAGCTATGACTAAGTTGTGCTCTGTGAAAAATTCCACCAGGCGGCTCCCTCTTTCATTTCTTACCCCCAATCCATATTCACCTTCTACGTTTCCTTCTCTTCCTTTTCCTACAATCGAATTCCAGTCACCCATGACTATTAAATTTTCGTCCCCCTTCACTATCTGAATAATTTCTTTTATCTCATCATACATTTCTTCAATTTCTTCGTCATCTGCTGAGCTAGTTGGCATATAGACTTGTACTACTGTCGTAGGCTTGGGCTTCGTGTCTATCTTGGCCACAACAATGCGTTCGCTGTGCTGTTTGTAGTAGCTTACCCACATTCCTATTGTTTTATTCATTATTGTTGTGTGAATTATATCTTGTTGTTACTGTTCACTGCGCATGCCATCGTCATAATTTTAAAAAGATAGTTCATTGGTCACTTAAGAAAGAAGGAGAGGGAATTTTATTTTAGTAGGTTATTGCGGTGGAGGGAGACCGTAACCTATGTTGTCTATTGGCTCTTGTGTTATGTGTCATGATTGGTGGTCACTGGATGTCGGCCACGTGGCGGCAGTTACTCGCCGGTAGTGCTCGTGCTTCGTGTTGACAGTGCAGTCTTTTGGGCTCTGATTGCTGGCTGCCAAGGTAGGGCATGCCTGAGTCCATCCTCTCTATTCATGTTATTAGGGTGGTTTAAGTATTTCGATGGCCCCTCTGATTTTGCGTTTCGTCATAACCAGCTGCTTGGCCAACATGCAGGCTTCGCTGAATTTTATTTCTTTTCCGCAGTCTTGCTGATGTTCACATCTACATCTGACACTGCAGATTTGTTGTGTTGCCCTAGACGAAGATAGCGCTCGTGTCCCCGGATGCACGTTGCTGTTGGCCTGCCAATCTCGCCGATGTATGCCTCTCCTTATTTGCATTCCACCTCGTGTGTAATGCATCCACCTTGTCCTTAGTGGTACCTGTCACGTCCTGGATCCTGCGACCACTATAGAAGACAGGCTGCGCCCCAATGCGGCGAATGTGTTTGCCTATTCGGTCAGTAACACGTCATCTACTTGAAGAGGTTCAGTTTAAATTTAACTTCGACACTCAACAAAGCAAAAAGCATCTTCAGGCGAGCCAGTAAATCTCTTCTAAAGAAGCGTATTCATCAGCTGCGAAGAGAACTTGACGTCAACAACAAATTTTGCTGCAACTACATCTTCTGCTATCATCTACGTTATCAGCTACCGACTGGAATAACGGCGACAGAATCACTCACCTACAAGCGTTTGCAACTAGTGAAACCATCGCCATTCACCAGAAGAAGAAATTTGAGTAGCTAGCATAGACGACACAGAACACTTCGTCTCGACTGGATACATCTCAAACAGTGGTGAACCTTTCATCTCACCCCATCAGCAACGCAGCCACAGAAGCACTAGATAAAGGACTAAACTTTGCCGTTACTCCTGAGCGGATTCCCACAGAAGAAATTATCGAATCCGGGGAAACAGCACTCTGGCACACATCTGCGATAGAGGCTGAGAAAATTTGGCAGGAAGCCGTTAGTGTTCTACTACATGCCGGGCCACCAAAACACAACCTTAGCCGAGAGGAAAGGACAGTAATCACGGAACAGAAGAACAACGACGAAATTGTGATATTAACAGCAGACAAGGGCAATGCTACTGTCATCTTAGACACCATGCAGTACGAAGACAAGATGAAAGAATTATTAAATGACCCCATGTACAAAGAACTAAGGGCGGATCCTACGGCGAAGATAATTCGAAAGACGCAGGCCTCGATTAGGGACTCGAAAATTGACGCTGACACAGCCAAGGGTCGCATTTCCAGAGCATCAGTCTTTCCTAAAATTTACGGTGTTCCAAAGATACATAAGAAAAGCTATCCTTTGAGGCCAATAGTGAATGGAATCACTTCGCCTACTTACAGTTTAGCAAAGTATCTAACCTGAAAATTAAGACATCTAGTTTCCGAGACGGACTCTTATGTGGAGAACTCGATGCACTTTATAGAACGCCTAAGGGAGAAACAATTTTACCTACAGACATCATGGTGGGCTTTCACTTGAAGTCACTATTTACGAATGTGCCAGTAGATGAAACTATCAGCATCCTTCAGGAGCATGTCCGCCAGACGTATGCGACCTGGTTGAGTTGTGCCCGACTTCAATGTACTTCAAATGGCAAGGTAAATACTACGAGCAGACAGATGGGGTAGCAATGGGGCCTCCGCTATCTCCGCTGGCAGCCGACATATTCATGGGAGCCTTTGAAACAACGGACCTTTATGCGCATGTCACTGGTTCAGACACGTGGACGACACGTTCGCTAATGATCTCGTGGTGAAATGGAACTACACAGGTTTCACGAATATTTGAACAACATGCACGGGAAGATATAGTTCACGCTCAAAGTAGAGAAGAATGGTGCAATTCCATTTCTAGAGATCGAAGTATACAGCGCAACGGAGGACACACTGGGGCGCAGAGTATATGGCAAGCCTACACATACACACAGGTGTCTGCACGCCCAATCCTACCACCACCCAGCGCTGAAGAACTCGGTCATCTGGCCTTCGCCAATCTGTGCAGAATGCCTAAGTGATGCTCAAAACATAACACTGGAGCTTAAAAGGCTAAACACAACGTTTCTAGCCAATGGCTACAGCCATAAGTCGATCCACACAGCCTCGTCAATGAACAAAGTAAGAAAGATGAGCAAGAAATGGACAAACTGCAGCCAACAGTGCGCTTACGTTATGTGAAAAATATTACTGACCAAATAGGGAAACAGCTTCGCCGGGTTGGGGTGCAGCCTGTCTTCTATAGTGGTCGCAGGATCCAGGACGTGCTAGGCTCCACTAAGGACAAGGTGGATGCATTACACACTGCAGGCGTGTACAAAGTGGAATGCAAATGTGGAGAGGCATACATTGCCGAAACTGACAGGCCAATAGCAATGTGCATTTAGGGAAACGAGCACTATATTCGTCTATGGCAACACAATAAATCTGCAGTTACAGAACATCAGCAAGTCTGCGGAAAAGAAATAAAATTCAGCGAAGCGTGTGTGTTGGCCAAGCAGCCAGTTATGAAGGAACGCAAAATCAGAGAGGCCATCGAAATACTTAAACACCCTATAACTGCCACCATGCAGCTGACATCCAGCATTTGGTAAACAGCATCCAACTTCTCATTCGATGGTGATCACCAATCATGGCACATAACACAAGAGCCAATAGACAACAGAGGTTACGTTCTCCCTCCACCGCAATAACGTATTACAATACAGTTCCCTCTCCTTCTTTCCTAAGTGGCCAATGAAACGAACTATCTATTTAAAATTATGATGCAATGGCATACGCAATGAACAGTAACAACAGAATATAACTGACACTGCATAGCTAGAACGCACCGCTAGACTCAGAAGAAGGCCGCTGCAACTGTGGCCGAAATGTTGGTTTTTCTCCAGCAGCAGTATTTTTATGCATTATGATGTTGTACCATACCCAGAAAACTTTTATGTCGGCTGACGCTGCCCACGGAAGCCTATGCAATTGTATTTGTCAGTTTAGCACTTGTCACAGACCTCAAAGTTGTGGTTGAAAAACAAACTGTATGAAGGGCACAAAACTGTAGTCATACACTGCTTGGATGCATTACAGCAGGAAAACATTTTATCAAACTGCTTGTAAAAGAACAACATGAGAAGCCTCTCTTGTGATTGACAACCTGTGAGTTAGGGTCCTCCTACAGTGCAGGCGACGAACCTTTACACTGGCCTTTGTAAACGACTTCGATCACTTGTCATCTGGTCCAGTGGACCATTACCTGTATATTTAACGTAATTGCAACTTATGTTCGATGTCAGCATGCACACAGTATTTGTCTTCAATATATCAGAAGATAGGGAATGGCAGCATCTTATTGAGTTCTCTAACAGGTACCATTAATGAAGTTTTTCTTCTGTTGAATGGTAAAAAATAACGAGGAGAGAGAGAATGTTTGTGTGACTCTGTGTGCACTCTGACAGATGCAGATCTCCTTTGGACTACAGTAGGTGCAGGTAGTCTGGAAACACACTGCAATGCAACAGTAAAGCCCTCATCCTTCTTCCAATTTCCATATTATGTGAAGTCTTCCTAACTTTCTCGATAAGAAACACCCTCGTAACTGCTCATACTGTCTTTTATACTAGCTCATATTGCCGTAGAAAGTTTCGTTTGGTGCTGGCCTTATACATTGTACACTGTTGGTGGAGCCAGAGCGATATGTTCCCAGTTCCACCAAGCAGTCAAAACATGGTCCTGTTGCATTAACTCACCCTATTTCTTCAAAGGATGGCAGATATAGTGCTCTTCACCTCAGCTAAGTTCTGACTTAAATTGGTATGATCATATGGACAAAGCTGCAGAGAGGGTGGGGCAGAGATTGGGGAACAGTTACAAGTTGCAGAGGGCCTGCCTAAAACCACATTGGAGTTTTACTAGATGGGTTCCTTGACAGATAGGTTCGAAAAAGGTGACTCTTTTTGAGGCATGACAGTGGCACGAATATGATTCACCAGTGGCTGTAGTCATTAAAAGACGTCTCCATAATATCCAACCCACGTGTTTGGCTGAATGCAAAGACTTGATTTAAAACTGCAGGCAGAATTTCTGCCAGAAAGCGTAACACTATAGATCTGAAAAGCCATCATAGGAGTTTGCACATGTCTTATGACATCAATCTAGCATTGCATTTTTTGAAGTAATTCCTCACATAACACAGCATCTACCGTATATGATAATTTTCAATCAAACATCATTCTCCCTCGCCTATAATCCTGTAGATACACTGCATAAGCTCTGTTACACTTTCTATATGGCATCGAGAGAGAATGTGTTACAAATTTTGTTTCTTGGCGTGAGAAATATCCAGCAGCGGCATGAGAGTGTTGTCTGAGTGGCCGAGCAGTTCTAGGCGCTACAGTCTGGAACTGCGCGACGTCTACGGTCACAGGTTCGAATCCTGCCTTGGGGCATGGATATGTGTGATGTCCTTAGATTAGTTAGGTTTAAGTAGTTCTAAGCTCTAGGCGACTGATGACCTCAGAAGTTA
Organism: Schistocerca nitens; assembly: GCF_023898315.1. Taxonomy (NCBI): domain Eukaryota; kingdom Metazoa; phylum Arthropoda; class Insecta; order Orthoptera; family Acrididae; genus Schistocerca; species Schistocerca nitens. Next base: position 75,370,564 of record NC_064624.1, read on the forward strand.
AGTTCCATAGTGCTCAGAGCCATTTGAAACATTTGAATACCACGTTCCTTAGTCGAATCACTTTCCAATTCGATCGGCAAGGTGATTTTATTGTGAGCTGACACCACTGGCGTCGTGAACCCTCACTTTCGGTCTGGCAATACACACCCTAATGGTCACCATCGATATTCAGTGTCATGGTAATTGTGTGGAAGACCACTTGATTCAGAAGCAATAACATGCCTTGATTTATACAGCATGTATAGTTTTTAACATAGATATACTTGTGTGTGCCTATAGAACCAAGATAGATTTTTATGCAGAGTGCCAGTAACATAGTCATTGCGATAGTATTTTTAATAGCTGGTCGCTTGTAGGATGATTACATCTCTCTTCCTAAGTCACACTGGTTCCACACTCAAGAGAAACAATGGAGCATGTTCAGCCATACGGAAATTTTCGATCAATATTGTTTGGTGGCATCAGCATTCAGTTACTGGCCAATCATTATACTTAGGAGGGGATGTATGATAGACTGGCTGAGAATAGCAAGCTTATAAACTATGTATTGGGGTGTAAGGTTACTGTGGTCAGTGTTCTGATTTGGCAAAGAAAATGACTATGTCCAGCAGTAAGGGAGGTATGGGTTTGATGTGGAAAATTGTGATTTCAGCACATCTATGGCTCTAAGGCGGATGAAATATTCTACGTGGAAAATTATGTCCAGTTGTAAAAAGGATATAGATTTACATGGCAGTTGATATTTTCAGATCCACAGCCGTCATGATGAGGTATATTCGATACTTCGCTCATTGTCACACAGTCGTAACACATCATATGTAGTCTGTCATATTTTGTAAACAAAATAATAATAGCTCTGAGAACTATGGGACTTAACATCTGAGGTCATCAGTCCCCTAGAACTTAGAAATACTTAAACCTAACTAACCTAAGGACACCACACACATCCATGCCCGACGCAGGATTCGAACCTGTGACCGTAGCAGTCGGGTGGTTCCGGACTGAAGCGCCTAGAACCGCTCGGCCACCGAGGCCGGCTTGTAAACAAAAGATGAGAATATACATGTGATATGTTACGACTGTGAAAGGATCCTGTGACCACTGAAGCCAGTACCAAAAGTTCCTCCAAAAACTCGTAACACAGAATCACAGAATTGTCATGCTAACAAATGTAAATCCACCTGATGATGGAGGTTTAGGCGTTTGTAACGCGTCGTGGAGATAAATAAACAGTGACTGGTAACAATAAACTTGTTGTTTCATTTAATAAAAAGTTTACACTTAAAGTGCAAATATTTTTCCTTCATTAACATGTTACATTTTGCACATCCAGCATCATCTCTGCTGTGTTTACATCCTTCGTCAATATTTAATGAATGACATCTTTGTATCTTTGCTTAATTGTAATCTTTGCAACGTAAAGAAAAACATCAAATATGTAACAATGAGTCCGCAGCTCGTGGTCGTGCGGTAGCGTTCTCGCTCCCCACGCCCGGGTTCCCGGGTTCGATTCCCGGCGGGGTCAGGGATTTTCTCTGCCTCGTGATGACTGGGTGTTGTGTGATGTCCTTAGGTTAGTTAGGGGATTGATGACCATAGATGTTAAGTCCCATAGTGCTTAGAGTCATTTGAACCATTTTTTTGTGAAACAATGTGCAATGCTCAACACTCATTTGAACAACATTATGAAGTTTGCCACAGTAGCTTTTTTACAATATGTGTGTTGTGGTGAAATTCAAGAACATATAAATCGAGATAAGAAACCACATGGTCTACAGCAAAACGAACTGCCAGCTACTGGAATGTATATAAGTGATTAAAAATAAATCATTCAAAAATATATGTGGCTGGTTGCATCATTCATCAGCTATCGTTAATGGCCACGAAGTTTACAAGATCAAACATGGATAAAATAACGTATGCATCTTTTTCACCTTATATCGAAATAAATGCAGGCACATTAGCACTTGTTGCTATTGTAACATCTACTGAAATATTCTTGTGCAGTGATGGAGATGACATGTTGATGGAAACATAAAAGTAATTGGAAATGTTAGCTGTCTGAAGGTGGGCATGAATGCCTGAAACTAGTTATGACTCTGAAATATAGCATTTTAAAAGTATTTGTAGTAGGTTGCATTAATCAAAAATTTTCAAATTGTTTTGAATACATTTTCTATTAAGAAATTTGCCACAGTTGAACGAATCACAAAATGATTGCTATGTTGTGTGTAGATGAGATGCTTGTGCCCACCAGTCTGAAAACGTCATGGGTCTAATTTGAAGCATTGTATTCAATGTTTCAGTGTACCTGAAGTTGTTCATCTCCCCCCCCCCCCCCCACCAGCCGCCCCCCACCCAGGGGGCTCATCGCTCTTTCATGAGTTTGTGTGTGGCACACAGGGCCCCAAGCTGTTGCAGCTTTTCTTTCCATGCCATGCTGCATTCCCTTCCTCTCTGCCCCTCCCTCCTTCCCCTCTGCCACTCCTTCCCCTCTTTCCTCTCCCTCCCCTCTGACCCCTCTTTCCCCTCTTGGTGTCCATGCTTACACTAGCCTGGCTATCTGCCTTGTTTCTGCTCTCTGTTAGGATGTCGTTCCTCTTTTTTCCCAAAGTTTGTCTAAATAGTGTGAGCCAGCGTGGGAAGAACAACTTACTTAGCAACTTCAGCCTGTGAAATTACCACCTCTTCCATCTTTTCTTCCAAGCCTTTGTCCTTTAATATTCAGTACAGGGTGCATCACCTAAAACTTGCGCCACAAATATTGTGGAAATGGAAAGTGCTATTGATGTTCGGTTTTCCACAGAATGGATGGGTAGTCAGGGGTCCATATTGTTAACTGATTAGCAGATTTTAATAATACTTAGAAAGTGTACTTTTTGTGGAAACATATACTTTTTAAAATGTAACAGTGCCTATTGAAATTAACAAACTAAAAGTGGGATAAATTAGAATGTCAGTGGTGTTTGTTGCAGAACTGTAGTGTGAGTCATTCACGAGATATCGTGTTTTGAAAAGCTCACAATACCTGTGACAGCACACACTGAAGAATAACACAAGTGCATGCACAAGTTATGTGGATTTTGACCGATGATGAGACAGCTGACCATCAGTCGTTGTGTTAAAAATGACCACTGGTAGTGGCAATACACGCTCCCAGTCTGATGTGGAATGACTGCTGCACACATGCTAGCATCTCAGTGGAGATACATGAGCAGACTGTAGTAATACACCACTGCATATCATTGGATGTAGTTAGGATGTCCTTGTAGACACTATCTTCAAAGTTCCCCACAGAAAAACGTCTGCAGGCTCGAAATCCAGGGAACAGGCCAGCCAAGATAGAGGTCCTCTGTGTCTAATCCGACTATTTGGAAGCAGTTTGTGAAGACATACTGTAGTACTTAATGCACTATGGGCTGGACACCCATCATGTTGGTACCACAGGTTCCTCCTACTCTGCAGAGGAAAGTATTCTAATATCCATGGAAGATGGTCTATAAGGAGGCTGCAATACTTTGGCAAGTTCAGTGTTTGATCTATGAAAAACAGGCCTGGTATGGTCACTGTCCCACACCACACATTTACAGTTCCATGAATGTTGATATTCTGGCTGATGAAGCCAATGGGGATTCTCAACAGGGCAACAGTGCATGTTTCAGCGGTTTACCAGGCCATGTTTGGTAAAAGTGACTTCATCACTAAACAAATAACATGATAGATCTGGATTATCCTGTCTTAATGCCCATGTACAGAAGTTAAGACAATTCGCATACTCATTTCCATGCAGCTCTTGATGGAGAAAGGGGTGATGGGGATGGTACCTTTGTTGATGGAGAATGTGTAAGACACTTTCTGACTCATGCCACTTCCTTGTGAGATTGTGTGAGAGATAACATCTGGAGCAACTGCAACAGCAGCAAGAACACTAATTTTATACACTTCTGTCATCACATGTTTCCTTCTGCTACGTTGTCTAGTTGTTAAACTATCACTTCCATGTAACAAGTTGAAGAGGTTGATAAATAATTGCCAAGATGGTTGACATCTATTAGTATATTTTGCCACATACATCGTACAAGAATGACCTGCATTCTTTCTACACTCTATGTACATCATGAGCATGCTGGCTTTTTCCTGCATTGGTAAAGTCCCTTCATCCACTCACGACCTACTGCTTAGCCTGTGCCACACGGGATTAGCCAAGTGGTCTCAGGCGCTGCAGTCATGGACTGTGCGGCTGGTCCCAGCGGAGGTTCAAGTCCTCCCTTGGGCATGGGTGTGTGTGTTAGTCCTTAGGATAATTTAGGTTAAGTAGTGTGTAAGCTTAGGACTAATGACCTTAGCAGTTAAGTCCCATAAGGTTTCACACACATTTGAACATTTTTGCTCAGCCTGTCACACACTAACTGGCTAGCATGTCTCAGTGCACTCAAGGAACACACAGACACAATGTACACAAACATAACATTGTGCCAAGCAACTATGCAGGTTGAATGCCACAAACAAGTATTAGCGTGGAAAATTTTCAAAATACAATTTTTCGTAAATGACTTGCACTATAATCCTGCAACAGACACTCCTGAAATTCTAATTTACCCTAATTTTAGTTTGTTAATGTCAGTAGGCTCTGTTCCATTTATAAAAGAGTATTTTCACACAAAAAATATACTTTCTATAATCTGTTTATTGGGTAACAATAAAAGCACCTGACAACCAGTCCATTTTGTGAAAACTGCAAATGACTACCACTTTCCATTTTTGCAATATTTATGGTGCAAGTTTTACGTGCTTCACCATGTATATTATCATGGTAGCCAGTCAGTATGCTGAGGTCGTTGCATACCTTTTTGGGTGAGCCTCCTGCCAACACAGGGATTTCACTTCTGATACCTGAGCTCTACCTCCCCATATATGGTTATGAGTGATTGCCTGTCATCCTTGAGTATCAGAATTCCCAGCATGGCATTATGCCAGATGGCCTTTGCTGTGACTAGGTGGCACTCATGGAGAGCCCCTAATCAGTGTAGGCAGTATCACGGTGGAAGCTTTGTGCATAAAATCCATTAAGCTCCAAAAAACTGGCTATTCTCATGTGACCATCTCTTTCGTCGGGAATGTATCTGTTAATGCTGCTTCTTATGACCCTGCAGCCTACCTTTCCCTGGCTATCCCCTGATAGAAGGGCCAGGCTCCCGGCTTGAAGTGAAACCCTTACCCCACTACCTGCACCAGGCGGTCCTGACACTTGATGGGGACACTTTCATTGCCACTAAGACATTATTTTTCATGGAAATTACAGAAGACTAGTTTAGCAAATTGAACTCTCTGAGAAAGATGCAGTAGAGATCACTGTTGATCAAAATTTGTTCTGCCACCCAGTCTGCAGCCCTTCATGCCTGTGACCATCTTGACGGCATCATGGTGTGAATTATTCCTAACCAGTCTTTGACTATGGTTCAGGAAGTCATTTTTGATAACAACCTCATCTTTCAAACCAATGAGGTACCCCGACCAGTCTGAAATAGTGAGGCATCCATTTTGTTTGACATGTTCAGAAAGGCTGAAAGGTCAGTGCATCGATATTGGTGCCTTTCCTTTGTTATTGGAGGGGGATGACCTCCCACAGAAAGTCAAGGTTATGATTTATCAGTATGACATGAAGCCTTACATTCTGAAACCCATGTGTTTTTGGTGTTTGCCTTTCAGGCACATGCTTTCCTGCTGTACAGCAGACGCTCTATGTGGTTAATGTGGATACTCACACTGTGAGGGAAGCCCCTGTGTTTTACTGACCATGTACATTAATAATCATGACCATCATTCTCTGTGCTTGCTGGATTTCTCGTTTATAAGAAGGAAAAACAGATACAGGAGTACTATTCCCTCGATCAATTAGTCTACACTGAGGCTCATCACAAATATGACCATCTCCACCCTGTATTTATGACCACTAACTTTGCCTCTTTTAAGTCCTCCCCCTCTCTCTTTCTCTCTTCCATATGCCAATCCCACACTCTCCCTCTCTCTGCCTCTCTTGCAATTCTGTCACCCACCCCTCTGGTTGTCCTCTACCTGGCCAGAGAAGTGTCCCTCTTCTTCAGCGCCTGCCAGTGAAAGGGCCTCCTACCAGGTCCTCTCCCCATGGCACCTCCAAGATGGTAGGCTTGCTGCCACATGGTGGCCACAGCATGTGCAGTCCGTGCATCCTAAAATCTCCCACTCTCTCTCAGATACAGGTCTTACTGAAGCCTACTGTTTCTCTCTCTCTCTCTCTCAGATACAGGTCTTACTGAAGCCTACTGTTTCTCTCTCTCTCTCTCTCTCAGATACAGGTCTTACTGAAGCCTACTGTTTCTCTCTCTCTCTCTCTCTCTCTCTCTCTCTCTCTCTCTCTCTCTCGCTCTCTCTCAATCTCTCTCCCTCTCTCACTCTCTCTCTTTGGGCCCAGCTCTCCTTGTCCTATGAAAGAGAAGAAGAAGAAAAAACGTAAGTCCCAGGACGAGGCCCTTTCGGTGCACATGGGGGTGCCAAGTCCCTTCTTGCAACCTGATTCTGACCTCTTCTTTATGGATGTCATCTCATCCGTGTTGGCGATGTGTGATGACCTGGTAGTGTTATCAGGTGTGGCCAGTTCATCTCCATTTGGATCCCCATTCTATACTTATTCAATGGACTTTTAACACATAGTACTGTCGCCTTGTGGTGTTGCAAGCCCTTATTTCCATCTACCACACAGCTTGTATTGTTCTCCAGGAACCTGATTTTACTGATGCTCACTCATCATTTGTGGGTTCTGTGCTTTCTGTCAGAATCGGTTGGACCATAGAGGGCTTCTGGTGGCATTTGCACACTGGTCCATGCAGATGTTAGTGCATGGTCCCCCTTCATGCTACATTGGAAGCTGTTGCTTTCCAGGTCCACTCGGACCCTGTAGTCACCGTTTGTAATCTCTTTCTCCCTCCTGACAAACCACTCCTTCCTGCTTCCTTACTTGCTGGGCTTTCCATCACGCTGATTGGCTTCTATGTACCTCTCAGGTCTTGTTTACCCCCTCTTTGTCAGATTGTATTAATGAAGTCGTCCATGACATGTCCTACACTATTATTCACGCCGCCAGCATTGCTGTCCTAGAATTGATGGACCTCTTTCAATACCAGCCAGTCCCATGGCCATCCACTGCCATCACCATCCATGATCGACATTGAGTTTTGCAATCCTCATGCAACACCTGTTCTCCGTCGATCTTATTACCTTTAAATGACTTCGTGTCAAAGCCCATTACTTAAAACTCTAAGTACCGGTCCTATTCTCGTCCATTCCTGCAGAATGCAGGCAATTTTATCTATGTACAAACTTCATATCTTGGAAAATACTGAACATACAAATGCAAAATTAACACGATTTTATGCCCATTTTGTCTTCATTGATATGCAACTATGAACAAAATCCAGTCTGGTATTATGTGGACAAATTTTATTATTATTCGTGACATTGTTTTCGTAAAGTTAAAAAAGTCATATATTTATATAAGGAGAGTAAATGAGTTCAAACGCATAATAATCAGCTCTGAATACCGTATTTAAATACAATAGCACTCTCTACATGGAATCATATTGCTTTTTGGTACGGACTATTTTAAAACAGGGTTCCATACATTACCCCACACAGGACTGTTCGCACTGACAACGTGCGAGATGCTTTCTCGCTTTTCTTTCTTTGATTTTGAGGAACAAACATGATATACACGGGAGGCACATTTTTTGCTTGTGGATGGTAAATGTTGCAGGAAATGCCTCTGTCAGTCTGCCTACAGGTCTGTTTTGATTATTTTGAACTGTTGACTATGATCTTGAGCCGTGTGCATAACAAGATTGGTAAGGAAATCAATTGTTGCCATTTTCTTGATCTGAAGTGAACTGTGTAATTCGATACTCCAAGCAGGAGCGAATGAAAAAGCAACTTCCACCGCCATTTTACAGTTCTATGCCTGAACACGTTATACTGTAGTCTACATCTACATCTTCATGATTACTCCGCAATTCACAATTAAGAGCATGGCAGAGGGTTCATTGAATCACCTTTAAGCCAACTTCTCTACAGTTTCACACTCGAACACTACGCGGGAAAAATGAACAATTAAGCCTTTCCATGTGAGCTCTGATTTCTCTTACTTTGTTACGATTATCATTTTCTCCCTATGTAGATGGGCGCCAGCAAAATATTTTCGGTCTCTGAGGAGAAAGTTGGTGATTGAATTTGCCACCCCAGTTCGATTATCCTTGGCACTCTCTCCTCTGTTTCGCGATAATACAAAACTAGCTGCCTTCCTTTGAACTTTTTTGATGTCTTCCATCAGTCTTGTCTGATGGGGATCCTACACTGCACAGCAGCACTCCAGAAGAGGACGGACAGGCGTAGTGTAAGCAGTCTCTGTAGTCAATCTGTTAAATTTTCTAAGTGCTCTGCCAATAAATCCCAGTCTTTGGTTTGCTTTCCCCACAATTTAACCTATGTGAGCATTTCAGTATAAGTCTTTATTAATTTAATCCCTACGTATTTAATTGAGTTTACAGCCTTTAGATTTGTGTGATTTATTTTGTAACTGAGTTCAGCGGATTGTTTTTAGTGCTCATGTGGCTGACGCCACACTCTTCATGATTTAGAGTCAATTGACATTTTTTGCACCACACAGATATCTTTTCTAAATCATTTTACTATTCGTTTTGATCATCTGGTGATATTATTTGATGTCAAATAATAGCATCGTCTGCAAACATTCTAAGATGACTGCTTAGATTGTCTCCTAAATAGTTTATGTAGATGAGGAACGACAGAATGCCTATAACACTTCCCCAGGGAACAACAGATATTACTTCTGTTTTACTCGATGACTTTCCATCAGTTATTTTGAATTGTGACCTTTCTGATAGGAAATTACGAATCCAGTCACACAACTGAGATGACAATCTGTTGGACCGCAGTTTAATAGTACAGAAACTGGAAGCAGTGACCGAGAAGCACTAAGACTGGGTTGTAGCCTATCCCCAGTGTTATTCAATCTGTACACTGAGTAACCAGTAAAGGAAACAAAAGAAAAATTTGGCATGCGAAATAAGGTCCAGGGAGAAGAAATAAAAACTTTGAGATTTGTCGATTACATTGTAATTCTATCAGAGACAGCAAAGGATTTGAAAGAGCAGTTTAACGAAATGAACAGTGTCTTGAAAGGACCATATAAGATGAACATCAACAAAGGCAGAACGAGAATAATGGAATGTAGTTGAATTAAATTGGGTGATACCAAGGGAATTAGATTAGGAAACAAGACACTTAAAGCAGTAGATAGGTTTTGCCATTTGGGCAGCAAAGTAACTGATGATGGCCGAAGTACAGAGGATATAAAATGTAGACTGGCAAGGAAAGCATTTCTGAATAAGAGAAATTTGCTAACGCTGAATATAGATTTAAGCGTCAGGATGTCTTTACTGAATATATTTGTATTGAGTGTAGCCATGTATAAAAGGGAAAAGTAGACAATAAACACTGAAGACAAGAAGAGAATAGAAGATTTTGAAATGTGGTGGGCAGAAGAATGCTGAAGATTAGATGGATAGATCACATGACAAATTAGGAGGTACTGAATAGAATTTGGGGAGAAAAGAAATTTAATGCATAACCTGAATAGAAGAAGGCATCGGTTGGTAGGACACATTCTGAGACATCAGGAGATCACCAATTTTGTACCGGAGGTAAGCTTGGAGGGTAAAAATCGTAGAGGGAGACCAAGGAATCAATACAGTAAGGAGATTGAGAAGGATTTAGGCTGCAGTAGTTACTCGGATATGAAGAGGCTAACATCAAACTAGTCTTCAGACTGAAGACCATAACAACAACATGTGATGAAAAGGTTTAATTACTCATAAGCTAGATATTTGTACAGTATTTAACAATTACTTTATGAATATAGTAGGTAAATTAAGTAAAACGTATTTTCTACAGGGAATCGCGTAGATATCTGAAAAAGTTATTGAAAAGGCTGTTGATATAATGATAATTCATCATAATTTGCTGTGCAATCTAAAGTTTGGTCTCAGTAGATATTTAAGGACTGAAAATGCTACATTCGCTTTTCTTGGTAAGGCACTGGATGAACCAGATAAGAGGCTGTGAGCACTATGCATCTTCTTTGATTTAACTGAGGTGTGTGATTGTGTTTCTCACGAAATACTACTGCAGATGTTGGGCCTTTATGGATTAAGAGTAGTAGCTCCAGTTGGTTCGTCTCATATTTTAAGAACAGTAGTAAAAAGGTCATTCTCCACAGTAATATGAATGGCTTTCAGGTGGTACCTCATTGCTGTATGATTAAGTAGAGGTTGCCTCAGGGATCATAGTATATATGACAGGGGATCAAAATATTTCTGTTTGCTGATAACACTAGCTTAATAGTGAAGGATGCTGTAAGCAACAAAGAGTGCATTTCAAGACCCAAATTCGTTGCTTGTAGAAGAAAAAAATTAATGATAAATTACAATAGGACTCAGTTTTTACAGTTTTTAACATAAAAATTAACTTCAATTAACATTTTGATTGCACAGAAAGGGTGTATTATTACTGAGTCTAAGTGATTCGGATTTCTAGGTATTGGGATACATAGTAAACTGTCATGGAAGGTCCACATTCAGGATCTTGTTCACAAACTGAATGCTCCAATATTTACCGCTAGAACGGTATCTGCAATAAGTAACAGTCAGATATGAGAATTGGACTACTTCAGCATGTGTGGTGCAAGTTCATGAACGTGTTGTTGACCTCTGTTCAGGAGTCTGAGAATTCTGAATATGGCCTCTCAATACTTATTTTCTTTAATGCTGTTTGTTGTTAAAAATGCAAGTGTATTCTCAAGAATTAACAGTTTTTACTTACTTACTATTGGGCTTAAATCCAATCTACATTTCATGTGGCATCTCCTTGACTCTTATGCTGAAAGGCATGAAGTATTTTGTTGCATCCATTTTCGCTAACTTACCTGAAGAATTAGAAAATCTTGGCAGTAATCCTTGCACTTTAAAGTCTAAGCAGGAGAATTTCCTCATGGCTCACTCCTTCGATGCTGTGGTGGGGTTTCTGGAAAAATTAAATTAATTTGTATGTTATATTCTTGATTACACAAATATATACCCAAACCTTGTCATCTGCACAGGACTGAGTACATGTTATTTAGCCTTCTATTACTCTCCTGACATTTATGGATGTACTGTTTTGTTCCATGACCATGCAGATTTGCTCCTTAATTTGACCTTACAGAAACAGACACACACAACAAAATAAATAAATCTTTGCCCCCTTGTTTGGGAGTCAATGCTGGGTTCTGTATTCTGGTGTTGTTGTCTCCAACAAATGTCCAACAGACATTAACCAAAAAAATGGAAATAACTACACTACCATCCCCCTCGCCACCACCATCATAAACAACAATGGGAACAACAACAAGAAGAGAAACAACAATGTGTATTGGCTACCCCTACAAATTATTGGATTATCTAGATCCATGAGTTGGAGATTAAAGTGTTACAGTTAGCTCAGTGACAAAGAATGATCATTTTTATAAACTGATATTTGTTGTTACAAATTTGATGATTATCAAATTGGTCATATAGGCACAGGCTAGTAGGTATTTACCAAGCAACGTGGTAGACACATGTCTGGGAGTATGTTGGTTCAAATCTGTGCCCAACCATCCAAATTCAGGTTTTCTGAAATCACTCCATACAAATGCTGGGTTCGTTCCTCTGAAAATACATGGTCAGTATCCATTCCGATGCTTGAAATATTCAGAGCTTCTACTACACATCTGGTGACCTCAGTGCTGATGGATTGTTAAATCTTAAACTTCCTTCCTTTTAGTAACTTTTATAAATAATAACTGAAGTAGCAGCAAACAGTGGCTTTTCAACCAATTTTAATACATCATGTGTATTGCATATGAGCATAAACTAATACTGTACAGTGACAGTTCATTGTTAGTAACCATTTACAGACTTTATTTCTAATAGTTTCTTATTGTTTTTATATACACTATTATTATTACAAATTGGAAGGTTCTCACTCATAATGTGATCTACAGAACTGAATAAATGAATTAATGTGTCAAACGTATTATCAGAATGAGAAAAGTATTATCATGATGTTTCCTGAAATGAATCCAGAGAGCATAATACCAATAAAGTGTTTAAAGTGAAGGTAGAGAGACAGACCAACAGTGGGATTTTCTGAAATGAAATTATATACAGCTACATGAGTGCAACACACTTCAAACACAGAAGTGTACATAATTCCCCCCCCCCCTCCCCCAGAAATATGATTAAGTAGCCTAATTAGGATGCTCTGTATTGTGTTAAGCTGATTCAGATGGGTTCCTACTTCACTGATTGCCTTCCAGCACTAGTTACACTGAACACCAGTGAAATTTAAATTGCATGAAACCATCTAATTCTTATTGAATCCATTGTACTGATAATAGTAACACAAAGAGAATTGAAATTCATGTCCATGTTTTACATGCTACAAAGGTTTCATTTACAAAAAAGAATAGAAATAATTTTACTGGCAAAATACATAAAACCATTGCATATGATGAAAATGGAACAATATAATAAACATGTTATTCAACATTCTGGTCATATCAGTTCAGCACACAACTGAGGTAGTATTGTGTGTAGCAGTGACTGTAATATGTCCTCAAGGAGTCACAATTATTAACAAAATTCACTGTGCTAAGCATTTCTGGAGTATTTATGCTACTTAAACAGATATGTACAGGGTGTTTCAAAAATGACCGGTATATTTGAAACGGCAATAAAAACTAAACGAGCAGCGATAGAAATACACCGTTTGTTGCAATATGCTTGGGACAACAGTACATTTTCAGGCAGACAAACTTTCGAAATTACAGTAGTTACAATTTTCAACAACAGATGGCGCTGCGGTCTGGCAAACTCTATAGTACGATATTTTCCACATATCCACCATGCGTAGCAATAATATGGCGTAGTCTCTGAATGAAATTACCCGAAACCTTTGACAACGTGTCTGGCGGAATGGCTTCACATGCAGATGAGATGTACTGCTTCAGCTGTTCAATTGTTTCTGGATTCCGGCGGTACACCTGGTCTTTCAAGTGTCCCCACAGAAAGAAGTCACAGGGGTTCATGTCTGGCGAATAGGGAGGCCAATCCACGCCGCCTCCTGTATGTTTCGGATAGCCCAAAGCAATCACACGATCATCGAAATATTCATTCAGGAAATTAAAGACGTCGGCCGAGCGATGTGGCCGGGCACCATCTTGCATAAACCACGAGGTGTTCGCAGTGTCGTCTAAGGCAGTTTGTACCGCCACAAATTCACGAAGAATGTCCAGATAGCGTGATGCAGTAATCGTTTCGGATCTGAAAAATGGGCCAATGGTTCCTTTGGAAGAAATGGCGGCCCAGACCAGTACCTTTTGAGGATGCAGGGACGATGGGACTGCAACATGGTGCTTTTCGGTCCCCCATATGCGCCAGTTCTGTTTATTGACGAAGCCGTCCAGGTAAAAATAAGCTTCGTCAGTAAACCAAATGCTGCCCACATGCATATCGCCGTCGTCAATCCTGTGCACTATATCGTTAGCGAATGTATCTCGTGCAGCAACGGTAGCGGTGCTGAGGGGTTGCCGCGTTTGAATTTTGTATGGATAGAGGTGTAAACTCTGGCGCATGAGACGATACGTGGACGTTGGCGTCATTTGGACCGCAGCTGCAACACGGCGAACGGAAACCCGAGGCCGCTGTTGGATCACCTGCTGCACTAGCTGCCCGTTGCCCTCTGTGGTTGCCGTACGCGGTCGCCCTACCTTTCCAGCACGTTCATCCGTCACGTTCCCAGTCCGTTGAAATTTTTCAAACAGATCCTTTATTGTATCGCTTTTCGGTCCTTTGGTTACATTAAACCTCCGTTGAAAACTTCATCTTGTTGCAGCAACACTGTGTTCTAGGTGGTGGAATTCCAACACCAGAAAAATCCTCTGTTCTAAGGAATAAACCATGTTGTCTACAGCACACTTGCACGTTGTGAACAGCACACGCTTACAGCAGAAAGACGATGTACAGAATGGCGCACCCACAGACTGCGTTGTCTTCTATATCTTTCACATCACTTGCAGCGCCATCTGTTGTTGAAAATTGTAACTACTGTAATTTCGAAAGTTTGTCCGCCTGAAAATGTACTGTTGTCCCAAGCATATTGCAACAAACGGTGTATTTCTATCGCTGCTCGTTTAGTTTTTATTGCCGTTTCAAATATACCGGCCATTTTTGAAACACCCTGTATATTGGTGGTGTAAAATACATCACTGGAAATAATTATTTATTTTAAAAGCTACTTTTTGTCATATTATATTGAAAATGTAGAAGCACTGAAATACTAGATATAAGTAATAATACTTCGTTGCATAGAGTTATCAACAGCATGTATAGTTAATAAATTTTTAATGTATTTGTTTGTAGTAATTCTCTTTTCATCAGAAAAATCTCATTAGTTGCACAGGACCTCTTGAGTCATACTACATGGCAAACATCTCAGAAAGTTCAGTGAGTACCATTCTTATTTTCTGTAACTTGTTCTTAGAATTACCTGAATCCTTCAAAGTCTTTTATGTCAGCTGCCAGTGGCATGCCTTGTCTATGGAATAGTATTGAGTAAGTTTTTGCTTCAGTCCTCCTGGTAATACACTTGACAGGATCATATTACTAAATAATAACAGGAAGTGCTGCTGGTCCAGTAGTCAGACAAGAACGAACCAGGTGTCACCAGGCGTAAAATGTACACAGTATTAAAATAGGAATTCTGAAATAAAAGCAAAAATGCCTAAGTATATGTGCCTAGTATTACTAGGTCATACAGTCCACTGCTCTTTAGATAAGCCTGATTATGTTGCTGCAGGTTTTGTGGGCTATGCAACAAACCTAAAATTGCCATCTAACTGCACATGTGAGACAACATCTACCACAAAGTAAGAAAATTTGTAGGAAGGTATGGATGAAGAAACATCAGGATGCAAGTGGCTCTAGTGAGACTCATTATATCTGAAATGGCTCCATGTTTCTACATAAAATATATTTCAAACAGTTAAACGCATTTATCCTAACAGCATATACCATTTCCACGACGAATTTTCACTCTGCAGCATGGCGTTTGCTGATCTGAAACTTGCTTGCAGATCAAAAGAGTATGCCAGGCTGGCAATTGACCCTGGAAACACTGCATTTTATGAGGAAGTGCTCTATCGACTGACCTATCCAAGCTTGACTCATGGAGCACACTCACACCTTTACTTCCACCAGTACCTCGTCTCCTACCCCTGGAACTTCACAGAAGTTCTGCTGCATACCTTGTGAGACTAACACTCTTGGAAGGAAGGATATCTGAGGAGGCTTGGTATAGCCACATTCTTTGGGATAGATACCACAATGAAGTTTCATACTGCAGTGGACTGGGTGCTGACTTGAAATTTCCTGGTATGTCTCTGCAATATCCTTTCTTTCAAAAGAGCTAGTTCCTGAATATGGAAGATAGGATATGAGGTACTGATGGAACATTTGTAGTGTCTTTGAGCAAGTGCCAATGACAGAAACGGTTGTCTGGGTAATTGATCCTAACCGCTTATAACCTCTCTTCTTACTGCCCTACAACAAGCAGCTGCTGCAAAGGTGAATATGAATCATGTGATTATTGTACTTCTCTTAAATGTGCATCTGTATGATGTCATAATCCAGCTGGATCACAAAGCTTCTACATCCAAGATGTCTGAACAAAGAAGTGCTGATGGAACATTGACAATGTATGCTGCTGTAACTGCAACTCTATTCTCACTGTGCGAGTTGAGATAAATCATGGCTAACATGTGAGATTAAACTGTATTGTACCAGGAAGAGAGAAATTTGTTTAAAGCAGAGGATTAGCCCTACACAAATACATAAAGGTTCATCAAATGTAGCATTAAAAGTACATGATTGATTGTCAATTCATATAGTACTACAGGTGTTTAAATATGGGTGTTAATACGATTAAAATATAAAACTGAATTCAAAGTCCAGTAGTTGACTGTAGCTGTATTTATCTAAGGCAATTAGAGACCCAGACAACCGGTTTTACATCTTTTAAGTTGCATCTTCTGGTGTATATTAGTACTGTGTTGTATACTTGTTTGGAGGAGGAGACGAGACAGCGAGGTCATCAGTCTCATTGTATTAGGGAAGGATGGGAAAGGAATTCGGTTGTGTCCTTTCAACGGAACAATCCTGGCATTTGCCTGGAGCGATTTAGAGAAATCACGGAAAACCTAAATCAGGATGGCCGGACGTGGGAATGAACCGTCATCCTCCCGAATGTGAGTCCAGTGTGCTAACCATTACGACACCTCGCTCGGGTCGTGTGATACAGGGAGTAATTACAGAACCCTGCAGAGTAACAGCTGGCAGCGCTAGTCAAATTTCTCAGCTCTCTTTAACTAATAAAAACGATCATCAATGACGAATGTTATGTCTGTGTTAAAAGCACTCACTGTCATCACGTTATCGATTAAAATATGTTCCTGTCAGCCTATGTGAAGCAACAGATAGTTCCCCTAACGGATGTTATCCAGAGAAGTATTAGATATGGAAGCTTACACGCAAATGACAGATAAAATGCAACTTAAAAGTTGTGTGGGTCTCTAATCGACTTAAATAAAAACAGCTACAGCAGACTTTTGGACTTTCCATTAATTTTTATATTTGAATAGTTTTAACAACTGTATTTAAGCACTTGTTGTACTGTATGAAATGTCAATCAATCATGTATAGCTGTTTTAGCTGCTGTTGCTCCAGTTTAAAATTATCGCTATTAAAAGTACTTTACCACAAAAAAGACAAAAACTATGCAGGATGTACAAAAATTCTTGCAATAAAATGTCAGTTTGGCTTTTGTAAACATGTCTTTACAAAGAAAGCCATATACAGGCACACATGTATGTTCTGGTGGAACCAAACAAAAAAATTATTTTGTTGGCATTTTCTATGAACTTGCGAAGGCTTTTGTTGTTGTTGTTGTTGTTGTACTGGTTGTTTTCTGTCAGATGACTGGTTTGATGCAGCTCTCCTTGTCCTTTGGAAATAAGACAGCTGTAGTATATCCTTGCTTTCATCCATTCAAAGTGACGTTGGCTTTTGGTACAAGTGCAAATAAATCAACCTTTCACACTGTGGCCTTGCAACTACTGGAAAGTCTGTTGGTCCAGTTTAGGAGCCATGTGTTAGCCCAGTGTTTCCACAGATACCATTCTGAGGTGGTTGCAGCTATGGCACTGCTATCTGTATTATTGAGGCATGCACAATATTCTTCTGCAGAAATTCATGGTTTGTGCAGAGGGTATTGATGATACATACCTTAAAATTGTACTTGGACATCTAAAACAGTATGATGTTCAGACATTCCCCATGCATGGATGGAATGATATCTTCACAATAGACAGCAGATTTGCACTGTAATAATAATATCACGGGAAGAAAACTAAATTTTGAGTGAGAAAATGTTAAAATATTCTGTCCTTCAAGGTCCTGTAATGGTCCAACCTTAATCTTTACCTTCATTAATGATTTACCCTGGACATTGGAGGATTCATCAGGAACTGTGATGTTTGCTGGGGACATAAGTATATTGATAAAGGACCCAATAGATTGATACCACATGGCCAGGGGAATAATTGAACAACATTTCTGACATACATATGGGAAACATACGCTATATACATGATGAGGCACATCTGTTTTAAAACATGTCTTACTGTAATGAAGCCATGGTGGCATCATCAAAAGATGAACACAAAATAATCTTAGCATCAACACATATATCTAAACTATGGTGTTACCGAACAAGGTGGCGCAGTGATTAGTACACTGGACTCACATTTGAAGGACGCTGGTTCAAAACTGCATCCGACCATCCTGATTTAGGTTTTCTGTGATTTCCCTAAGTCGCTTCGAACAAATGCCAGGATGGTTGATTTGAAAGGACACAGCCGATTTCATTCCCCATCCATCCCTAAACTGATGGGACCAATGATCACACTGTTTGGTCCCCTCCCACAAATCAAACAACCAACCTAAAATATGGTGTATACTAGGCCATAGTGTTGTTAACAGCACTATTGTTCATAATAGACTGCTGTGCAGTAGCTACAAAACAATTGTGTTGTAAGCTCATTAGATGTCGTTACTGTAGGTCTACACATTTTCATCGATTATGTAATTGTGAGGTATAAAATAACAAGAAGATCATAAGGGGTAATGTCTATAGTGGGTCTTTTTTCCCTTATTTTAATTTCATTCTCCTGCCCATGTGGGCAGCCAGTGGCACAGTCCACTGATCTTCAGCCAAACGGCTTTATAAAATACAGAAAGGAGCATTCTTCCATAAAAAGGGAGATAAAAAAGGGTGACATAAAAAACACTGGAAATGGAGATGAGGGGAGTTAAAGTACACACTAATATGGGGGCATGCACTGGGGGGACAGTAAAAGTCGACATAAAGTTAAAATTATATGGGACAATTTGAAGTGCATATAAAGTACACTTGAGGCAAAAATAATGTAAAAGGCGGCCACAGTATAAAATGCACATGAACAATCATGGACTATATACAGATTGAGCACACAATTAAAACCACATCACTAGATGACACTGTATAATGGCACCAAACACAACTCCAATGCAGCACACTTGATAATGAATAAAAACCTAGGAGGATCTGCTAGGGAGGGGGGAAAGGGAAAAGAGAAAAGGAGGCGAGAAGGAGGGGAGAGAAAGGGGCAAGAGGTGGGGGGCGTGGGAACGGAAGGGATGGTTCAAATGGCTCTGAGCACTATGGGACTTATCATCTGTGGTCATCAGTCCCCCCACAACGTAGAACTACTTAAACCTAACTAACCTAAGGACATCACACACACCCATGCCCGAGGCAGGATTCGAACCTGCAACCATAGCGGTCATGCGGTTCCAGACTGAAGTGCCAAGAACTGCATGGCCACACCAGCCAGCAACGGAAGGGATGAGAGACGAAAACAGCTGAGGAGGGCGTCCTGGGACTCAGGGAGGGAAGGAGGAAAATTTGCTCTGGGAGAAGGAGGGGAGAGGAAATAGGGGGTCCTGGGGAGGGGGGGGGGCAACAAGGCCAGGTTACAGTAGGAAGGAAGGGTTTATGTCATGGCAAAGTTCAACATCTGGGAGGGGAAGATGCTGGAAATTGCCCTGATGAAGCAGATGGAGGGTGTGGAGGTGGAGAGGGAGGGAGGGATACAGCGATAGAGGTGCAGCAATGGGTGGGGGGCTGGGGGTGGAGAGGAAGGAGGAAACCAGGGGATTGGCGGATCAAGCCTGTAGACAGTGTAAAGGATGCAGAGATGTTGGAGGAAAAGGAGGATGTGGGGAAAACAGATGAAGTCATACAGGAGTCATGTGGGGGAAGGGAGGCAGATACGGAAGGCAAGGTGGAGCATGTGGCATTCAAGGATTTGGAGTGCCTTGTAAAAGTGGGAGAGGGGGGGGGGGAGTGGAGATCCAGGCAATGCTGGCATAACAGAGGATAGTATGGATGAGGGATTTGTAAGTGTGGAGATTGGTGGAAGGATGCAAGCCCCATGTCTGGCCAGACGGGAGTTTCAGGAGGCGGAGGCAGGAATGAGCTTTCTGCTGGATGATCAGAAAATGAGGGGTCCAGGTGAGGTGACAAACGAGGGTGAGGCCAAGGTATCTCAGAATGGGGGTGAACTAGATGGGATGACCATAAATGGCGAGGTAGAAATTGTGGAGATGGAAGGAGAGAGTGGTGCAGCCTATGATGGTTGCCTAGGTTTTGGAGGGGTTGATACAAAGGAATCACTGGTTGCACCAAGTGGTGAACTAGTCAAGGTGGGTTTGGAGGGTCCATTGGAACTGCTCAAAGGTAGGATAGAGAGCCAGAAAGGCATTGTCATCAGCATATTGGAGGAGGTGGACAGGAGGGTGTGGTTTGGGCATAACGCTAGAGTTCTGTAGATAGAGGAGAGGGGAGAGGACAGAACTGTGGGGGATGCCAGCAGTGGGATAAAGGATACGGGAAATGGTGTTGTGGTGACATAGGATGGACAGCGTGAGAGGAAGGGGGTGACCAGATGGACAAAATTGATAGGTAGGGTATAGGTTTGGAGTTTAAAGAGGAGACTGGGATGCCATATGCGGTTGTAGGCATTTTGGAGGTTGAGTGGAAACAAAAATGTCAGAGCGATGGGAGTTAACCTGGAGGGAGAGGAGGTGGACGAGGTTAAGGAGTTGGTCTTCAGCAGAGAAGGAGGGTCGGAAGCCACACTGGGTAAGGGGGAGGAGGTGGTGTTGATTAAGGTGCTGATGGATATGACAGGAGAGGATGGATTCGAAGACCTTACTGAAGATGGGACCACAGGAAGAACCGACAGAAGAGGGTTTTTAGGGTTTGAGGAATAAGAGGATGTGGGAAGTCTTCCATAGGTTGTGATAGAAGCTGGTAGAGAGGACGATATTGTAGAGATCGGCAAGGACAGAGGAAGGAGAAGGGGATTTCTCTAAGGTGGTGGTAAGTCACACAGTCGTGACCAGAGGCCATGTTGCGTTTTGACCAGAGGGCAAGTTTAATGTCTTTTGGTGTGATTGGAGTGTTGTTGTTGGAGGGGGGCAACTGCCCCAAGTACTGGAGACTAGGAGCAAGTGGAGGGACAGAGGTATCGGCGTGTTCCATGAAGGTGGGGAAAAGAATAATGAAAGTGGGAATCATCAGGGACAGAGAAGACCTCAGAAAGGTGGGAAGTGAAGTGGTTGGCTTACTGACGTTGTCGGGAAGGGGCGGTCGTTATGGAGAAGGGAGTAATGGAGTGCAGAATGGGAACCAGTAAGGCGATGGAAGGCGGGCCAGTACTCAGAGGAGTTGATACGGAGGGTGGCTTTGGGTCGTGTATCTTTAGTGGGCTTACCAACGCGGATCAAAAACACGACTAAACTTGAAATTGGAGTGTCGAAATGGGAATGGTTGAGTGACAATAACTCTGATACGCTGTTGTGGCTACTTGAGATAAACATAAATTGAAATACGGAACAACAAGCTTACAGAGCTGACAGAATAATATAAAATGATAAAATAAATGGAGAACGAAGCCTAATGGACGAAGGAACAGACTGTAGCCGCCCTGTGTTCGTGTGGCCTTCAGAATGCCGCATAGGCGAGAAAGTGGTCAGAGGGAAACCGACAGAGGGCCTCATGTACCTTGCTAAACGCCATTCCAAAAAAAGACTGGTAGAAGACTGTACCAATCACTTAATAATAGTGAATAGTAAATGAAATAAATTATATAAACAGAGAAGGGACAATTAAACACCAGAGTAATATGCTCCACGAAACAAAATCAAGTAAATATGTAATGCATTTTATACTTGGTAAAGACAAAACCAAGATCTTATATGAGGCGTTCAACGCCTTTTGTGCTGCTGGCAGCCCGCGCGCCCCCCGACCCCCTCCACCTACCCCCCCCCCAACCTCCCGCCCCGCCATCCCCCCACGAGACGCGTCCGACCAGGCAACATGTTTCCAGTCATCTACAGTCCAATGTCGGTGTTGACGGGCCAACGTTAGGCGCAAAGCTTTGTGTCTGCTCCAAGCCCATATCGACGATGTTTCGTTGAATGATACGCATGCTGACACATATTAATGATACAGCATTGCGATCTGCAGTAATTTGAACTTCTGTCACGATGACGATTCTCTTCAGTCGTCGTTGGTCCCGTTCTTGCAGGATATTTTTCCGGCCGCAGCGATGTAGGAGACCTGATGTTTTACCGGATTCCTGATATTCATGGTACACTCGTGAAATGGTCGTACGGGGAATTCCCTACCTCGTTGATGTCTCGGAAATGCTGTGTCCCATCGCTCGTGCGCCGACTATAACACCACGTTCAAACTCTCTGAAATTTTGATAACCTGCCATTTCAACATCAGTAACCGATCTAACAACAGCTCCAGACACTTATTGTCTTATGCAGGCGTTACCGGCGGCAGCGCCGTGTTCTGCCTGTTTATATATCTCTGTATTTCAATACACATGCGTATACCAGTTCCTTTGGCGCTTTAGTGTACAAACTGATGTGGAACATAACTACAGAGCTAATGATGTCATAAAAAACATAGGAATGCAGTCAGTTCTATCATGTCAGGACATGGTGTTCCCTTCTCTATTGACCTCCCTGTTTTTATGGAAATGCTTTTTGTATTGCACACAGAACTCTTATCTGCTGATGGAGTGATTCCTTCAGCAAAGGGCAGTACCTGTTCTGACCGACAATAACAACAATCTGTCGCCTATTCTTTCCGTCATTAACGCTACTCT
This sequence comes from Schistocerca nitens, assembly GCF_023898315.1. Lineage (NCBI taxonomy): Eukaryota > Metazoa > Arthropoda > Insecta > Orthoptera > Acrididae > Schistocerca > Schistocerca nitens. The sequence continues at coordinate 75,393,032 of NC_064624.1, forward strand.
GCATGTCAAAATACCCACAAAAGAATGTTACAGTCTAAAGACTGATTCAAAACTTAGGGATTTGTTTCGTACACTGATGTACTATACACATCAAAACAAGATTTGCATCACCTCGGTTATGAGAGTTCCAGAACACGTACAGAAAATTAGAGTAGAAATCAACAGAAACATCCAGAATGAGATTTTCACTCTGCAGCTGAGTGTGCACTGATATGAAACTTCCTGGCAAATTAAAACTGTGTGCTGGACTGAGACTCAAACTCGGGACCTTTGCCTTTCAAAGGTCTCAAGTTCGAGTCTCCGTCCAGCACACAGTTTTAATCTGCCAGGAAGTTTAACATAAACTTAATTTCCGCCCTTTTTATTGCTCATGAAAACCACACATTGCGTCGCCATAAGCGAGACTTCAGAAGTTGTGGTCCAGATTTCTCTACACACCAGTACCTCTAACAACCAGTAGCACGTCCTCTTGCATTGATACATGTCTGTATTCATAGTGGCATACTAGGCACAAGTTCCGCAAGGTGCTGTTGGTCTAGATTGTCCTACTTCTCAATGGCGATTTGGCGTAGATCCCTCAGAGTGGTTGGTGGTCACGTCTTCCATAAAAAGCCCTTTTCAATCTATCCCAGGCATATTCGATAGGTTCATGTCTGGAGAACATGCTGGCCACTCTAGTCGAGCGATGTCGTTATCCTGATGGAAGTCATTCACAAGATGTGCACGACTGGGGCGCAAATTGTCGTCCATGAAGACGAATGCCTCGCCAATAGGTTGCCGATGTGGTTGCACTATTGGTCGGAGAATGGCATTCATGTATCGTACTGCCGTTATGGCGCCTTCCGTAGCCACCAGCAGTGTACGTTGGCCCCACATAATGACATCCCCAAAACATCAGAAAACCTCTACCTTGCTTCACTCTCTGGACAGTGTGGCTAAGGCGTCCAGCCTGACCAGGTTGCCTCCAAACACGTCTCTGACGATTGTCTGGTTGAAAGCACATGCTACATGCATCGCTGAAGAGAACGTGATGCCAATCCTGAGCGATCCATTCAGCAGGTTGTTAGGTCCACCTGTACCGCGCTGCATGGTGTCGTGGTCGCAAAGATGGACTTCCCCATGGACGTCGGGAGTGAAGTTGCGCATCATGCAGCCTCTTGCGCACAGTTTGACTCGTAACACGACGTCCTGTGGCTGCACGAAAAGCATTAATCAACATGGTGGCGTTGCTGTCAGGATTCTTCCGAGCCATGATCCATAGGTAACGGTCATCCACTGCAGTGGCAGCCGTTCGGCGGCCTTAGAAAGGCATTTCATCGACAGTTCCTGTCTCTCTCTCTCTATCTTCTCCATGTCCGAACAACATCGCTTTGGTTCACTGCGAGATGCCTGGACACTTCCATTGTTGAGCGCCCTTCCTGGCATAAAGTAACAATGCGGACGCGTCCTAACCGCGGTATAGACCGTCTAGGCATGGTTGAACCACAGACAACACGAGCCATGTACCTCTATCCTGGAGGAATGACTGGATCGGTAGTCGGACCCTCTCCGTCTAATATATGCTGCTCATGTATGGTTGTTTACATCTTTGGGAGGGGTTTAGTGGCATCTCTGAACGGTCAAAGGGACTTTGTCTGTGATACAATATCCACAGTCGAGGTCTATCTTCAGGAGTTCTGGAAACCGGGGTGATGCAAATTTTTTTTTGATGTGTGTATTTTGGAAGCAAAGAATGGGATGCATCACCTGAGTGTAGAAATTTTACAGGTATCTATAAAAGTATGCGAAAATCATTGTCAGAAGGTATATGAAAACATTAATTTAAATGACGTACTGTAGGGGAAAATGTGAACTTGTATGAAAATTTAGGTTGAAGTGTAATTTTTTGAAAATTTTTTCTTCTTCTCGAAACTGTACAAACAGGAACCAACATAATATCATGTATCTCGGGACTTTTTAAAATATTTTTCCACAGATGTAATGTGTAATACTAGGTTTAAGGTTTTCAGCTAAACTTTTAAGGGAGAGACGCCGCAGGTGAGAAAGCGTTACACCAACTGCATCTGTCATTCTTAGCGAAAACGAAAGCATTTTCTAAACACAGCATTCTCGCCTTCGACTGTTAAAATTAGTTATTTATTATATCCAATACTGTCTGTAATCATTTCTGTTAAATTTTTTATTCATAAAAACTCCCATTGCAATTTCGATCTTCAGCTATTTTCAAGTGGCGCGCACTGAAACTATAAATACAGAATGTATCCTTGCATAACTTCACTTGCATAGAACGGTACAAGTCCCCGTAGTACTGTGAAATGACACATTACTCCATATTTTGCACGTTGGTGAATGTCGTGTACATAGTGGTATATTCCACCGTGTAAAAATTCTAGGGATTGATCAATGAGAGGATAGGGAACGAAAAAGGTCTGATGAACTCATGTCCGGAAATGCATGCGTTCCATGCTAGGGACCATTTATTCGATCACACATTCTTACAGAGACTGCAGTCTACTACGTGCTGTATCACACATCCACAGTTACAGTATGTCTTGAAAATTGTTTCCATGTACGTGCCGTAGCATGTCCTGCTCACACGTTCACATCGGGCAAGCTGCATCCGGAAAGTGTCAAAGGCAGCATGAATACTCTGCTCCAGTGTCTCCACGTCTGGAATGGGCTCTGCATACACGATACTTTTGAGATGGCCCCATAACCAGAAATTGCGCTGTTGGAGATACAGAGAAAAGCAGGCCATGTAGCTGGACCTCCTCGTCCGATTCATCGATCAGGGAATACACGGTTGAAATACATCCGGACGTTAATGGCGAAATAGGCTGGAGCACCATCATGTAGCACCCACATAACCTTTCGAATCATCAATGGCACTTCTTGCAGCAGGGAAGGCAAAGTCACAAGCAAGAAACGCCGATAGTTCCATCCTGTTAGGTGACGTGGAAGGAAGACTGGTCGCTAACTATCCCGGCTGCACCGATACTGATGATTCGCTGTCACCATTCCTTGGGGGCTCCGCATACTATCCCACAGATGACTGTTATGAAAGTTGAAGATACCACTCGGCGTAAAGGTGGTCTCGTCTGTGAATAGGATGGATGAAACAAATCCCGGAATCGTGCTTGCCTGTTGAAGAAACCAGTGACAAAACTGCTCCCGATGTGGAAAGTCCGTCGGTAGTTAGCCCTGCATACGATGCAGGTGATAAGGGTAGTAACAATTGCTGTACTGGCAGGCCAACTGCCTGGCACAGACACAGCGGTCGCTTTCCATAGTGTTAATCATATTTTTCTCCAAGTCTGGTATCCGAAAATTTCGGGTACATGCTCCATGATTTCTTGCTTCTTGAAACGACCTTGTCTCAGACCAAATGGCGAAACACTGTTGCAAACATTGAATGCTGTGGTTGCTGTCGGCGGGGATCTCCTGATACAACGTTACTGCCTGCTGCCTTGCCTTTCCGTAAGTAAACACCATGTCGGCGAGATCTCGATTCAAATACACAACCATTGTGTACAACGCTGTGTCACGTCCACTACGAGTTGGGTCAGCAAGAGAAGTGAATCGGACGCAACATTACCAGTTATTATGGCAGGAGAGGGCGCTAGGGCATGACGTAGGAGGAACAGTATGACGCTGTAGGACTAAATCACGCATACTGTAACTGTGGCTGCATGGTACAGCACATATTAGATCGCACTCTCTATGATAAAGTATCATTGAATATATGGTCCAACTATGTGTTTCCAGGCATAAGTCCCTAGAATTTGTACACGGTGGAAAAAATCACCCTGTATATTATTACACGCCACCGTCACCATGGGTGCATTTACACTGGGCGAGTACCTGACTGAAAGAAAGCGCCCTCGTTAAACAAGGACGAAGCTATGGTCTCGTAGTTTCTCAGTCAGTGTCAACGAAATAATGAAAAACTTATTTCAGGACCCAAGTATCGCATGCTGGCGCAAATGTAGCTCGTTGAGTGCATATGAGGATGAGATTTGCGACTGTTCATCAAGATACCCCTTTGTGAAGTTCCGTTCAGGAAAGCTGACGACTGCCAATGGAGCGCTGTGCTGACAACATGGCCTCAGTATGTGTATGGCGGTATCCAGTGATGGCCATGAACTGTGGTTGACACGGTGATCGGTTGGTGCCAATGCTAGGGACGAAAACGATGCAACAACGTTTTAAAACCTCGACATTTCGACTAAAGATGTCGAGGTTAACATCGCTGTTTTGAATGGCAATGCATCGATGACAAAGGCCAAAAACATCGATATCGTTCAACAGTGGATCATTCATTCCGTTCGTGGATACTCAGCCATGACGCGTCAAGTCTCATAACTTGTACAGTGCTACATTTACTGCTGAACCTGTGATTTTTGTTCTTTTGAAGTAGTAAGCAAGAATATGGAGTTTGAAAAATATTCGTTTACTACAAATGTTCTTCACTGAACTATATGTTCCAATCAGTGGGTCAAATATAAGTCATTCTCATTGTCCTGGTGCCCATTGTGCAAACTGCCAAGTCGAGAAACAATGGGAACTAGTATTGTAAATATGAGAGAATGAGTGACACTTTTAAAACGTACATAAAGAAAAACAGACATATTTTCTCGATGTTGAATATTTCAATTGAAGGTTTGACAGCACTGTCACGAAGTTCCCTCAGGACGTTTATGGCAAAAAACAGATAACCTACATCTGTTCTTTTTTAAGAGACAGTCTCCACTCTTTCCGATCTGATCATGTAAGCGTAGAAAAGATGTGGAATGCTTTCAAAGGGACAGTATCGACGGAAATTGAGAGATATATACCACATAAAGTAATAAGTACTGGCACTGATCCCCCATGGTACACAAAACGGGTCGTATCGCTGTTGCAGAAGCAACGAAAAAAGCACACCAAATTTAAAGGAACTCAAAATACCCGAAGACTGCAAAGTTTTGGAAATGTTGGAAATATAGCACGTGCTTTAATGCGAGATGGTTTTAATAACTTCCACAACGAAACTCTGTTTCGGAATCTGGCAGAAAACCCAAAAAGATTCTGGTCACACATAAGGCACACCAGAGACAAGCCGCAATCAATACTTTAACTGCGCGATATCACTGATGACAGTGCCACCAAAGCAGAGTTATTAAACACGGTTTTCCGAAACTCCTTCACCAAAGAAGACAAAGTAAATATTCCTTAATTCCAATCAAGAACAACTGCTAAGATGAGAAACATAGGAGTAGATATCCTCCGCGTAGCAAAGCAGCTTATATCACTTAATAAAGCCAAAGCCTCCGATCCAGATTGTATACCAGTCTGGTTCCTCTCAGAGTATGCTGATACAATAGCTCCATATTTAGCAATTATATACAACCGCTCGCTGATAGAAAGATCCGTACCTAAAGACTGGAAAATTGCTCAAGTCACACCAATGCCCAAAAAGGGAAATAGGAGTAATCTGCAGAACTAAAGGCCCATATCACTAACGTCCAGTTTCAGTAGGGGTTTGGAACATATACTGTTTTCGAACGTAATCAGCTACCTCAAAGAAAACGATTTATTGAGACATAGTCAGCATGGATTCAGAAAATGTCGTTCTTGTGAGACACAGCTAGCTCCTTATACTCCCGAAGTAATGAGTGTTATCGACGGGGGATGTCAAATTGATTCCATATTTGTAGATTTCCAGAAGGCTTTATGCACCGTTCCTTACAAGCGCCTTCTAACCAAACTGCCTGCCTCAGTTGTGCGACTGGATTCTTGATTTCCTGTCAGAAAGGTCACAGTTAATAGTAACAGACGGAAAGTCATCGAGTAAAACAGAATTAATTAGCCGGCGTTCCCCAAGGAAGTGTTGTAGGCTCTCTATTGTTCCAGATCTATCTTAACGACATAGGAGGCAATATGAGCAGACTTCTTAGACTGCTTGCAGGTGATGCTGTCTTGTAAAGTCTTCAGAGGACTAAAACGAATTGCAAAATGATTCAGATAAGCTACCTGTGTGCTGCGAAAAGTGGCAGTTGACCCTGAATAAAGAAAAGTGTGATGTTATTTACATGAGTACTAGAAGATATCGGCTAAATTTCGATTGGGCGATAAGTCAGAAAAATCTGAATAATTCAACTAAACACTTAGGGATTAAAATTACAAATAACCTAAATTGGAACGATCACAGAGATAATGTTGTGTGTAGAGCAAACCGAAGACTGCGATTCATTGGCAGAACATTTAGAAGGATTTTTGGATTGTTTGTGGGAAGAGACCAAACAGCGAGGTTATCAGTCTCATCGGATTATGGAAAGATGGAGAAGGAAGTCGGCCGTTCCCTTTCAAAGGAACCATCCCAGCATTCGCCTGGAATGATTTAGGGAAATCATGGAAAACCTAAATCAGGATGGCTGGACGCGGGATTGAACCGTCATCCTCCCGAATGTACTTAGAAGGAGCAACAGGCCTAATAAAGAGACTGCTTACACCACGCCTGTCCGCCCTATTCTGGAGTAATGCTATGCGGTGTGGGATCCGCATCAGGTGGGAGTGACGGACGACATCGAAAAAGTTCGAAGAAGGGCAGCTCATTTTGTATTATCGCGAAGTAGGAGAGATAGTGCCACAGACATTATACGTGAATTGGAGTGACAATCATTAAAACAAAGGCGTTTTTCGTTGCGACAGGATCTTATTGTGAAATTTCAGTCACCAGTTTTCTACTCCGATAACGGAAACATTCTGTTGGCACCCACGTACATAGGGAGAAGTGATCATCATGATAAAATGAGAGAAACCATCCTGGCAGAGAAAATTTAAGTGCTCGTTTTCCCCGCGCGCCGTTGGAGAGTGGAACGGTGGAGACACAACTTGAAGGTGGTTCACTGAACCCTCTGCCAAGCACTTTATTGTGAATAGCAGAGTAATTACGTAGATATAGATCCTCTGCAAGCCACTAAGGGCGATTAGCGAAGGGTACCCTATACCACTGCTAGTCATTTCCTTTCCTGCTCCGCTCGCAAACAGAGAGGTGGAAAACTACTGGCTACATGCCCCAGTATGAGCGCTAATTTCTCCTGTCTCATCTTCGTGCCTCCCTCCCTCCCCCCCCCCCTCCCCCTAGAATGTATGTTGGCGGCTGTAAAACCGGTCGGCAGCCAACTCCAAAACCCAGTTCTCTAAATTTTTCCAATAGTATTTCCCTCCAGGTATTCCCATTTGAGTTCCCGAAGCATCTCCGTAATACTTACGTTTTGCTCGAATTTACCCGTATCAAACCTAACAGCCCAGCTCTAAATTGTGTCGATGTCTTCCTTTAATCCGACCTGTTGCGCATCCCGAACACTCGATCGTGACTGAAGAATAGGCCGCAGCGTCTTATACGTGGTCTCCTTCACAGATGTGCTGTTTGTTGTCAGAGATTAGAGGAGGAACAGACTTCTAGGGATTAGATTATCCAAGCTTCTTTTTCTAAATTCTGTACTCAAATAGTTAAATACAAAGAAATAGCTTTGATGACAATAAATTAATTTTCCCTGGAAGATTCATTTTATTTAGTTTCGTTACCTGATTTATGTAAAGGTAGTTGATCATCACATCGGTAGGTATCACTGCGCCAAGAGTAACTTAACTTTAGAAAGTTGGGTAGATTTGTGAAGAGATAGGTAACTTTTTCCGGTTGTTGGTGTTTATCTCTGACCACACATAACTTACGCTCTTCTAGTGAGATACTTAAAAGTAAAAACATTTCGGCGTGCTTTTTACGATATTTCAGAAGCGGCTGTAGGACTCGTAAAATCAACTATGTTTATTAGCATCGGTGGTTTTATGAACGCTCGTGCAACCCTAGCCGTTGCTCATTAGTTTGGACGTGTGGAGTTTCGTTACACGATTGATGGGGCAATTGCAGTGACGTTTGTTGACTTCTATGTTTTTACAAATTATGGTACAGTACTGGGCTTTGCTCGGGCATGGTTTGGATGAGTGGAGATTACTTTAATAATCGATGGGGCACCTGCGCCGTTCACGTGTGCGCAACGTTTTACTGCCCACGTAAATGGAAGATTCAAGTAATCATCATAAGAGGTGAGACTACAGTGCGTTTGAAATTAGTTGAGACTTTTGACGTTTGGCTCAGCGGCGGGGACGATACGGCGTTGCCCGGGTAACAGCAACGGCGAGCCGGCTTTCCCTACGACGCCACCAGCAGTTCGGTTGGTAAAGCCACGCTGAGGGCAAACAGTACGACGTGGCGTCGCGCGGAGGCACCAAGGTTCATTAGCTCTCGTTCTAAACTGATATATTCCGGCGTTGAAGTGTTCTTTAGCCTCAGGTATTGTGAATGAGTGTTTCGTGTTGGTGCTTTGTTAATGATAACAGTGCAGTACTTCTGAAAACACAACATTCACAATAAAAATGGAGATTCAGGAACACATTCACTGGCTGTGAAGATACTGTTCTGCTGCCAAATATGTATCCAAATTCAACAATAATAATGGACGTTGCGCCATACCACTGTGTTGTCAAGGATAAAGCTACAACAACGCAGTGGATGAAACCGAATATTTGGTTCCACGTACAAAGAAATGTTCCATTGGATAAAGTTGAATATAGCATGTATAAGGTGAAGTTAATGAAGCTTGAAATGCTGTATGAGCAAAAAGCCCCACAGTACCAGGTCGACAATCTGGCTGACGCCAAAGGACATAGTTTAATCGTCCTTCATCCATATCACGCTACTTTAAGTGCGACTGAGAATACGCTCAATGAGGCTAAAATGCTGGAAGAAGAAGCCATTGGAAATGTTACACCACAGGACAGGTCTCGAGTTGTCAGCCATACCAAGTAGGTAGTTGAGGAGAGATGGATTCACAAAGGACTATGACGAGTTTTGAGTAATACGTAACTTCTCTTGTTGCCATGTTAACATCTGCTTCTTTTGTCTAAACACAGCACAGTTTACAAATATTCATCTCACTAACATTCTAATGCAGCTGAAATAGCGACAGAATTACGAAATAGTGTGTTATTAAACTAGTAACTGAGGGCAAGCCAGGTCAACAGTTTATGAAACAATCCAGTCTCAGAATAAAATAGACGCCTAACTTCTTCACATATATTGTCACAAAACACACAGCAGTTCTCATTTCACCGGATATGGATGGTCCTTAAGAATTACATTATTGCATTGAAAAAAATCAGTAGTTCCTTGATTATCGCAGTTCCACATAATAATCATGGCAAAATACTCTGTTTTTTGTGTGTTATCATTTATCAAAAATCTTGTTCCGACAGCGTGAACAGTTTATGAGATACGTGAGATTTATAATTATTTCTTCCCGGTTCTTTCGCTGGCACGTGCTTTCAGGGCGGAGTGGTTTTCATACTTTCCATTTCCTCGAGACTACAGACACATCACCGCATGTTTAAAGAATAATTCAATTTGTTTTCCACATATCATACGAAGCAACATATAATCAAAAAAGGACAAAACGCAAATTCACCGCGGCCCTTATTTTTCACTATAAACTAAGAATTCTTTGCTCAGTTTGCTGTAATTTCCCTAATATCGAAGCATCACAATTGACAATATCTCCGAGCGCTAACGAAATCTCCGTAGTTTCTCACAAAGCTGATAAATTATATGATTATGCATGAATCTCACGATATAAAGTAAGAGATTTTTCGCAATCATCACGCCAAGCAGAGCTATAAATAGCCTGGGCAATAATTTTTTTTCCTTTATTGTAATATTGCATCTTATACGGGTGGGCTGGCAGCAGCAATTTTACGCAGACTTTTTTTTTTTTTGTTATTTTTAAACCTGTGACAGGCAGGCCATCAGCGGCATAATACGCCGCTCTTTGGCCACAGACAACACAAAAGAGACATATGAAGACAATTAGAGAAAAAATATGGTGGACATAGAAACGGAGACATACACTTTTAAAAAACATGGAGCTGTGCACGGGCGTAGAGTCTAAGATAAAAGTTGTTCAGACACTTGGACACACTCGGAGACGAAAATTGTCACACGTGAACGTAGGAGCACAAAACGAATAACACTGAACCACTTGAGCACAAACGACGGCACACACAGAAACACGAGGCATTGATCTTCGGCGCGCGAATGTTCACTAGCATGTACGAGTCTGGGGACCTGCCAAGAGAGGAGGAGGGGGGTGGGAGAGGGAGCGGGGAGAGCAGAGATGCCATGGGCAGGAGAGATAGGGGGAGGGAGGAAGGGGGAGGGGAAGCCTGGGGGAAGAGGGGTGGAGGAAGGGGGGGGAAGGAAAGAGAAGGATGCCCGAAGAAAAAGACATAGGAAGTGGGAGGGTAGAATCAAAGTTATAGGAAGGGTAGATGGAGGGGAGGGACATCATCAAGGAGGGGGAGCTGGCGGAAGCCACCTTGGGAGAGGGTAAGGAGGGTAGAGAGATGGAGACCAGATGGGACGTGGGAATACAGGTGCGGCAGGGGGTGGGGGTGCGAGAGAATGGGCGAGACAAATGGGTGAGGAGGATCGAGTTTATGGGAGGTGTACAGGATCCGTATCCTTTCAAGGAAAAGGAGGAGGCAGGGCAATGGAAGGAGGTCGTACAGGATCCACGTGGGGGAGGGGAGACAGATGTGGTAGGCGAGGCGGAGAGCATGGCGTTCAAGGATCTCAAGGGATTTATAAAAGGTAGGAGGGGGCGGAGATCCAGGCCGGATGGGCGTAACAAAGGATAGGGCGGATGAGGGATTTATAGGTGTGGAGTATGATGGAGGGGTCCAGACCCCACGTACGGCCAGAAAGGAGCTTGAGGAGACGGAGTCGGGAGCGTGCCTTGGCCTGGATTGTCCGGAGATGGGGGGTCCAGGAGAGGCGACAGTCGAGGGTGACGCCAAGGTACTTAAGGGTGGGGGTGAAGGCAATAGGACGGCCATAGATGGTTAGATAGAAATCGAGGAGGCGGAAGGAAGGGGTGGTTTTGCCTACAATGATCGCCTGGGTTTTGGAGGGATTGACCTTGAGCAACCACTAGTTGCACCAAGTGGTGAACCGGTCAAGATGGGATTGGAGAAGGTGTTGGGAGCGCTGCAGGGTGGGGGCAAGGGAGAGGAAGGCGGTGTCATTGGCAAACTGGAGAAGGTGGACGGGGGGTGACGGCGGCGGCATGTCCGCCGTATACAAAAGGTACAGAAGGGGGGAGAGGACGGAGCCTTGGGGCACACCAGCGGAGGGGAAAAAGGTGTAGGAATCCGTGGTATAGATGGTGACGTAGGAAGGACGGTAGGAGGGAAAGGAGCCGATCAGACAGACGTAGTTAATGGGAAGGGCGAAGGTTTGGAGTTTGAAGAGTAGACCGGAATGCCATACGTGGTCATAGACACATTCGAGGTCGAGGGATAGGAAGATTGTGGAGCGATGGGAATTAAGTTGCTCGGAAAGGAGATGAGTGAGGTGGAGAAGGTCATCGGAAGAGAAGGACAGCCGAAAGCCACACTGGGTAATGGGAAGGAGGCGTTGCTGGCGGAGATGCTGGTGGATGCGTCGGGTTGGGATGGATTCCAGGACCTTGCTGAAGACAGACGTAAGGCTGATGGGACGGTAGGAGGAGACGGCGGTTTGCCAGGTTTAAGGAACATCAGGATACAGGAGGTTTTCCACAGGTCGGGGTAGTAGCCGGTGGACAGGACTACATTGTAGAGCCTTGCCAGGGTGGAGAGGAAAGAGACAGGAGCTTCACGAAGGTGGCGGTAGGTGACACGATCGTGACCACGAGTGGTGTTGCATTTTGTGTGGAGTGTAGCAATGAGATCCTGTGTAGTGATAGGGGCATTGAGTTCCGTGTGTGCAATGTTGTCCAAGTACTGGAAAGCAGATGCGAGGGGAAGGACAGAGGAGTCAGTTCGATCGCGGACATCCGGGAAGAGGGAGTAATCGAACTGGGGATCATCGGGGCTGGAAAAGATATCAGAGACGTAGGAGGCCAAGTGATTGGCCTTACTGAGGGTATCAGGGAAGGGGTGATCATCATGGAGAAGGGGAGGGTTTAGTTCTGGTAAGGCGATGGAAGGCTGACCAGAACTTGGACGAGATTATAGGTTGGGTATCATTTAAACGGGTGCATATCTGTCGCCAGTCCTGACGTTTCTTAGCCGCGAGCAAATTTCGAATGTGTTGCTGGAGTTTCCGGTGGCATTGTAATGTGTCCGGGTCACGCGTGTGGAGGAAGGCATGGTAGAGACGGAGGGATTCACGGAGGAGCAGAACGGCCTGTGGAGGTAAGGTAGGACAGTGGGGGTGGATGGCGACAATAGGGACATGGGCCTCCACGGCCTCAGACAAGGTCTGCTGGAGAAAGGAGGTGACATGGGTAACATCGTCAGGGTGGTGGTAGGTGAATGGGTGGCTATCGACCTGGGTGGAGAGAGTATCCTGGAAGGCATTCCAGTTGGCACAGGAACAGTCATGGACATACTTTGGGGGAGGGTCCTTACGAGGGTCGGGACGGGGGGACGACTGTCTGAAATGGTGAGGAGGACAGGGAGATGGTCGCTACCAATAGGCTCCAGGACATCCACCGTTATGTGGCCAAGGAGGTTAGGGGAGGAAAGCATAACATCGGGAGTGGAGTTGGATTTGGGATGGATGTGCTGCGGAATGGGGATGAGGTCACCTTGAAGAGAGGAGAGGAACCGATGCCACCGCCGTAACTGGGCGGCGGAACGACTATGGATGTTGAAGTCGGCGGCAATCACGTAGGTGGAGAAGGTGTGGTCAATGTGGGAGAGGAAGTCGAAGGGAATAGGGGAGTTAGGGCGGACATAGATGGTGGCGCAAGTGACGGTAAGGCCAGTGAAGAAGAGACTAAGGATCAGGTGTTTGGTGGGGTCAGGAAGGAGAGGTTGGAGCCGAACTGGGATCTGGCGGTGGTGACCAATGGCGACTCCGCCATGCGCAATTGGGAGAGGATTATCGGAGCGGCGAAGGAGGTTGGGCAAAGTGTGGATGGTGTGGTGGGGTAGGAGGAAGGTTTCATTGAGGAGGATGGCATCCATGCGGTGGGTGGCAAGGGTGTGCAGGAAGAGGTTCTTGTTGGCGGGAAGGGAGCGGATATTGTTGAGAAGGATACGGTGCTGTCGCACCATGACAGGGATTTAGACAAGGGTGTCAAGACGGGAGAAGGTGAAATGGGCCTGATCGTTGGAGTAGGTGGCATACATTTTTAGGTGGAAAATGGAACGGACGGCGAGGGATATCTGTTGGAGGGTGTGGGGGCGCTGTAGTGGGTGAACATTTTGGAGGACAATGGTGAGGAATCTGATGATGTCCTCAGCAGTAGGGGGTGGGTGAAGGGAATTGCCGGGAGGGGTGGGGGCGTCCAGAGGGCGGACAGGAATGGTGAGTTCAGGAGTGGTAGGAGGGGGTCGGGCCTTACATTTCTGGGAGTAAGTAGGATGAGGGAGGTTACAGGTATTACAGGAGGGGGGGCGGGGACTGGAGATTGGAGCATTGCTGTAGGAAGTGGGCTTGCTTACAGTGCGGGCAGGTGGGTGCCTAGCGGCACTCAGATGTTCGGTGTGCATAATACCACAAGCACCTCTGGCAGTGGAGGGATTGAGGAGGGGAACGGGAAGGGTCAACTTGGTAGCATTGGTGAAAGAGAAGGGCACCCTCCTTCAGGAGATGGTCTATGGAGGGGGTGTGTTCGGAAAAGACCCGCATAAGGCGGGTGGGGCCGGCTGAATTGTGGATGCAGTGAACCGCACGCACCTCCAGATGGGGATGCGCCTTGAGCTCCGCCAACACCTCCTCCTACATGATTGTCGGACTAAGCTGAGTGATCACGACGGTGAGGGTTGGCGGGCGATGCGGGGGTTGGGGTTGGCAGGAGAAACGCAGGGAAGAAGCAAGGGTGAGGGAGGAATTAGGGCCAAAGCTGATGACAGGGATGCGGGAAAGATCTGTGTGAAGGGTAGGGCTGGTGGAGGAGATGAGGACCGAATCATGGCGAGGAGTGAGGAGGGAGATGGGGGCACCGGGAAAATGCTGGCGAAGGAAGAGGGTGAGGTTCCGGGCCTGAAGAAGGGAGGGATCAGGACGGGAGAGGAGGTACCGGTAGGAGGAGGGGGAGGAGGAGGAGGGGGAGGAGGGGGCAGGGACAGGTGCGGAGCCATCCATGGCATCCTGGGCAGGAGAAGGGGGACGAGGCGTAACCTTTTTAGATGCAGAGGAGGCAGGGGTGGCACTGGGGCGTTTGATGGCGGCAGAGGAGGTGTGGGGACGGGAGAAACTTGAAGATGGCATGGAGTGGTAGGTCCCGGTGCTGGAGTCGGCGCCGGAGATAGTGAGGGCGAAGGCGATGGCGACGGCGATGATTAAGATGATGAAGAGGGCGAAGGGGAAAGTTGAACGTGGGCCGTGGTCCTCCGGGCCAACGCACTAGCAGGGGGCCACTGAAATGGAAGGAGCAGAGGGAGGGATCAGAGGAGGCGTGGCAGGGAGGAGCTGGGGATGGGGCAACAAAAAGTGAGGGAGATGGGAGAGTGAGGAGTGGGTGGATGGACTGAGGGGGTGATTGGGCACACCACATGATAGTGGTGGCGCCGGCGGAGGGAGATGTGTATATGATGGCAGTGGTGGTGGCTGTAATAGTGGTGGTGGGGGTTGACATGGTGATAAGGGGAAAAACACAGGACAGGACAAAGAAGCAAACGAGGGACAGGCAAAGTGACGAGAAACACGGAGTAAAAGGGACGGAGAACGATGAAGGAGACTGGGGCCGAAGTCCCACTCTGCTGCTGCTGATGGGGGGGGGGGTCGACCCAGCCGGCTGGCCGGTGGGGACGCCGCTGCTGCTACTGCTGCTGCTGGTGGCTGGCTGGGACCGCTGCTGGCTGGGACCACTGCTGGCTGCTGGCTGGAACCGCTGCTGGCTGGAACCGCTGCTGGCTGCTGTCTGGGACCGCTGCTCGCTGCTGGCTGGACTGCTGCAGGGTGGCTGGCACCTGCAAATACCTATAGCTTCGATTAGAGGTGGAAAGGCACAATCGAAGGGCGGTATCCTTTCGGATTACCGCCAGAGATGCGCTGCTCTTCTATAGACAGACTGATATAGAACAAGGAGTTTGTGATTTGAATGGGTAGAGATGAGTAGAGATGTTTCTGGTTCTTCAGCCACGGTATATGTTTCTGTAATAGTAGATTCAATTAACAAAACATACATAAATTATAATTTCCTGTCCCACATTCAGCAATTATTTGCACGTTCTCCTTTTTTATAGGCGTTGTAACACTGAGCAACCAGTGGCACCGCTCAGCACTGGGAAAGGAATTTATTTTACCGTCAGACCAAAGTGACGAGTTCCAATACTGAGCTACCAGTAGCGCCGCTCAGCGGCGGGAATGGGAGTTATTTCGGCGTCAGACCACAGCGCCGAGTCGGGAGTGCAGTTCTGAGGACAGGGCGGATGGTTGCCTGTTTCCTTCCTACTTACAGACGGAGCTGTGGTCTGACATTCTGGCAGTGCGAATGTCAACGTTGCCTTGCCTGCAAACATCGCAGTATCTGAGAAGAAACACGTTCGTTAAGCATGTGCATCGAAGAAACATCTCTGCCTACTGTAATTATTCTCATTTATAAAACTCCCTCATGCACCCGTCCCCCTCATGGTGGCATCGGTTCCTCTCCTCCATCCAAGGAGACCTCATTCCCATTCCCTGGAATACCCGCCCTGAATCCAACTCCACTCCCGATGTCATCCTCTCCTCCCCTAACCTCCTTGGCCGCATAGCGGTGGATTTCCTGGACCCCATAGGTAGTGACCATCTCCCTGTCCTCCTCACCGTTTCAGACGGTCGTCGCCCCCATCCCAACCCTCGTAATGACCCTCCCCCGAAATACGTCCATGATTAGTCCTGTGCCGACTGGAATGCCTACCGGGATATCCTCTCTACCCAGGTCGATAGCCACCCCTTCACCTACCACCACCCTGATGATATTACCTATGCCGCTTCCTTTCTCCAGCAGACCTTGTCTGAGGCCGTGGAGGCCCATGTCCCTTCTGTCGCTATCCACCCCCACTGTCCTACTTTACCTCCACAGGCCGTCCTCCTTCTTCATGAATCCCGCTGTCTCTACAGTGCCTTCCTTCGCGCGCATGACCCAGACACACTATAATGCCACCGGCAAACTTGCTCGTGGCTAAGAAACGCCAGTACTGGCGACAGGCATGCACCCGTCTTAATGCTACATGTCCTATCAACTCGTCCAAGTAATGGTCAGCCTTCCGCTGCTTTACAGGATCTAACCCCCCCCCCCTACTACCCTCTCCTTCATAATAATCAACCCTTCCCTGACAACCTTAGTAAGGCCAATCACTTTGCCTCCTACCTCTCCGATATCTTTACCATCCCAGACGATCCCCAGTTCGATTACTCCCTCTTCCCGGAGGTCCGCGATCGAACTGTCACCTCAGTCCCTCCCCTCGTTCCTGGTTTCCAGTACTTGGACAACATTGCACACACTGAACTCAATGCCGCCATCACTACTCAGGATATCATCGCTACACATCACATGAAACGCAATACCGCTCCCGGTCACGGTCGTGTCACCTATTGCCACCATCGTGAAGCTCCTGCCCCCTTCCTCTCCACCCTGGCCAGATTCTATAATGTAGTCCTGTCCACTATCTACTACCCCGACCTGTGGAAAACCTCCCGCATCCTGATGTTCCTTAAACCCGACAAACCGCCATCCGCTGTCTCCTCCTAAGGTCCCATCAGCCTTACCTCGGTCTTCAGCAAGGTCCTGGAATCCGTCCTTACCCGACGCATCCACCAGCATCTCCACCAGCACTGCCTCCTTCCCGTTACCCAGTGTGGCTTTCGGCCTTCCATCTCTACCGATGACCTTCTCCTTCACCTCACTCATCTCGTCTCCAAACAGCTCAATTCCCATCGCTCCGCTATCTTCCTCTCCCTCAACCTTGAACGCGCCTATGACCGTGTGTGGCATTGTGGTCTCCTCTTCAAGCTCCAAACCTTCGCCCTTCCTGTTAACTACGTCCGTCTGATCAGGTCCTTTCTTTCCTAACGTCCATCCTATGTCACCATCCATAACGCGGATTCCTACACCTTTTTCCACTCCGCCGGTGTGCCCCAAGGTTCTGTCCTCTCCCCTCTTCTGTACCTTTTGTATACAGCGGACATAAGCCACCTTCACACCCCCATCCAACTTCTCCAGTACGCCGATGACACCGCCCTACAGTGCTCCCAACACCTTCTCCAATCCCATCTTGACCGGTTCACCGCTTGGTGCAACCAGTGGTTGCTCAAGGTCAATCCCTCCAAAACCCAGGCGATCATTGTAGGCAAAAGCACCCCATCCTTCCGCCTCATCGACTTCTATGTCACCATCTATGGTCATCCTATCGCCCTCACCCCCTCCCTTACGTACCATGGCGTCACCCTTGACCATCGCCTCTCCTGGACCCCCCATCTCTGGACAATCCAATCCAAGCCAAGGCATGCTCCCGACTCCGTCTCCTCAAGCTCCTTTCCGGCCGTACATGGTGTCTGGACCCCTCCACCATCTTCTACACCTATAAGTCCCTCATCCGCCCTATCCTCTGGTATGCCCACCTTGCCTGGATCCATGGCCCCTCCTACCTTTTACAAATCCCTTCAAATCCTCGAACGCCATGCTCTCCGCCTCGCCTATCGCATCTGTCTCCCCTCCCCATGCGGATCCTGTACGACCTTTCCTGTTCCCAAACCTCCTCCTTTTCCTCGAATGGATACGGATCCTCTACACCTCCCATAAACTACATCCCCCTCAACCCCTTATCTCTCACATACTCCCCCACCCCCGTCCACTGCCACTCTCCATTTCTCCACCTTCCTTACCCTCTCCCAAGGTGGCTTCCACCAGCTCCCCCTCCCTGATGACGCCCTCCTCCCCTCCATCTACCCCTCCTATCAACTTTGATCCTCCCCTCCCACTTCCTGAGTTTTGTTTTCAGGGCACCCTCTCTCTCCCTTCCCTCCCTCCTCCCTTCCTCCCCCTACCTTCCTCCCCCCTCCTCCCTCGGGCTTCCCCTACCCTCCATACCTTCATTCCTCCCCCATCTCCTCTGCCACTGGCATCTCTGCTCTCCCCTCTCCCTCCCCCACCACCTTCTTCCCCTCTTGGCAGGTCCCCAGACTCGCACACATCAAATGGACATTCCCATTCTGGAGATCATAGCCATTGATTTAGTGTGTGTGCTGTCGTGTTTGTGATTCAGTGTTTTTCACTGCCCACGCTCCTTCGTTCACATGTGTCATCTAAATCATCAGTGTTTGTGCACAGTGCCGCCAGTTTTCTTGTTTTCCGTCGAGTGTGAATGGCTTCATGTTTTTAATTACTGTATCTACTGTTTTTTAACCACCATTATGTTACTTTTCTGTCTTCATAGATTTTCTCTTGTATTGTACTGCTTGTGGCTGAAGAGTGGAGTAAAATTTTCCGCTGCCTTGTATGAGGTGCAAAATGACAATATAGATAAAAAAACCGTCCCCCTCACCTCCGGCATCTTCGGCGGTACCTCGCAAGAGTACCGCCCTTGGATAGCGGCATTGCCTCTAATCGAAGTGCTAGGGTTTTCCAGGGCTGGTCAGCCAGCCAGCCAACCACCCAGCCCGCCAGCAAGCCAGCAGCAGCAGTGGTCCAGCCAGCAGCAGCGGTCCAGCCAGCAGCAGTGGTCCAGCCAGTGAGCCAGCGTTCCTGCCAGCCAGCCAGTGAGCCAGCGTTCCTGCCAGCCAGCCAGCGTTCCTGCCAGCCAGCCAGCCAGCATTCCTGCCAGCCAGCCAGTGTTCCTGCCGGCCAGCCAGCATTCTCGGTTCACGCCAGCATTCCAGCCTCTGCGGTCGCCTCCCGCCAGCGGCAGCAAAGTGGGGCACTCGGCCCCAGTCAGCGTTTCGTCCGTCTTCGTCTGTCTTCGTGAGTCCCTTGTTTTCTTCTGTGGTTTTTGATCTGTCCTGTTCCTTTCCTCCTTGTAATCATGACAACCCCCACCACCACTACCACTGCTTCCACTATCGCTGTTGTATACACCTCTCCCACCCCCACTTCTCACACTCACTTCTCCTTCGCTCTTTGTCGCCACGGCCCCGGCTCCTCCCTCCCGCGACTCCTCCACTCATCCCTTCCCTCCTCTCCCTCACTCTGTTCCCTCTGTCTCTGCAGCCCCCACCAGCCCCGCTCTCGCCATCGCCTTCACCTTCATCATTGTCTTCACCATCGCCATCGCCTTCACCGTCACCATCCCTGTCTCCAGCGCCAGCTCCAGCATCCACGCTGGGATCTGCCACTTCCTGCCATTTCCAAGTTACTCCTGTCCCACACGCCTCCTCTCACCCTTCAGTCGCCGTAGTGTGCCCCAGTGGAACCCATGCCTCCTCTGCTCCCAAAACATCCCAGCCCCATCCTCCTTCCCCCCCCCCCAGGATGCCATGGATGTCTCCCCACCTATCCCTGCTACTTCCTCCTCATCCTCCTCCTCCTCCTGCTCCTCCCCCTCCTCCTACAAATGCCTCGTCTCCTGTTTTGATCCCTCTCTCCTCGAGGCCCGGAACCTCATGTTACTCCTCCACCATCACTTTCCTGGAGCCCACATCTCCCTCCTCACTCCCCACCGAGACTCCGTTCTCATCACCTCCCACAGCACCACCCTTCACACAGACATTCTCTTCCGAATCCCCATTACCTGATTTGGCCCAAATGCCTCCCTCACCGCTGCACCTTCCCCGTCCTCCTCCCGCCAACCCCAACCCCCGCCGACCCTCACTGATGTGATCACTTGGCTTAGTCTGACGATCACGGAGGAGGAGGTGTTGGAGGTGCTTAAGACACACCCATCCTTAGAAATACGGGCAGTACACCGGATCTTCAACCCTGCCGGTCCCACCCACCTTATGTGGGTGTTCTCAGAACATGCCCCATCCATCGACCATCTCCTGAAGGAGGTGCCCTCCTTTTCCATCAACGGTACAAGGTCGACCCCTCCCGTTCCCCTCCTCAATCCCTCCGCTGCCGGAGGTGTCTGTGCTACAATGCACACCCTAATATGAGTGCCGCAAGGCCCCTGTCTACCCACACTGTAAACAGGCGCACTTCCTCCGGCAGTGCCCCAACCTACAGTCCCCTCCTTCCTGCAACACCTGCAACCTCCCACATCCCACTTACTCCCAGAAATGCAAGGCCCGACCACCCAACACCACTCCTGAACTCACTGTCCCTGTCCGCCCTCTGGACACTCCCACCCCTCCTGGCAATTCCCTTTGTCCCACCCCCCACCGCTGAGGACATCATCAGGTTCATAAGCAGTTTCAGTTTGTTTGGCAAGAAAGTTCTAACAGAGTAAGGATTAATGTTGAAAGAATAGAAAAGAGGCATAACAAAAAATTTGGCGTATTGCTAAAGCGTCAGAAGACTAATGTTGTAAAAAGTAAGGATGGCGTGGGACAACATCGCTTTTATTATAGAGTAGCTAACTTGACAAATATCGAATTGAGTGAGGATGAAAATATTCTGCTGAATAAAGGTTTACAACACTATATCACTCCTAATCCTAATAATCGAACCATTACAAGAGCCATAGCTGAAACTAAAATGGCGTGTGAAGCAGCTAAGATGATGAAACTAGAAGCTGCGAACACAGCCGTTAAAGTTAATAAAGTTTTATCTAGTCAGTGTAAATCTTCTAATGCCGTCATTCATGAGAGTCGCATCTTAAAAAATCTTAATACAAAGTTAAAAAAAAAGAAGGCAATCGTCATTCGTGCAGATAAGGGTCCTTATATATAAAGAGGACTATATTAAGAAAACGGAGGAATTCTTCTCTGAAAATGAGATAATAGAAGTACATAGAAGTTCCAAATAGATTTACGGAAAAAGATAGACAGCTCCCAATTTCTGCTTAAAGATTTCGAAAAGAAATCGCTAAAAATGAGAAATCCTAAGCTCCCACAACTGAGATTGCAGATTAAGATACATAAGAAAGGAAACCCAGTCTGTCCAATTGTTAACAATTTGTCATCGCCATGTTGTAAACTAAATAAGTTTCTTAACAACAAACTTAAAGCGGTGTATACTTTCTCTACCAATTTCGGGGTGAGAAACAATTCTGACCTTGCTAATGCGATTAAGGATATACATATCCCAAATAATGCGACACTAGCTTCCCTAGATGCAAAAAACCACTACAGTAGTGTCCCCAAAAGGAAACTCTTCAAATTATTAAACGTAATCTGCTAACTCATAACAAGATTAGTACTGCAGACTACACAGAATTAATGGAACTTTCAGAATTTTCGTTAACTTATAACTATTTTACATTCAGTGACAAAATATATCAACAAAAATATGGCCTTGGGATGGGTAACAGTTTGGCTGGTACGTTAGCAGACATTTTCATGAAAGACTTAGAATGTAAGTTCTTCACTAAGTTTCCACAACTGAAATACAAGACCATATATTATAAACGTTATGTCGATGACATCTTGTTACTGTTAGAGGGGGACGAGAATGAGGTTACCGTATTTGCTCAAGCCATAGACAACATGCACCAAAAAACAGCGTTTACTACAGAAATAAAAGATGCGGGCTCAATTAACTATTTAGACCTTACCATTAAGAAGGTTGATAACAGACATAAATTTTCGATTTTCAGAAAGCCTACATGTACAGATACTATTATTGGAGCCAGTTCATGCCATCTGCCTCGATATAAAAGAGCCTTTTTCACCTCTATGATCCACCGACTTTTTAGATTACCATTGGCCGACTGTGAAATACGCCAAGAACTTAGTATATTAAAGCAAATTGCAGTAGCCAACGGTTTTTCAGCTAAAGATGGTATGCGCCCATACAATAGGATAAAAAAACAGAAAGTAAATAATAGGCCGATCCACAATCATCTAGAAAAAAGAAAGAATAAAGAAAACCTGAAAACTATTCCAATGAAATTTTACAGAAAAATGTGCCAACAAATAGAAAAGTGATTGAATAAATCTAAGGTTAGATGTGGTTTTCATGTTAACAAAACTCTGAAACTCCGTTTAAAACACAGTTTGAGTAAAGACTCTGATAAATTTGACGATTCTGGGGTTTACAAAATCATTTGTAGTAGTTGTGACAAATTTTACATCGGTCAAACTGGCCGCTCTTTTAAAATTAGATTGATGGGGCATTTGCAAGCACATAACAAAACTGCATTAAGAATGCATTTAGGAGAAACCGGCCGTCCTGTAGACAATGTCGAGAGTTGTTTGCGTATTTTACACAGGGCAGAGAAGGGTCGCGCTCTCGACTTGTTGGAGGAGTTGGAAATTTACAAGGTCAAAAAGCATGAGCCCACTAGGATGCCCAACGCGTACTTTGCTTCATTTTATAACATATTACAATAACCAAAGAATGCCTCGTGTATTTATACCTAGCCTTACTTGATGAGTTATGTTGAGAACAGAAGGCATTCCCTTACTTCCACATAGTAGTCGCTCTAATCCTGTAACCGATTATCTCCTACCTACTCATGGAATGTATAGCCAAACTACATAATTTTAATTATTGAATGCTTATATGATGTTTAAACGTTTTCTGTGGGAGAAATGTCACGATGTATGTAAAGCCATCTACAGGTATTGGTGAAGTTCTTACGATCGGTGCGCGCCTACATTAAGATCCTAGCGGCCGACCAAACAGAGGGCGCTGTTTACTGATCTGTCTCTTTCTCAGCTGTCATATAGACATGTTATCTTTCATAAGCAATTTATAGGTTGTCACAGGCACTGTATTACGCTATATTAATTGTTGACCGTAAATTCACCACAAAAAAGGGTCGGACCTATACTCTTCATATTTTTCCTTTTAATAGTTTTACATGGGTAACTGCATTCATCTTTGAATGTATCACAGTTGGTTTCTATGATAGTCATCAATTTTAATGTCTGCTACAATGTGCTTTTATCAGATTATGTTTTTGCGTAAATGATGACTACATATAAGCAAGCCCACAGTACCGACATCTAGGGAGGATGTAGGCAAACAGGTTTCGGGATGCTACTGTACTTCAGTAGCTAGTTGGCAATAATCACTATGTGGACGATGTGGCCTATTCTACACTATATTTTAAATCTATGTGACGATGCTATGCTGATTATATATATATATATATATATATATATATATATATATATATATATATATATATATATATATATACACTCCTGGAAATGGAAAAAAGAACACATTGACACCGGTGTGTCAGACCCACCATACTTGCTCCGGACACTGCGAGAGGGCTGTACAAGCAATGATCACACGCACGGCACAGCGGACACACCAGGAACCGCGGTGTTGGCCGTCGAATGGCGCTAGCTGCGCAGCATTTGTGCACCGCCGCCGTCAGTGTCAGCCAGTTTGCCGTGGCATACGGAGCTCCATCGCAGTCTTTAACACTGGTAGCATGCCGCGACAGCGTGGACGTGAACCGTATGTGCAGTTGACGGACTTTGAGCGAGGGCGTATAGTGGGCACGCGGGAGGCCGGGTGGACGTACCGCCGAATTGCTCAACACGTGGGGCGTGAGGTCTCCACAGTACATCGATGTTGTCGCCAGTGGTCGGCGGAAGGTGCACGTGCCCGTCGACCTGGGACCGGACCGCAGCGACGCACGGATGCACGCCAAGACCGTAGGATCCTACGCAGTGCCGTAGGGGACCGCACCGCCACTTCCCAGCAAATTAGGGACACTGTTGCTCCTGGGGTATCGGCGAGGACCATTCGCAACCGTCTCCATGAAGCTGGGCTACGGTCCCGCACACCGTTAGGCCGTCTTCCGCTCACGCCCCAACATCGTGCAGCCCGCCTCCAGTGGTGTCGCGACAGCCGTGAATGGAGGGACGAATGGAGACGTGTCGTCTTCAGCGATGAGAGTCGCTTCTGCCTTGGTGCCAATGATGGTCGTATGCGTGTTTGGCGCCGTGCAGGTGAGCGCCACAATCAGGACTGCATACGACCGAGGCACACAGGGCCATCACCCGGCATCATGGTGTGGGGAGCGATCTCCTACACTGGCCGTACACCACTGGTGATCGTCGAGGGGACACTGAATAGTGCACGGTACATCCAAACCGTCATCGAACCCGTCGTTCTACCATTCCTAGACTGGCAAGGGAACTTGCTGTTCCAACAGGACAATGCACGTCCGCATGTATCCCGTGCCACCCAACGTGCTCTAGAAGGTGTAAGTCAACTACCCTGGCCAGCAAGATCTCCGGATCTGTCCCCCATTGAGCATGTTTGGGACCGGATGAAGCGTCGTCTCACGTGGTCTGCACGTCCAGCACGAACGCTGGTCCAACTGAGGCGCCAGGTGGAAATGGCATGGCATGCCGTTCCATAGGACTACATCCAGCATCTCTACGATCGTCTCCATGGGAGAATAGCAGCCTGCATTGCTGCGAAAGGTGGATATACACTGTACTAGTGCCGACATTGTGCATGCTCTGTTGCCTGTGTCTATGTGCCTGTGGTTCTGTCAGTGTGATCATGTGATGTATCTGACCCCAGGAATGTGTCAATAAAGTTTCCCCTTCCTGGGACAATGAATTCACGGTGTTCTTATTTCAGTTTCCAGGAGTATATATATATATATATATATATATATATATATATATATATATATATATTGACGATGCCATTATGGCTGTATCACTTTAGGACATGGTGTAAAAAGGTACGTTATACCATATTTTACCTGTACATTTCCCTGGTTGTATGAGAGTATATTGTGATACATATTGCTGTTTTCCATGGACCTTCCCATTGGTGGGGAGGCTTGCGTACCTCAGCGATACAGATGGCCGTACCGTAGGTGCAACCACAATGGAGGGGTATCTGTTGAAAGGCCAGACAAACGTGTGGTTCCTGAAGAGGGGCAGCAGCCTTTTCAGTAGTTGCAGGGGCAACAGTCTGGATGATTGACTGATCTGGCCTTGCAACGCTAACCAAAACGGCCTTGCTGTGCTGGTACTGCAAACGGTTGAAAGCAAGGGGAAACTACAGCCGTAATTTTTGCCGAGGGCATGCAGCTTTACTGTATAGCATGGAGAGCTGCATGAAACCAGTCTCAGGACTGAAGACGACAACAACAACATTGCTGTTTTATGTTAAAAGACACACTGCTGACTATCTGTATATATTTATGTATTTTAGATCAGAGGATGGTCATTACTGACAGAAACCGGTCATCATCTAAAGAATTCATTTGTGATCAGAGACTGGAATAAAAAAGCATCGTTCTCCAGAATGTCCACTCATTCCAGCGCCCCCACACCCTCCAGTAGATATCCTTCTCCGCCTGATCCGTCTTCCACAACACCTATGCCACATACTCCCATAATCAGGCCCATTTTACCTCCTCCCATATCGACACCCTCGTCTAAATCCCTGTCATGGCGCGACAGCACTGTAACTTGTTCAATAACATTCGTTCCCTTCCCGCCAACAAGAACATCCTCCTGCCCACCCTCGCCACCCACCGTGTGGATGCCTTCCTAATTACTAATATCTACTTCAAAATTTCAATTTCCTCCTATTCTGTCTATTTCAACAGTTGCTGATTCAAAGAAAGAAAGAAATTCTTCTAACTCTAGTGAATATTCTGGTTCATATATTACAACAGGAACACGAATTTTACCTTGTTATGGAAGTGTATCTTTTATTTCAATTCCCGCCACGGTCGCAGGTTCGAATCCTGCCTCAGCCATGGATGTGTGTGCTGTCCTTAGGTTAGTTAGGTTTAAGTAGTTCTAAGTTCTCAGGGACTGATGACCTACGAAGTTAAGTCCCATGGTGTTCAGAGCCATTTGAACCATTTATTTCAATTCCAGCATCATTCTTATCAGCCCATTTAAGAATAGCATCTCCAGCACTTGAACTCCAAGTAAAAATAACTGTTATTCTCCTTCCCACATCCCTTCTATATAAACTTTGAAAAATCCACCAAACAAATCTAGTGGAAAAAGTACTTCATTTTTTACTTTTATGATATTCCATGGTTAATTAACAAGCTATATCTCATAAGGGCAGATGAAGGAATGAATGGATGTCCCATTCTAGACAAAAAATTGTTTCCTTTCTTTATAGTGTTGACCTCAAACAACTTTGCCACATAGTTATCAATCAATTTTTTATTGTATTTTCCATCATATGATGGATAATCTGTAGTACCATCAGCTCCAATAATACTAAAACTCATGTACCGTGTGATCAAAAAGTCAGTATAAATTTGAAAACTTAATAAACCACGGAATAATGTAGATAGAGAGGTAAAAATTGACACACATGCTTGGAATGACATGGAGTTTTATTAGAACAAAAAAAAAGTATTGCTAGATGCATGAAAGATCTCTTGCACGCGTTGTTTGGTGATGATCGTGTGTCCGCAGCTCGTGGTCGTGCGGTAGCATTCTCGCTTCCCACGCCCGGGTTCGATTCCCGGCGGGGTCAGGGATTTTTTCTGCCTCGTGATGACTGGGTGTTGTGTGGTGTCCTTAGGTTAGTTAGGTTTAAGTAGTTCTAAGTTCTAGGGGACTGATGACCATAGGTGCTAAGTCCCATAGTGCTCAGAGCCATTTTTGATGATCGTGTGCTCAGCCACCACTTTAGTTATGCTTGGCCTCCCAGGTCCCCAGACCTCAGTCCGTGCGATTATTCGCTTTGGGGTTACCTGAAGTTGCAAGTGTATCATGATCGACCGACATCTCTAGGGATGCTGAAAGACAACATCCGACGCCAATGCCTCACCATAACTCCAGACATGCTTTACAGTGCTGTTCATAACATTATTCCTCGACTATAGCTATTGTTGAGGAATGATGGTGGACATATTGAGCATTTCCTGTAAAGAGCATCATCTTTGCTTTGTCTTACTTTGTTATGCTAATTATTGCTATTCTGATCAGATGAAGCGCCATCTGTCAGACTTTTTTTGAACTTTTGTGTTTTTGGTTCTATTAAAACCCCATGTCATTCCAAGCATGTGTGTCAATTTGTACCTCTATATCTACATTATTCCGTGATTTATTCAGTTTTCGTATTTATACTGACTTTTTTATCACCTGGTATAATTGTGCATGATCTAGATGAACCCATCCACATCCAATATTTATATTAATCTGTTTTCTTATTGGGGAGATTTAGATAATTTTTAGTCTTCTTATTCACAGGGAATGAGTAAAACTGATAACTCTCAATTTGGTTCATGATTTAATAAGAATAAATTTATTAAGACATTTCTATAATTACTGTGACCCCACTGTTAAAGGCAATCAAATTATCATTTTCAGCATTTATAGTAACTTCTTAATCTTGAATGCGTTCAAAAATTGGAATATATACAGGATAATGTTGTTCATGAATTATTGGTCCACAAAATTCTGCATTAGGCTTGAATGAAGTTTCTCGATGAAAATTATTATTATGTTTAACAAATATTCCTTCAGAGAAATTGAAATTTATATTAATTAATTCAAATAGAATGATATTAGGAACATCTTTAGTAATAGTCTTCTTATTATCTTCAATATTTTGATTATTCAGTCTTAATATATTACCTATACTATCTTTCATATCCATACTTTTATACTGTCTTTCTATGCATCTATCCATACTTTTATACTATCTTTTATATTCATTTCATATCACTTTCAATAACAATTGTTTTTAAAATTTGATCTGCTTTAATATGAATATTTGGATTTTTTTTAATGAATAAATTTTTCTAAATTTTTCAGTCTATATTGATCTACAAGAATTTCTATCGTTTCACAACTGCAACATAGTTTATTATTTTTTGCTGTAGTATATGGAGTTAAAAACTAATCAGTGCAATATGACTAAAGCCATCTCATATAGATCAATCTCTTTTTGAGAACAGATGGATAATCACCTAATTAAAATAATCTTATCATTGACTATTAAGAATTTTTACTAAATAAATGAAACTTAATCAAGACTGCTTTATCTGTTGCACAGTTTGGGAACCAAAAATAAGAGTTCTATAAAAGAAAGCAAAAAATAAACACAGTAAAATTTTACCATATTCTATTTGACATGCAATCATAGGACCAAGTGGCTGTGGAGAAATGACGTTAATGATCGGTAATTATATTCTAGCACCTGTATGGTTGAACTGGCATAAAATTAACCATTTGTACATTTATTCTAAAAGTTTAGATCAACTGGAATATAGAGAATTTATAAAAAGAGGTGAAAAATTGAAGATAAGTGTAACAAAAAAATACTACCTTCATTGAAAATTAAACCATTAGAGCAATGTCTAGATAATTCAGTACCAGTATTTGATGACTTCATTCTTCAAAATCAGAATATAGTTAGAGGATATTTTACTAGTTGAAGTCATAAAGGAACTGATTGTTTTTACTTAGTTCAAACAATTAGTCAGAGATAATCTAAATTTTTTAAATATTCTTAGACAAGATTATGCAAATTTAAGTCATATTATCATGAATCCATTGGTGATGATTTAAAGATTCATGATTTTAAAGAAATGTGTAGTAAGTGTTGGAATTATCAATCCGTGGTTTTTTACAGCAGACATAACTAAACACTGAATGAAAGTAAGTGCAGGAATAAAATACAGAATATCATAACGTTACAATGTTTAGTTTCGTTTTTCATCTCTAAAACTTTTTTGCAAAATACGATCCTGAATTTCTTAAACAACTAGGAGAAATAAAAGGATTAAAAGAAGAATTAAAAAAATGAAAAAACAACCACAAACAGAATATGAAAAATTAAAAAAATATCAACTTGTTATCGATGAAATTGGACAAGTTAAACAGGGAATTGAAGGATTAGGTGATAATGTGTTAAACATGATTGAAGAAAATTGAGAGTTGAGAAAGAAATGGTTCCTTATTCTCATTATCAGTTAGAAGAATTTAATGATATAGCACCAATTAAACATTATGAACATCCACAGTTTGATCTTACTTTAAGTGAATCAAAAATAAAAGATTTATTGAATAATTATGGAGAAGAGAAAAAACAGAAAAAAGTTTTAAATAAATAAATCTATGTGAAAGAATATTAGAATATATTAAACTCACTGAAGGTATGGTTTTCATATTAAGACCTGTTGGGTCATTTAAATTTGTTGGTAAATTACCAGTAAAATTTGATGGAGATAAATTACTTATTGGTGATAGGACGTATGAAGGTACAGGTGGATTAATGGATCCTTTAACTAAGAACAGAGAGCTGTATAACACATGAATACACTATTTACAGGTTCTTATTTATCAAATTGTGCAGCTATATTATACTATTTTGAACCACTATATTCTGATAATAATCCAAACAAAATAAAATCGAGTAGAGAAAATAAATACAATATTTGATAAAAGAAATTGTTCATAACTTTTTTCCAGCATTGAGAGAAAAAAATTAGATCATTCACTGCTAAGCAATGAAGAAAAACTTGGTACAGTAAAATAAATATTCAGAAAAACCAATCAAATATGTTTGGAGGAATGATGTCTGTCAATTAATTGATAGATTAGCAGTAATCCATGGAGAAGAATTTGCTGGAAATAACAATTATCACAATGATAAAGTGGAAATAATGCAGATGTTGACAAATTTAGTGACTTCATCAACAACAATCCAAAAGGAATTATGTGTTTGATCAGAATTTTGAATAAATGTCCCCACATACTTTGAATAAACTTCCCCACATACTTTGAATAAACTTCCCCACATACTTTGGAAAAGTGAAAAACTTAGTCAATTGGGTTTTAAATGATTTATCAGTGGCAGAGATGCATCTACCATGATTTAATTACTGTGGGCCATTTACTAATCTTGAAGAAAAAGTTGCACATGGTGATCCAGGAATAAATAAATTAGATGAAGAATTTAAAAAAAACGCAATAAAAATTTAAAAAAAGACCAAGCAAATAATGAACTTCAATTAGCTGCAAAAGAGAGAATGCATACAAGTGATGTGTCATTAGGAGAAAAATTAACAGCAACTGCAGTCAGAGGAATGATGTATCGAAAGAGAAAATTAGGTATGGTATTAGGTGTGGATGAAAACGGGAGCGGAGTGTAAATAATATTAATTCTTATAAATTTTTAATTAGTATAAATGAAAACTTTTCAGTTGAAGATACTTTGCTACCCAGTGGCAAGACTAAACCAAAATCAACTAAAATTAAAGCAAACATTGAACACTTACATACTATTGAACCATTTTAATTGATGCACAAAAAAGAACGAGATATAAACAATAACGATTATTTACGTATCACATTAGGTGTTCCTGCTGTGAAAAATATTATTGAATATATAAAAAACATGAATGAGGACTTCTTTCATTACTATTAGCTGTATTACCATAGCTACTAATTATTGGTTCAATTGCTGGTGGTTCTGCAGCAATCACAGCTGCAGAAATAAACAAGAAAAAAGGTGATCCATAATTGGAAGAACATAATCAAACAATAGAAAAAAACCGCAAAAAATTATGGATTTCTATCCTAATGCATTAATTAATTTTAGTATAGAAAAAATAATTAAACTATTAAAAATTAAATATATTCGTAGCGTTTTCTTGATTCAAGTCGTCCTAGAACATATGAAACTGGAATAGTTAATTTAGATAGATCTAATCATGTTGGTACTCATTGGAGTTGTTATTATAAGACTGAAGATGTAAAATTTGTTTTCGATTCATTTGGCAGCAATATACCGAAGCAGTTAGTAAATTATGTAGGAAGAAGTGATGTATACACATTTTAATGAAGTAAAAAATTGAAATGAGCATGTGGCATTCCTGGCCGGGAGGTCCCATCTGGGAAAGTTCAGCTGGCAAGTGCAACTCTTATTTCAGTCAATCCCACCATGAGGATGAAATGATGGTGAGGACAACATAATACCCAGTCAGTGAGCAGAGAAAATCTACAACCCGATAAGAATCAAACCAAGGGCTGCTTATATGGGAGGCAAGCACATTACAACCCAGCTAAGCAGGGCTAATGAAATAAGGGTTAATGAAGTTATATATTGTCATTTGTGACTATTTGTGCTAAAATTGCTGTCAGATAATTAAAAGTTTAATAATATTTTGACTTTAATATATGGACATTTTTGAAAATAAACTCATAAACGATTTAGATTTCAATCATTACATCCAAAAATTAACAATGACTTAATTTAAAAACCAAAAATATTCAATAATCAGTAGACTGAAAAATAATTAATATAATTAAACAATTTCAGAAAGAATTTTAGGACATTTTTAAAGTAACTAGGGTAACATTGGTTTTAAAGGTAAAAGAATTGCGAATGTAAATGATCCAGTAGATGCAAAACATGTAGTTACCAAACATTACTTACAGAATGAATTGTCAAATCTTGTTATAAATCCTAAAAATAGAAGAAGTTTAACTCAGCTGAATAATTATTTTATTAATGAAGAATTAAAAAACTTTGTTACAAAGAATGAATATAACAAAATGCTCACAGATTTAAGGCAAAGCAATGGTATTTGTGATGGTACCATGGAGCATCATAATAAAGATTTAATCGACATGATAACAAGCCTTTGTGAAAAATTAACTAACGTAGAAATGCTAGAAAGAATACTTACGTCATTACATTTGAAATATAATAATTTAGATCAGAAAGTTGCTAAATCTCTAGAAGTACTGACTCATTAGAATAAAATTTAAAATTTAATAAATTTTTATTCTACAGAAATGGATAATCATAATCGTATCTACACTTTGAAGGGTAAAAAATTTGCTGAAACACATAATCCTCACATATTAAAAACTGAAAATGTAAGATAAACAAATGAAGGTCTTTGAACATTATGTAAAAGAAAATAGAGTGAATGTGTTTAAAAAAATTTGTAGGCAAAGGGCTAAATATTCGTCAAGAAATTAGTGATGAACTACATAAAGCATGAGCAAAAATTGTAAAAGAAGAAATGTTGTTTCACTTGGTAAAGATGATTTATGGCAAGCTGATTTAGTCAAATTGGACTTTGGAAAATTAAAGAAATTCTGAAAACCAATAAAAGATTTAAATATTTATTAACTGCTCTGTATGTTATTTTTTTTTTCAAAATTTCAATGAGATATTCATGTTTAAAATAAAACTGGTAAGAATGTAGTTGACGCATTTGAAAAAATATATAGAGAAACCCACAATATAAAAAATTTACAAACAGCTAACGGAAAAGATTTTTATAATTCAGATTTTAAAGAATTAATGAAAAAATATAATATTAATCGTCTTTCAGCTTTTAGTGAAGTAAACGCAACTGTTGTTGAATGATTTAAAAAACACTTAAAGAAATGATGTGAAAAAAATTTTCTCGTCAAGGAAATTATATATAGGTTTACTAGTTTCGAAATTATTTGACGAATATAATAAAACAAAACATTCAACTATAAAAATGAAACCAACAGAAGCTAATTAAAAAGCTGTAAGTCCACTAGTGTGGTGTCTAATGAAAAAACGAGATTTAAAAAAGGAGATAAAGTTAAAATTAGTGAACTTACAGGACGTTTTAAAAAAGGATATATTGCCAGTTGTTCATCAGAAATTTTTGAAACTTAAGATGTTATATATTCTAATCCAATCACATACAAATTGAAAGATATCAAAGGATATTTCTATGAACAAGAATTACCAAAAACAAAATATTCTGATGTATATCTTGTTGCAAAACTTTTAAATAAGAAATGTAATAAGGTTTATGTTAAATGGTTAGATTTTGGTAATTCACATAATAGTTTGGTAAATAAAACAAAAGTAATTTTATACACTGTTTATAAAATTTATTCTATATAAATGGCTACACTAAGAATGAAAGAAATTGAACTTCCATTCTTTCTAGATGTATGTTATTTGAATGAAAACCTCTACATTCATAAATCAATAAGCTGATGAAAATGTGAATTACTTGTTCAATTTCAAAGGTGACAAAAGGTGTTATTTTTTTACAAATACTTTAAAAAACAAACTTATATTAATTCAGTCTGATGAAGATTCATTATATCATTAATCAATTCTTGTTGTGTATAGTCATCCAAGATATAACAATAATTCTGTCTACAAACAATCCACAAATTTTCTTTCATTCCTTGGTATAAATTTATTGAGTTAATGATCGTATACCAGTCTCAACATTTCTTCACAGTTTGAATGTCTATCTATAATTTCATAAATTTCTTAGTTGTGCTCTAATGACATAATAAGTATATTCACGTTATTCATGAAATAACTCTTAAGAATAAACATATGTCTCAAATTAGTATCTTGAGTTGGTGTAACTACGTGTGGTTGTATTTCTCTAATTATTTCATCTTTCTCATTAATTCGTTCTCTTAAGTTCTGAATGTCTTCTCTCCTTTTCTTCAGAACACACACAGCTATTTATTTATCAATTTTCAAATCTTCAATTTCTTGTGATTTGTAAATTATTGATTGTAATTTATGTTCACCATGTTTTCTAATCGGTGTAAATCTTGTGTTGCCCATTTTTAAAATTCGTTTGCAGCTGGGAGTTTTGATGATACAGTAAGAGAATAAAGTCCTGATCCATTAATAAACGTAGTATTAGGATGTATATTTCTAGATAGCTAATTTAAATCACTATTTAAATTCATTAAGTCTAATATGCATATTTTGTCAACTTCATCAACATTTATCGTGATAGCATCTTTCGATAATTGATATTCTAAAAATTCTGCAATACAATTGCCTTTAAACCATAGATTATTCTCTTTACCAATTATCACCAATACTTCTGTATTATTATCAACAATCCTGTTGTTATTCTGAACAGATTAAAATAAATTCAACATACATGTTTTTGAGACTGTCGCCATTTCTATCAAATAATTTTTACAAGATTTTTTATTTTACTATGTTTTTTCTTAGTGGCCATTTTTTCTGACAGCTGACTTTCTTTAAGTTGAATTAAAATAAAAAGCCAGATTTAAAACTTCTCATGAATAATTATCCAAAGTACTGAAATAACTTTGATGACAAATAATTCTTAATGTTTCTTTCATTCGATGATTTAAATTTATCGAATTTGGTAGATAATTAATTCTTAAAATTTCTTAACAATTCTGTTTCTGTTTCTGATGATATTTATTTGCTTTTTTTCATGTTTAAACTGTGCTTGAATAAGAAAATATTCATCATTAAAACCATATTTTTAAATAACAGAAGTTGGTTTTAAATTTTCATCATTTAGTTGAGGAACAACATTAAATAATAATGTATTTATTTCTCCATTTCTTCCGTTTACTACATCAAAAGGCATATCAGCAGTTTCTCTCAAATTTTCTATTCTTTTGCAGCCAATTGATTTATATTCTCTACTCCTTATATATAATAATTTTTGTATTCTATTTGATTTCTGTAGAATTTATCATTTCTTTTCTAGTCTTATATTCACCCCATTCATGAATTGCTGGGAATACTTCATGTATAACCCATATTCTGGATGCTTTTGCTTATTGCTTTTACGATCCAAAAGTTAAACAATATAACCCAAGTTCTTTGATAAATATCGATGATTTTTCATTACCCCGTAGTCCCGAGGTGCCCTCTGGGTTAAAATTTCTAAATACTTTTTATCAGCTTTATGAATATGTTTTCTAATTACATAGTCAGTGTCTTTATATGCCAATATTTCAGCAAAATCTTTTGCTTTAAACAATGGATTATTATTTTCATCAATAGTCACAGATGCATGCTTACCATTATATGCAAGCTTGTTATTAACAGGCTCTATGACTGACTCTATTTGTACATAAACAAAAATATATTAGATAAAATAAAGTTCTATAGCAGGCACATTCAAAACTACGTCATAAATATTTTTTCTCTCCTCATTTATTTCGTCAACAGTGTCATTGGACTGATCACATAATTTATCAATAAAATAAGATAGGCTGTTAAAATGAATATTGTACATTTCTTTACTATTATTTACTCTGTGTACACCAAAATAAATATTATGGGTATATTGTACTAATTTATAATCTGTACATTCATACTTTATGCCATAAAATTTTTTATGTTGTTTGGGTCTTCCACTATTATAATTAGTTAATCCTTCTGAAAGATGATTTGATGGACAATACACCACCACCTTTATAATAATTGTTTATAGCATATTGGTTAGAAGTAGCTATGTAAATAATTTGTTCTTTCTTCATTTCTACTGCATAAGAAATATATTTATTGGTTGTAGACGTTCTTGATTTTTTGCTTGTATTTCTGTCACATGTACAGTAGTTTTTTTGAGATTTATCTTTTTCAACAATTTCTGTATACTTCAGATAATCCAGTAGTACTTTTTCTAAAACAATGTAATATTTTCTTTCTTGTTTACATTGTTTTGTATCGAATGTCATTACTGAATTTTTAAAATTTCTTTTGAAGAAGATTATTCCGGTTTCATTTCATTTCGAATATATTCTTAGTGTAAATAAAGTGGATTATTGTGTTGTATTTCTTTGTATGGTGTTTTGTTACCATTAAGAAATTTAACATAATCTCTTTTATATTGTGTCAATTTTCTAGGTGGGAAATTTTTCGGTCTGAAATTCCACATGGAAAAGTTAAAATATAATTTGTAATCTACACATTCTTCTCATAGAATAATGGAACCCAAATATCTTTAAACCAAGTACCTAAATTCAGTTGATAACTTTTTTGATTGATAAATTCGAATACATTCTTAATATGTGTTTCTGAACTAGTGATAACTGCATTAGATATGCTCAGAATTGGCGCAATTTACATAGAATAAAAATATATTACATAAAAATATTTATTCCAGGTTTCAGTAGTGCGTCATTATAGATCACAATTTCTTTTTCATGAAATTTGTATTGTATTGCAAATTAAAAATGAAAAAATACACATTAAAAATGCTACCGACAGTAAAAAAAATTAAAAGTGTAAATGCTTTATCTATACAAGTATCTATGCCACAACCACAGAAAAGAGGATTCATTTATTAAGGACTGATTGTTATTAACCTAATGAAAATGGAGGTGTTCAAGAAGAGTAAAAAATTCGAAGAAAAGAAGTAAATTGATAACTTTTATTCATACATGTACACAAAGGATAAAGCATTTAGAACTAAAAATTACAGGTAGTAGTAATTGTGTACAAGGATGTCTCAGTAGTTTTCCAAAAACATTTGACTTCAACGAATGGAAGAAGGGATACTTCCCACATTTGTTCAACATACAAGGAAATGAAAATTACTTAGGACCAATTCCAGATATTATTGTGTTGACACTATGAAGCCGAAAGATAGAGAAGCATGTCTCAAATGGCACAGATCCAGATTTAAAGAAAATTGTGTGTTCAATATGAAAAAAGAAATTGTTGAATACTGTAATTCTGATGTAGATATTTTAAGAAAAGGTTGTTTAGAACTAAGAAAACAATTTCTAGAGAAAGCTAATATTGATCCATTCTGTCATTTGACAATCGCTGGATTTTGTATGGCTATATACAAATCTAAATATGTACCTGAAAATACAATTGCTGTATTGGATAAAGAACAGAAGGATAATTACAGTAAAGAATCCACAGCTTGGTTAAACAGTTTAAACAATAATAACATTTTGCATGCTCTGAATGGTGGTAAAGTAAAAATAGCTGGTGCAAAAGTAGAAGCATTTGATAAAGAAACTAATGCTGTTTACCAATAGCATGGTTGTTTTTGGCGTAGTTGTAAAAATGTTTTAAAAGTGAGACAATTAACAATAAAAATCAGGAAACGACACATGAAGTATATCAAAATACTTTAAGAAGAAATGTAGAAATACGACATGTTGGATATAATTTAGTGGAGATGAGGGAATATGATTGGCTTAACTCTCCAGAGCATAAAAGTCTTAAAAATTATAACAGTTACTTGGAATTGTTGAATCACTGAATCCAAGACATGCATTTTATGGTGGTCATACAAATGCAATGAAATTAACAGCTAAAGCAGATGGTGTTATTACAAAAATGAAATATATTGACTTACATAGTCTGTATCCTACTGTGCAATTTACAACTTTTATCCTGAACAACATTCGAGAAAAATATGTATACCAAGATATTATTCAAAAAATTGGTATAGTTTAAAAATGTAGATGTGCCACCTAAAGAATTGTATCATCCCGTTTTACCAGTAAGAGTAAGTGGAGATATATTGTTTCCTTTTTGTGTCAAATGTGGTCAAGGAAAGGAAAGATAAATGTAATCACAATGATGATGAAAAAAGTTTTACTGGTACGTTGATGCGTAATGAAGTGAAGAAAGCTGTATAAAAAGGATACAACATTTAAATGTCTATGAAGTGTGGGATTTTAGGAATACAAGCAACATGCTATTTAAAAATTATGTGCAGGATTTTCTGAAATTAAAATTAGAAACCAGTCCACATAATTCTGAAAATGATAAAGAGTATATCAACTCAGTTAAAGAGAAATTAGATATTGGCTTGGATTCTGATAGAATAACGGAAAATGCAGGAAAATGAACTATTGCTAACATATGTCAATTCATTATGGGGGACACTGAGCAAAGGTAAAATGTAAGTCACACAGAATATGTAACAAATTTACAGCAATTTTATGATATAGTTCAGATGATCAATTAGATAATATAGATATAAATATTCTTAATGGCAATATGGTTCAGATGAAATTAGTTTCAAGGATTGCTATGTGGAAAGTGACACAGCCACAACGGTTTATAGCTGCATTCACTACCTCAAATGCAAGGATTAGATTGTATGATATTTTAGATAAACCAGGAGAATCTGTTATATATTTTGATACAGATAGTATAGTATGTGTTAATAATGGAGTAAATACTGTGGAAACAGGTTCTATGTTAAACGAATGGATTGATGAATTAGGAAATAACAGAATGACAGATTGGGCATCAACTGGCCTGAAAAGTTACTATTATGAGAAAAATGATAAAAAGCCAGAGATGTAAGTAAAGGGATTCACATTAAATTATAAGAATACTGAAAAACTGAATAGTGAATCTATGGTAAGATTGAGAGTGAGGTGAAGAAAAAGATACAATTAGAATACAGTCAGGTCACTATATATAAAAAGTGTAGTTGATAAACTGGCTAAGAAGGAATTGTCATTTCAGTCTGATAAAAGAGTACCTCTACATAATTATGATACAGTTTCTTATGGATATTAAAAATTATTTATTATTTAATAAGTGTAAAATAAATTTCTATATCTTCTAATGTAAGAACAATATTCATTCCACATTTGTTGTACAAATGACATACATTTATTAGTTGATTTTTATTATATTCTCTTTTTTTATAAATCTCTAATTATTGAGAGAGAAACTATTAAAAAATTAATAGGATTTAATATATTTTTGAATTATTTTTGGTAAATTATAATTCGCTACATATATTACATTCATAAAAAAGAGAGAACCTGAGTTTTCATTTTCTTCCCATATTTCTATATCAGTTCCATCGTAACTATTAAATCTCATTTTGTATTCTTCATAAATTTGTTTTAATATATTAAAACTTCCAGTATGTTCCTCAATTCTCAAATGCTCTATAATTAAATATGATTTTAAATATTCTCGGATTTTTTTTGTCAATAAAAATACCAAATTTAAATTCATCCCACACATTAGTTATATTTATAATACTAAGAATTTATAGTCTTATAAAAAGTTTATTTTAAACAAATGTATACTCCACTGACAAAGCTTGATAAAACAAGCAATACTAATTCATTTAAAATGATTAGTGCACTACAAGTAAATGAATTGTATTACATTATGGGATGTGAATATTTAACGACTAGATATGGAGAGAAAAGTTGTGTCGAACTTGATACTAAATTTAAAATTATTTCGCCAGTCACGTTTAATATAATAATAACTAATTGGGACTTTCAGTTTCTTGAAGATTGAAATATTATGCTGAAGTATAAAGGAATGAAGAGAACTAAAAGTAATGATAATGAATTTCATGATTTGAAATTCAATGTTTGAATAAATTTTTATTGATTTAATTTATTTACTTTTTTCTTTTTGGTTGGTCAGTAAATTATCTCCTAGTGCACCCAACCTGCCCACTTACTACTCAAGGGATACCTGAGGTGTTCCATGCAGTGCGCCAGATCTCTGCCACCAGTAGACAGTGAGGCAGCACCCTGAAGATGCCTGACTGTAGCGAAAAGTGAATTCAGCTGTTTCCGAACTGTGGCCAGCTCCTCTTGTGTCAGCACACAGCATGCACACATGCTATCCATCCTAGTACGACTAACTGAACAAGTACACCGCAAAGGCATAGACATAAACCTAGATAATCAACTTGTTATCCTACTGAAATGTCACCTGTCGAAGCTTATGTGTTAATGAGCCGTGTAGCCGACTGTTCAGAAGAAATGACAACTGTGCTACTTTCTGTCTGACTCAGTGGTTACAAAAAAAGAGATTAAACGTTTTAAATATAAAAACATGAACGGACTCTGCAAAATATACTACTAAAAAACAGAAATAGAACTAAATACATAGCTTGCTGTTCTGCTGGTGTGTAACAGACGACTGACTATTCGACTCTCACTGACTGAATGACTGACTGCTTAAGCTGAAACGAACGGCTGCTGCCTCTTTAAAACTAACATATGAAAAATGGCAGTGCTACAGTTTGTCTGAATTTGCATTTAAAGTTACAAAAGATGAGATTACACCACTTAAACAGAAAAACATACATGGAATTTAAGAAAGATACTACAAATAAAACACACTAACGCTAAATATGTAATCCGCTGCTTTGCAGATTGTACCAGGCGACTGTTGGACTCTGAAGCTAAACCTACTCACATCTGCTGAGAAGGTATCAATAAGGAAAAGAGGATACAACAGAAAGAGCAGATTTTACAAGAAAGAAAAGAAAAGTATTTCAACCATATATGGCTTGATGTATGTTGTTATAGTTATGTCAGTTTGTACTTTCATTCACTGAGTTTATCGTTCTATTTTGTTTACTGATTTCAAGGATACTGGAAGGCATGACCACGGCAAATGTATGATTTACCAAATTACGCAACAAACTGCACCGTGGAAGTTGCAATACTAATTTTCTTTATTACTTGACGATTAGTTTCATGTCAAAGGTCATTATCAAATCATCCACCAAACTACGTAATAATGTCCAATATGACAGCCATATGATCACTCATTCGAGTTAAACATATAAATTATTGTAGTGCTTAGCTTCATTAACCAGATCTGTGAATAAAGTTCAAGCCAGCACAAATTTACAAGATACATTTAACTGGAAAGAATGGTGGTGTGGCTGTCGTAACCATATAATAACATTAGCTTAATGGAAGATCTGACAATGAGCTTAGGCTAGAAAGTAATCATTAGGTAATAGAAGGAATTAATATTGCAACTTCAACAATTTTTTGGAATTTGCTGCATAATTTGATTTGATTTTTTGTGTAGTCATATAAGCAGTTTGTTCTGAGTGTTGACAGATCCAGATTATTATTGAACAAGATATTTGTTATGTAATTTTTATTGCTCTTCAATAATAATATTGGTAATTTGTTTATGGCAGATTTGCAGATTATGAGTCGCTATGTGTATAGTTGTGGAAGTCTGATAATAATAATAGTATCTGTAGAGGTGGTGGTGGTAGATGTGGTAGTAGTAGTAGTAGTAGTAGTAGTAGTAGTAGTAGTAGTTGTTGTTGTGCAACTGGTAGAGGGTAACAAATGAAGAACAGAAGCAATGACCATGTAAGCGATGTGTGAGAAAAGTATGTGAGACTGGTTTTTCTATCTACCAAAGTTTTACTTTTTTTCAAACAACCTTTCAAAGTAGAAACCCCCTTTCAAAGTAGTGTCCTTCGGCAGCTGTTGACCAGTAGAGTGGTTGTTACTAGTTTTGGAAGCAGCGCTGAGAGTTAGGTCCTTTAACATGTCGGTCACCTTCTTTTCAATGTTCTCCAGAGCCGCAAAATGACGATCTTTTAAGACATTTCTCGGTTTCAGGAAAAGGAAAAAGTCCCAAGGACAATCTGGAAGTTATGAACACAGCGGTTTCCATAAGTAGCACAACACAGTGTTGCCAAATCACTTACAGTGTTGATAGTCTCATTAGTTTTCTCACACATCTCATCCAGTTCGTAGTGTTGTCTGTGCATCTAGATTACAAGGAAAATATGTTCCACTTCTTTATCCTTGGATGTCAAGCATAATGCGATGGTAGAGTCCATAGGTAATTTTACTGTCCTTTTTGCGATTTTGAGTTATGACAAGATGCATGTTTGTGGGCTGATTGTGTTGGTTTCTACAACTTGCAGTGACCCATCTACTGTGGTAAGTGGGGCCTCACCATCTTGAGGACTGAAATTGATGATCCATATAAAAATAGATTATAGGAATATCATGTAAACTTTCAGTTGTGAAAGAATTAATAAAGCAAAAGTGGGTCTCCATTATCGAGAGAGAGAGGTGGGAGGGCCCTCAGATTTGTGGAAAGAAACTTTGTAATTTATTTAGGGTGTGAGGAAGACTTGTTTGAATATTCTGTGTAAATACACCTTTCTTGCATGTAGACTAAGAATTTTTCTGTATGTTCAGGGGCATTTTGCATTACGATGGGGAAGTGGCACCAATCTCTGAGGGAGCAACAGCAGAGGTTGCCACCAAGCACTTGCGCTGTGTACGGATCAGCAGAGTTATGTGGGGGCCACTCCAACCCCCACTGGCGGCCACTTGGGAGTTTAATTTTAGGTTGGATACTTTCGCTGCACTTACCATCATAAGACCAGCTTCTATGTGGAGTCAGCTGTTTTCTGGAAGCGACATACCAGCTGGCCTTGGGGCAGTGCCTGCACCCTTGGATGAGGCCATAGGGCCTCTGTACATTTTTAAAACATTCAATAAATATCATATTACTTACTTGCTAATGTAATAAGATATTATCATGTGCTGGGGCTAAACAAAGGTAAAGAAAAGACAAGATACGTGAAAAAATTCCACTTTGTGGACAGATTTTTGTATTTTACTTGAAATTATGTAAACATGACGTACTTGATTAACGTACCAACGCCTTTAACTGATCATAATTTGTTCGATGCTGAACTTACACACAATGACAGAAAAAATCTCAGCACCGACAAGGAGTCATGCAACATATACAAAAGTTGGTAGGCATGATTCTATATCTAAAATATAATGTCTATTCAGGTTTCACGCAGTCCCATAACAGAGGCGCTAGGAGCATCACTATGAGGATCTAAATCAGGTTTCCTTTAAATACACACTGTAACGATCATGAGCTTTAGTTACCTTTGAGATTAGATGTGGTGAGTTGATGTTAGTCAGGCATGTCTTTAAGGTGATTAAGACCCCATTATCAGTATCTCACTGGGTTTGAATGAGGTCAGGTAATAGGTCCACAAGGAGCTGAATGTTCCGTCTGTGATGCTGCACAAAGACTTGGCACGAATGTAGCCACTGTATGCGACTGCTGGCTGTGGGGGTCATAAGGATCAACAGCCACAAGAAGACTAGGCTTTGCATGGCCATGTAACATTACTGAGAGAGAAGACCATCACGTATGGCATATGGCACTGTCGCATTGTACTTAATCTGCAGCAGCAGTTGGCACCACAGAAACACAATGAACTGTTACAAATTCAAGGACAGCTCAAAGGCAGACACCCTGTAGTGTGCATTCCATCAATCCCAAATTACCATGATTTGCAGCTTCATTGGTATCAAGCGAGAGCTCACTGGAACACAGTAATAGCTATGTGTTGTTAATAATGTCGCCAGTTGAGAGTCTGCTTGTTAACACACTGTATCTACATCTGGAGTTATCATCTGTCATTTCATATGACAGCAGGAGCACTCTCGTGGTTATTCCACGCACCCTCACTGCAAATTTGCAAGCAAGTCTGGTGATTCGATCTGGAAGTGTTTTT
Organism: Schistocerca nitens; assembly: GCF_023898315.1. Taxonomy (NCBI): domain Eukaryota; kingdom Metazoa; phylum Arthropoda; class Insecta; order Orthoptera; family Acrididae; genus Schistocerca; species Schistocerca nitens. Next base: position 75,436,133 of record NC_064624.1, read on the forward strand.
CAACTGGACAAAGCTCGACCACATGCCACTGTTGTAACCCAACGAACTCTAGAGTGTGTAAACATGTTGCCTTGCCATGCTTGATCACCAGATCTCTCTCCGGTCGAGCACACATGAGACATCATCAAACAACTCCAGTGTCATCCGCAACCAGCATTAACTGTCCTTGTACTGACCAACTAAGTGCAACAGGCATGGAACTCCATCCCCCAAACTGACATCCAGCACCTGTACAAGAAAATGCATGCGTGTTTCCAATCAATGTTCTGGTGGTTATACCGGTTGTTAGTGTACCAACATTTCACATTTGCAATGGCTATAAACCTGTGAACATGCACTGTTAATTATATACTAATGTTATCTATACAAACGTATTCCCCAAATGTTATTACACGATATTAATTATTTTTTAGTGTTATTGTTTCTTATCATCAGTGCACTAGTGTGGGCATAAAAACGCAACACTGATACAAGATCTAGCAAATAGCATTTACACAGGGTAAAATTATTTGCTCATGGTCTTAAAAGTCAAAGTAAATTTTGTTAGTAGATATCATGTATCCCTATTTTAAATTGACATTACAAGTACATTTGTTTTTGTCACAATGATGATTATTTTGTAAAACAATGAAATTGGTAGTATTATATTCAGTTTGTAGAATGTGGGTGGCCTAAATGAGGGGATAAACAAATCCGCTTTGGGGAATATTTAATGTATGCTGCACGATTTGTGTTTGTTTGATAATTTCTACGCTGTTAAAATAATAATTTGAAGTTGTGGGGGACCACTAGGACTAAGGTTGCCCGCTTGGTCCCAATTACTGTGACAGAGCGAATAACAAAAGAAATAAAATCGCTACTCCCTGATTACCAGCATCTCCTTCTAAACCACTGGATGGATTGCAACCAAACTTGGTGCACATACTGCTAAAAAAAAAGTAACAGCACTGCCAGCATTAGAATGTCCTAGCTCCTACATGAGCGAAGATCCAGGTAAGAACCTAGCGTGTATGGATCTCCAAATAGCAAGTAAGTTGTGCAGGTAGTATCAGAATGCTTTGTGGAGGCTACACTTGCTCATAGATATGGCTGAGCTGAGATATGGATGGGCAGGAAAGGGGCATCGGTTGTAAGGGGAATGCCAGAATGTACAAGGTAAACTGTATAAGTGGAGGGATGGGAGAAGGGGCAGGGACCAGTTTTGGAGGAAAGAGAGCCAGAGAGAAGAAGAGGGAAACAGGGAGGGTGGGAATGAGGTGGTGGCCAGAGGGATATGGACAGGGATATAAGGAGTAGATAATTCAGAGAGGACTGGAGAATATGGAAAGAGAGTAGAGGCAGATCAGAAGTGGGAGGCAACAGGAAGGTGTAGAGGGGTATTAGTGAGCTGATATACCAACCTTCTTCACAGCAACTACACTTGCAGATGGACACCTTACATATTAGGAATGTTAAGTAGGAATAGTCATGCTCTATTGTGTTGACATACCCATCTGCCCTGAACTGTAAGGTGGGAGAGGGAGTGGTGTTTCCAGCCCATGCAGTGCAGATTGCCCTGCATGATGGTTTGGTAATGTAGCATGCTTTGTGGACCATCACCACCGAGGCATTTCCATATATGTCTATAACTCCATCACAGCTGACACTAAGTGTCTCACATGAAGGGTTGCACCATACTGCAAGCTCCACTCATCTTGCACCTCCACAAGAACATGACTACACGTATGGTAATAATCATCAGATGTTTTACACTATTTGTCTTCACTGCAGTGTGATACTTCCCATGCTGTTGTATTAAGTCTCTGGGACATGCACAGTGCACATCACATCGTGTACATACAGGAGGCATGGCCACGACTCCTGTGCAGCATCTGAACATGTTGTTGCTCCTGTAGACATACTCACAAGGTACTGCCACACACATCCTTCTGTAAGATTACACTATGTGTGACTAGCAAAGAGCCAAAATGGAATCAAATGGCTGTTGGCTGCCAAATGGGCCCAAGTGCCAAAAAATGTAAGCTCGACCATACACAGGAATGTACACAGGAGACAGCCACACAACAAGCTAGGCTGTGCACCACAGCTTCCAGCAAAGCGTCTAAGACAGTCCCACAGTGTGACCCCTGGTTACACTGCATGAGGCAACTCTAGCTGCCTCCAGAGCTCAGAGACTGCGTAACAGTGTGAGGGGCGACTTCAAGTGAAGAATGACAGCCAGATGAACAAAAGTTTACATCACTGCATGAATCTATTACCACTGGAGAACTGGATGCACTGTGTGTTCATTGTAAGGCCAAGATCTCCTGACCTCTGCCATAAGGATCGACAAGTAAAACTTGTTTAACTGCTACATTCCACTGAACTGATGTTTTCTCCATATGATACTACAACCCAGGTCACATGGCGATATTACCAATTATAATTCACCTTCAGAGAAATAATATGAAGACAAGGTAGTCAGAATGGTGTGGTAGGCTGACATGTGTACTTTATACACACGTTGGTGAAGCCACAGTCAAATGGCAGGTGTGTAAACAGAGTGAGCGGAAATTTCTGTTGCAAGCTTCTAGTACTTGTAGAGGGGTGTGAGTACGTAAGTTAAATATTATGTTCCGTGTGTACAGCATGCTTGGTTCTTTTTTCAGAATAACAAAATATTTAATACAAACAAATGGGCTTAAGTGATAAATAGATGTTTGTTACTCTTCTTTACGAATTGTTACCCAGCAATTGTACTGCATCACACCTACTTCAATTCCTCATGCAGAAATGGATGAGTTAAATATCTGAATTAAAACTGCAACTACCTGTGGATGAAAGTATCCACAGAAAACTACATTCCAAAAAACGAACAGTGAAAATGTAGTAATGTGTTACTGTGTTTGTATAACTATGCTATTTTCTGCATGTTTTATATTTAAAGAACCCACTGATGAGATGTTTGTCGTCAAAATTTGTTTAGCGAATAAATAAATAAACAAATAACAAAGTGTTTTGCATAAAGGCAGACTCACAATTCGCATATTGGAGAAAAATTAACTACAACAGCTTTGAAGAAAGAATCAGTAAAATAGCTAATGGAAGTGATGAGCCAGTTCTGTTGAATAACATCAAGCTGGGGATAACTCAAGCAACAAACAAGAATTTACGAAAAAGAAAAGTGGAACCATGAAATATTAGATGATAGGAGAAATAGTAAACTTATTTCATGAAAGGAACAAGCTCAGAGAAGAAAATAAAGTAGTTAACTACAAAAGAATTTAAAATCACACCAGAACTAAATGCAGAGAATAAAGAGAAAAAAGGACTAAAACCATGACTCAAGAGGTATAAGAAGATCAGAGAAAGGGAAAACAGGACCGAATTTGTAAGAAAATCAAAGCCCTTCAGTACGAACCTAGAACTAAATGTGTAGCAGCTGGAAATAAAGAGGGAATATCAGTGATACACAATGATTTGATACTCACTCGTTTCAATACAGAAGAACTGTACAGTGGTAAAGACTTCAAGAATGAAAATAACTGAAGTGAAGGCACCAATGAACGCGAAAGAGAAATGTAAAGCCCTCTAGTCATGAGAACGTGAATCTGATCTTACCCTTCAGAGACTCAGAGAAGGAAAAAAAACTGGTGTTGATGGAGTCACAGCAAACTTGCTCAAAATTTTACGCAACAACGTGAAATATCAATTATTCAGAGTAATAAATGACTCCCATGAAAGAGAAACAATGCCAGCAGACACAATGCAGAACCATTATCACACCAGAAACAGAACAGACATTTAACTGCACCAATCATGGAACACTATCAATATTATCACACTTCAAAACTACACATGAATACAGTTAAAAGCAGGATAAAAAGGTAAGTGTGTAAGTATGGTACCAAAAACTAAAGTAAACTCCGTCCGATCAGCCCTCTGAAGGCCCAACAGTACCAACTGGCCGCTGTGTCATCCTCAGCCTACAGGTGTCACTGGATGCAGATATGGAGGGGCATGTGGTCAGCACACTCCTCCCCAGCCGTATGTCAATTGACTAGACTTCTCAGTCAAGTAGCTCCTCAGTTTACCTCACAAGGGCTGAGTGCACCCCACTTGCCAACAGTGCTCGGCAGACCGGATGGTCATCCATCCAAGTCCTAACTCAGCCTGACATCGCTTAACTTCAGTGATCTGACAGGAACCGGTGGTACCACTGTGGCAAGGCCGTTGGGTAAGTATGGTAAACAAGACCAGTTTGAATCTAGAGAAGATAGAGGAACAAGAGAAGTAATTCCTGCCTTGCACATACTGCAGGAGAGAAGAATGTATATGAATGTAACAATTTATTTCACCTTCATTTAGATAGAAAAGCCTTTTGACAATGTGAATAAGGAGCTTTTGGTCACAACTATAAAAGAATGGCTCTTGGCTAGAAGGATACAAGACTAATTACTAAACTTTATCAGAACCCCAAAGCAGCAAGAAAACAGGATCAGAAAAGAAGTTATGCAAAGATTTCCCCCATCTCCATTTTTATTTAATAAGTTGATTGACAATGCAATTCAGGTCATGAAAAAGAAAATGAAGGAAATAAAAGCCCGTGGTGAAACAATGTATAGTACTATCAGATTTACAGGTGTCATTGTGATAATCGCAGACTCTGAAAAGGAAATGAACACAATGCCGCAAGTCCTTTCAGACACTTATAAACTATGGAATCTGAAAGAGAACAAACTGAAAAAAGATGTAATGGTAGTATGGAAAAATATGGTAGCAATTAATAGCAAATAACAATTGTTGTTGTTGTGGTCTTCAGTCCTGAGACTGGTTTGATGCAGCTCTCCATGCTACTCTATCCTGTGCAAGCTTCTTCATCTCCCAGTACCTACTGCAACCTACATCCCTCTGAATCTGCTTAGTGTACTCATCTCTTGGTCTCCCTCTACGATTTTTACCCTCCACGCTGCCCTCCAATACTAAACTGGTGATCCCTTGATGCATCAGAATATGTCCTACCAACCGATCCCGTCATCTGGTCAAGTTGTGCCACAAACTTCTCTACTCCCCAATCCTATTCAATACTTCCTCATTAGTTATATGATCTACCCATCTAATCTTCAGCATTCTTCTGTAGCACCACATTTCGAAAGCTTCTATTCTCTTCTTGTCCAAACTATTTATCGTCCATGTTTCACTTCCATACATGGCTACACTCCATACAAATACTTTCAGAAATGACTTCCTGACACTTAAATCTATACTCGATGTTAACAAAGTTCTCTTCTTCAGAAACGCTTTCCTTGCCATTGCCAGTCTACATTTTATATCCTCTCTACTTCGACCATCATCAGTTATTTTGCTCCCCAAATAGCAAAACTCCTTTACTACTTTAAGTGTCTCATTTCCTAATCTAATTCCCTCAGCATCACCCGACTTAATTCGACTACATTCCATTATCCTCGTTTTGCTGTTGTTGATGTTCATCTTATATCCTCCTTTCAAGACACTCTCCATTCCATTCAACTGCTCTTCCAAGTCCTTTGCTGTCTCTGACAGAATTACAATGTCATCGGCGAACCTCAAAGTTTTTATTTCTTCTCCATGGATTTTAATACCTACTCCGAATTTTTCTTTTGTTTCCTTTACTGCTTGCTCAATATACAGATTGAACAACATCGGGGAGAGGCTACAACCCTGTCTCACTCCCTTCCCAACCACTGCTTCCCTTTCATGTCCCTTGACTCTTATAACTGCCATCTGGTTTCTGTACAAATTGTAAATAGCCTTTCGCTCCCTGTATTTTACCCCTGCCACCTTTAGAATTTGAAAGAGAGTATTCCGGTCAACATTGTCAAAAGCTTTCTCTAAGTCTACAAATGCTAGAAACGTAGGTTTGCCTTTCCTTAATCTTTCTTCAAAGATAAGTCGTAAGGTCAGTATTGCCTCACGTGTTCCAGTGCTTCTACGGAATCCAAACTGATCTTCCCCGAGGTTGGCTTCTACTAGTTTTTCCATTCGTCTGTAAAGAATTCGTGTTAGTATTTTGCAGCTGTGACTTATTAAACTGATAGTTCGGTAATTTTCACATCTGTCAACACCTGCTTTCTTTGGGATTGGGATTATTATATTTTTCTTGAAGTCTGAGGGTATTTCGCCTGTCTGATACATCTTGCTCACCAGATGGTAGAGTTTTGTCAGGACTGGCTCTCCCAAGGCCGTCAGTAGTTCCAATGGAATGTTGTCTACTCCGGGGGCCTTGTTTCGACTCAGGTCTTTCAGTGCTCTGTCAAACTCTTCACGCAGTATCGTATCTTCCATTTCATCTTCATCTACATCCTCTTCCATTTCCATAATATTGTCCTCAAGTACATCGCCCTTGTATAGACCCTCTGTATACTCCTTCCACCTTATTGCTTTCCCTTCTTTGCTTAGAACTGGGTTTCCATCTGAGCTCTTGATATTCATACAAGTGGTTCTCTTTTCTCCAAAGGTCTCTTTAATTTTCCTGTAGGCAGTATCTATCTTACCCCTAGTGAGATAAGCCTCTACATCCTTACATTTGTCCTCTAGCCATCCCTGCTTAGCAATTTTGCACTTCCTGTCAATCTCATTTTTGAGACGTTTGTATTCCTTTTTGCATGCTTCAATCTATCTGATACCTTTTAGTATCTCCAGGATTCTTCCATGTATACAACCTTCTTTCATGATTCTTAAACCAAGTGTTAGCTATGATGATGTTGTGCTCTGTGCAAAATTCTACCAGGCGGCTTCCTCTTTCATTTCTTAGCCCCAATCCATATTCACCTACTATGTTTCCTTCTCTCCCTTTTCCTACACTCGAATTCCAGTCACCCATGACTATTAAATTTTCATCTCCCTTCACTATCTGAATAGTTTCTTTTATTTCATCATACATTTCTTCAATTTCTTCGTCATCTGCAGAGCTAGTTGGCATATAAACTTGTACTACTGTAGTAGGTGTGGGCTTCGTATCTATCTTGGCCGCAATAATGCGTTCACTATGCTGTTTGTAGTAGCTTACCCGCATTCCTATTTATTATTAAACCTACCCCTGCATTACCCCTATTTGATTTTGTGTTTATAACCCTGTAGTCACCTGACCAGAAGTCTTGTTCCTCCTGCCACCGAACTTCACTAATTCCCACTATATCTAACTTCAACCTATCCATTTCCCTTTTTAAATTTTCTAACCTACCTGCCCGATTAAGGGATCTGACATTCCATGCTCCGATCCGTAGAACACCAGTTTTCTTTCTCCTGATAACGACATCCTCTTGAGTAGTCCCCGCCCGGAGATCAGAATGGGGGACTATTTTACGTCCGGCATATTTTACCCAAGAGGATGTCATCATCATTTAATCATACAGTAAAGCTGCATGCCCTCGGGAAAAATTATGGCTGTAGTTTCCCCTTGCTTTCAGCCATTCTCAGTACCAGCACAGCAAGACCGTTTTGGTTATTGTTACAAGGCCAGATCAGTCAATCATCCAGACTGTTGCCCTTGCAACTACTGAAAAGGCTGCTGCCCCTCTTCAGGAACCACACGTTTGTCTGGCCTCTCAACAGATACCCCTCCGTTGTGGTTGCACCTACGGTACGACTATCTGTATCGCTGAGGCACGCAAGCCTCCCCACCAACGGCAAGGTCCATGGTTCATGGGGGGGAAAATAAAATTGATGACATCAAAATTGAGCAGGTAAATCAATTTTGTCATCTTGATAGTACAGTCAAAGGGGACAATAGATGCTTAATGGAAGTGAAGGCATTTATGAATAAAAAACATTTCAATCAGCAAACATACGAGTATATGTCAGAAAATCCTTTGCAAATTCTTGTGTATGGAATACACTGTTCTATGGAAGCGACAGTTGGACATATGTAAATTGGAAAGCAATCGACTTGAAGTTGGTGATATGTGGCTATGGTGCAAAGTTATAGGAACAAGCTGTGGAAGAAAGAAAAAACGATCTGGAAGGCCAAGGGGAGTAAAGGTGCTGAGAAAGAAAGGAAGAAAATGACATATGATGAAGTATTTTGAACCATAGAAAAGTGGATATGATGTGAGAATTACATGGAACTTATACAAACAGCCAATGGCAGAAGAGAGTGGTTGCATCAACAAGCCATTGGACGTTAAAATATAACTGTACTACCTGCTACCTGGGAAACAGCAATGCAGATGTTAGAACCTTCTAGCTCCCAAAGGACCAGAGATATGGGAAAAAAAACCTTTTCAGCCCATTTCTTCCTTCCAGGCTGCCCAGCACAAATGATGTGGTTTGTGAATGGTATTAGCATGCTTTGCAGGGGCTGCATGTGCAAATGGGCATGGCTGAGCGAGGGGAGACAGAGAGAGAGAGAGAGAGAGAGAGAGAGAGAGAGAGAGAGAGAGAGAGAGAGAGAGAGGAGCACAGGAGGTTGGAGGTGCGGACACGCAGAGAGAGGAGTGGAGTATGTCCAGACGGGCAGAGATAGGAGTGGAGGAGGTACAGATGGATACAGAGAAACGGCGATGAGGGAGTAGACAGACGAGGTGACAAGAGACCAGAGAGGAGGCAAGTAGGGGATAGATAGGTGGAGGAGCAAGCAGGGGGGGATAGGTAGAGGGGGCAAACAGGGGAAGACAGGTGCAAGGAGCAAGCAGAGGCAGACAGGGAGGCGAGGCGAGCATGTAGCAGACAGAGAGAAGAGATGAGAAGGGGGGTGGAGTGCAGAGAGAAGGAGCGAGGAGGGCATGGAGCACAGAGAAGAGGAGTGAGGTAGTGGTGGAGGACAGAGAGAATGGGCGAGGTGGGGATAGAGGACAGATAGAAGGAGGGAGGACGGGGTGGAGGATCAAGAAAGGAGTGAGTAGGGAGTGAAGAACAGAGGAGGTGGAGGACAGAGAGAAGAAGCGAAGAGAGGGTGGAGGACAGACAAAAGGGTTGAGGAGGTGGTTGAGGACAGAAAAGGGGAGAGAAGGCGCTGCGGACAGTGAGAAGGGGCAGGGGACAGTGAGAACAGGCTGGGAGGAACTGAAGTATAGAGAGAAGGGGCGAGCAGGGGCAGACTGTGAAAAGGGGCGATGAGGAACTGGAGGACAGCAGAGGAGCAGAGAGAAAGAAGGGGTTGATGGGGCAGTTGACAGACAGAAGGGACGAGGATGCAATGGACAGGCAGAGGAGGAGAGGGGGTTGGAGAGAAAGAAGAGTGTTGGCAGGAGAAACAGCTGGGCAGAATGATGGCAGGATGAACGTCTGGGCATTACGATGAAAGAGGAAAAGCTAGGCAGAAAAATGGGGGAGGAGGACATGGGTGGAACAATAGGAGAGTGGAAGAGCTGGGTAGAACGATCGGGGGATGAAGAGAGAGGCAGAAAAGTGAGGGGGGAGGGGGGAGAGAGCACAGCAGAATAATGGGCGCGAGGAAGAGCTGGAAGAATAGTGGGAGGAGGAAGAGCTGGCAGAATAGAGGGGGCAGGAAATTTTGTGTCTACCCACTCATCTAATATAGGGTGCCTAGGAAGCTGTTTTCTCAGATTGTTAGACAACAATCCAAGCAAATCGTATTAATTGAGTTTATCACAGTAAGTTACATTGACAGTACTTTGCGTATTCGCAAAGGTTGTGACAAGCAAATAGCGACATGCAATTAATCAATGTCGTTCGGTATATACAATTTCAGTGCAAGCTAAACAATACATGTCACTGCTGTAGCGTTTAATTGGCGGCTTGTCTTACACTCTGCCGCAGCTAGATGGAGTGACACTTGTATTCTCTTTGCACAGAGGCCGCTCCTGTCTTGGTGTCGGCCTAGGGAGGGGGTTGTCAGGGTACTATTGGCTGACATCATCTCACAGCCCTCTCTGCTCTTCCATTCTTGATCGTCGTGCCAGCGCTTGGTGTTAAGCCGGAAAATTCCCCCCCCCCCCCCCCCCCCAACCACCCACAAAGCGACGGACCGTCGTCGTTTAAGGAGCGCGAACACGGCGGGAGAGGCAGGCGTGTGGACGCTACGCTAGACTGGAAACGGTGGCTGAGGGGACATCAAGCTTCCGGTAGTACCCCGCCATCCAGCCTTCACCCTGGAGGAAACATCCACTGGAAAACGACCAGAAGGATACATGTCCACCTCTAGAGGCCAATAACCACATGTAGAAGGCATCGGCTAATGCCGTGTGGGCGAGTCCAGCTCCATCGATAGGACAAGAGGAGGCAGAGGAGGCGAAGGCTCCATCTCCATGAGGTCATCCCGCAGTGTTGTGATGACACCTTCTGGCAACTGCTGTGGCTGCAGTGTCCTTGGGATCCGTGAATCTGGGGGAAGAGGCACAGAAGGATCACTGTGCACATGACAGTGGCGGAGTTGCTTGTGATGTAGGCGCTGCATTCCGTCTGGACCTGAAATGAGATACATGCAAGCGCCAAGTCGACGGATGATCTCACCTCGCGCCCACCGTCTGCTGCCACTAAATACCCTGTAAAACACAATATCATGCATCACGAAGCAACACTTGCAGCCTTCCTTCAGCGCCGGTGCTGAGGAGAGTGGAACAGGTGGAACACTGTCCGATGATGAATGTGAAGCAATTCCGCTGGCGATGGTCCATCTTGAGAGTGTGAACGATGGGAGGCGAGAAACAGTTGGAATGCTTAATCCCTGTGCGTGTGGAGCGAATTTTGGCCATCTGGTGCTTGAAAGTTCTGACAAAACGTTCCACTTCGCCGTTTGACTGTGGATGGAACAGTACACTAGTCGGATGTTGCATGTAATTGCATTCACAGAATGTTTCAAATTCATTTTACGTGAACTGAGGGCCGTTGTCTGACATGATGACTTCACATAAACCTTTGAGGCAAAAAATAGAGGACAACACCTGAACTGTGCTACGTGACGTTATCGAGTTCATTTGCATAGAAAAAGAAAACTTGCTATACAAGTCAACTACAATCAACCAACGAGCTTTGCAAAAAGGTCCCGTGAAGTCTATGTGCACACGTTGCCATGTTACTTGCGGCTTAGGCCAAGAAGAGAATTTTTGTGACGCAGCAGACTGATTTTCCGCACATGCGTGACACTGTGATGTCATCTATTTGGGTGTCCAGACCCTGCCAATTACAATATCGCCATGCTAACTGTTTCGTACAAAAAATCCTCCAGTGTCGTTGGTGAAGAAACAGCAACGCTTCTTCTCGTCATTCTGAACAAGAATCACACCTTTCTGTATAGCGAGGCGAGGCTATGTCGATGTACAAAGTGGCTGTGCACTACAGATTTCTTTATGCTATGCAAGGAATGAGGCCAAGATGTGCGAATGTATGTAAGGCAAATGTTCAAATCTGAATCAGCTGCCGTGGCCTGTGAAATTTTCCTATAGTTCGTCTGTAAAGATTTAAGTAATTCAGAATCCTGAGCATCGATGTGACAGATACAGCAGAAGCGTCAAAATCTCTATCAGGGCCAATCAGAAGAGGCGAAAGTGCGTCCACATTACCATGTTTAGCTGTCGGACGATACACAATCTCGTACTGGTATTGAGAAAACAACAAAGCCCATCTTTGCAATTTTTGGGCAGTCCACACAGGAACAGGTTTCGTCGGATGAAACAAGGGCTGCAATGGCTTGTGATTCGTAACTAAGTAGAATTTTCTGCAATAAAAATAGTGGTGGAATTTGGTGACACCATACGCTTTAGCTAAAGCCCCTTTCTCAATTTGTGAAAGTGACACTGAGCTTAGGACAATACTTTTCATGTGAAAGCGACAGGCCTGTCTTTATCACTAAAGCACTGCACCGGTTCCGTAAGAGGAAGCGTCAGCTTGCAATACAGTTGATTTGTCAGGATCAAAGTGAACTAAGCATCGATCACTGAGCAATGCATCTTTAAGTTTTTGAAAAGCCACTTGTCACTCTTCTGTCCTAATAAAGGGGACATTCTTACGATGCAAGCGATCCAATGGAGCTGCGATCTGTGCAGCATTTGGTATGAACTGAATATAGTAGTTCATTTCCCCTAAGACTGACTGCAGTTCCGTGACGTTGCGAGGAACTGGTGATTCTTGTATGGCTAACAAATTCGATTGAAGAGGATGTCCACCTTGACTGTTTATGACATGACCAACATACTGAAACTCAGGTTTGAACAAGTCACACTTGTACAGTCTACACTTTAATCCTGGATAACACACAAAAAAAAGCACGCAAATTTGCAATACGACTTCTTGTGTATGACCTGCTACAACAATATCGTCCAAATAGTGCTTGAGCAGTCAGCTGTTCCAAATACCATTGGTAAATGGCAGATGCAGAAGCACTGCCAAAAGACAAACGTAAATATTTAAGTAAACCCAAATGAGTATTCACTACACACACTTTTTGAGATTCTTCATTGAGCGGTACTGAGAGTTCCGAGAATTCTCTCAGCAAGCTAGTTACACTGTCTTTCGCGTGGAATGCAGAAACAGATAATACATTGCCCTGAATGTTAAAGCCAAACAAATCAAACAGATCGAGACCAAATATGTTCTCACAATTGCGGGATTGTAGCACCATAAATGTCACTATTCGTGTAATCGAGCGATACATGGCAGGCAAAGTACATTTTCCAACAATTGGAAGGCGTCAGGTGCGTGCTCGTTTAAGACAAGTATGGGTAACCTAACATTTCATATGTGTGACGATTCCACAATGTAACAGAGGTACCTGTATCCAACAGAAATTTCCCATAAAGAAGGATATGAACAGAAAGTTTGTTGGACTGGTATCACACTGAAGAAGTTGCTCGCTTGCTACTTTTGCTAATGCTTGTTGCAGATTTTGAATATACCGCATTAGTGACATGCGCCTTATGACTAGATTTTTTAGTGTGGGCCGAATTCTTATGTTTGTTCCGTTGCAAACATATGGATTGAACATGTCCTTTCTTGCCATAAGCGTAACACTGTGCCTGTCAAGAGGGCAGTCTTGGTGTTTGTGCCGTGAATAACACTGAGGGCATCGCTTAATTCTGTTCGTCTGTGTAAGTGCCCGTGTTGCGAGCTCCTTATGCAGCATAGAGAGTTTTGTAGTTCTAGTGATGCAATTAAATGTGCTGTCTCTTTAGATGGTAATGTTAGCCAGAAATGGATACAGGTTTTTACAACTTTGAAATCAAATAATGTTAATTTTTGAAAACTTGGGTAAGTTGGTTTGTTTTGTTATGAGTATACCAGGAAGTAATGCTCACACCGAGAGAGTATTTTCTCTTATGAATAATATGTGGACTGATGTAAGGAACAGAAGTAGCACAAACTTAATCAAATCCGAACTACAAGTTGCCATGAATTTTCCATATTTGTGTAGTGAATTCTTTGAATTTGCTAAAAATGCTGTAAAACTAGTGACTGAGGCAAAATCTGTGGCAAAATATGTGTAAGTAATTGTGATGTGTAAATAAATAGTCTACTTTTACAAATACTGCTTTGATTTTTTGCGAAATTTTGCCGTGCTATTAATCTCCCTTATTTTTTTCTCAAGGATATAAGATTCTCCCTATTTTCGTTTAGGAAAGTTGGTCACCCTACCAGGGACTCAACCTGACAAATTGCTGGCTGCTCAAATTGTTCAGCCGACAGGACACCTGAATCGCACTGATCGAGTATTTGCACTACTTGCTGAAATGTTGGATCAGATCCTTTCAAAACCTGTTCTCTGAGTTTCACGTCAGTTACATTGTACACGACTGCATCACACAATATAAAGCACAACAAACACATTTGAATTTGCATTTTCTCGGCATAACCTACAAATCTGTTTCTACAATTAAAGAATTGATACCTAGTGCTACCATATTCACTTATTGGACATAATAGTTAGCGAATCTACAACCTGATCATACGAAAATTCACTCTGAGTGACGTTAGGGAACAGTTTTTGGATGAGTCTAAACACTGCACTGCCTTCTGTGGACAATAGATAGGAAAGTTTCACAGTACTTGGTAAGTTGTGAGCAGTTACGTGTTCTTCAAATTGATGCAACCACTCAAGCCATTCCTCTACTTGTTCATGAAATTAGCGAAATGGAGGTATAGCACTTGGTATTGCTGTAGGTGTTGCTTGTGCTGCATTAGTAGTTTGGCTCACCATGATCTGCTGCATCATGTTTAGCAGAGAAAATATTTGCTGGCTCTGAAACTGTAACATCTGCATTGCATCTAATGCTGGCAGCTGTTGCGTCTGAGCAGAAGGTGGGATAGGTGGGCTGGGCATGTTGGAAGGGACAAATTAAAAAAAAAAAGACAAGACAAACAAGAAAAGTAAATACAAAAGCAAAGAAAATTTCTGCAATGGCCACCTGAAAACACTGCTTAGCAAAAACACGACTATTAAAGCAAGTAAACACCCCTGCAAAGGAAAGAGAAGCGATAATTATGGCATCAGCAAAAGAAAAGAAATTTCCATGGCCACGAGGCACAGTTTTCTTTTTTTTAATACTCATTGTCAATTTTTGTGTCTGCCCACTCATCTAATATAGGGTGCTTAGGAAGCTGTAGCTGTCTTCTCAGATCGCCAGACAACAATTTAAGCAAATCGTATTAATGGAGTTTCTACAGTAAGTTCAATTGGCAATACATAACTTTGCATATTCACAAAGGTGTGTCGCAAGCAAATGGCGGCATGCAAATACTCAATGTCCTTCGGTATATACAATTCCAACGCAACCAAAACAATACAGTTCATAAGTCACCCCTATAGTGTTTGTATGACAGCTCATCTTCCACTCCGGCTGGGACTAGGTGGCCCAGCGCGTATATTCTCTTCATATAGAGCCTACTCCTGTCTTGGTGTCGCTCTAGAGAGGGGTTCATCAGCATGCTACTGGCTGACGTCGCCTCACAGCCCTCTCTGATCTTCCATTCTTGATCATCATGTCAGCACTTGTGGTTAAACCAGAACAGAAAGATCTGGACAGAGGAATGGCGGAGGACAAGTTGTGCAGCGCTATGACAGAGGAAGAGCTGGCTAGAATGAAGGAGGGGAACGATGGGGGGAAGAAGAGCTGGGCAGTATGATGGAGGAATACCTAGTCATAACAATGGTGGGAGGAAGACCTGGGTAGAATGACAGGGAGGGAGGTGGGCAGAATAGTGGGGGGAGGGAGATCTGAGCAGTATAGTGGGGGGAGGAAGATCTGAGCACAATAGTGGGGCAGGAAGATCTGAGCAGAATAGTGGGGGGAGGAAGATCTGAGCAGAATAGTGGGAGGAGGAAGAGCTGAACAGAACAGTGGTGGAGGAAGAGCTGAACAGAATAGTGGTGGAGGAAGAGCTGGGGAAAATGGTGGGAGGAGGAGCAAAAGTGTGCAGCAATGGAGGAGGGAAGGTGATCAGGGGTTGGGAAGAGGCAGAAGTGGATTTAGTAATGGGGGAACAGATGATGATGATGATGATGATGATGAGTTAGGTTGAGGGGGCGCTCGACATCTTGGTCATCAGTGCCCTGACGAAAAGTGTACATGAAACCTCATGGGTGGTAACGAAGGCTGTCCTCACATGCAGACCAGTTTATAATGTACTAAAGTCTGCCGTTCTTCCCCACCACTTTAGGAATGAGGCCTGTTAGTTCACAAAATTTCACCACTCTGTTAACACTGGTATCGGTATCTGTGAGGACGGTGGGCAGATCTCCAGCGAGACCAAGGGCTGCCCTAATATCAGTATCCAAGACACACGTAGCCACAATATGCTGAACTGAAAACGGCACACCACAAACTTCACAGAAAGGTGGATCCTCCCCCTGGAGGAGGAAGCCATGTGTGAAATGGCTACACCCGATACGCAGTCTGGTAAGCAAAACCTCCTTCCAGCAGCGAGGCTGACAAGAAATCCGCCAAGCTTTTGTGGTCAGTTTGAGCGACCACAGTTAGTTGTTCGACACCTGCAATGCATGATGCATCTGTAAGAAAATGGCGTGCAACGGGATGGGACATTGATGGACAACACCATCCCAACATGCTTCCTTGGCAGCTTTATCAGCCATGTCGTTACCCTACATCCCAATGTGGCCAGGTTCGCAGCAGAAGATCACCCCCTTGCCATGGTATTGGAGCCACTGTAAGCAGTCATGGGTGAGCTGAATGAGTGGGTCTACTGGATACATTTGGTGAAGCGTTTGCAGTGCACTAAGAGAGTCTGAACAGACAAGAAATCACGTACAGTGATGTTTGTGAACCCTCTCCAGTGCCATTACAATGCCATATAACGCTGCATCATAATTTGTAAATTGTTCTGGAAGATGTACTTTAAAGCCCCTATCAGGGAAAACCCCAGAACAACCAAGAGCATTTCCCTGCTGGGATCCATCTGTATAAATAAACTAAGGGTACATATTTAAAATAGACGAAAACATAGTTGTAAAAACAATATCTGGAGTACAATTTTTCGGGTACTGCGTCTAGCTTAAAATCACTTTGAGTCTCCGAAGACACCAAGGCGGCAGTGTCTTCCATCCCTGGGTGTGTATTTTCATGCCCGAGAGATCCAGATCCTTGAGGCAGTCCGTAGCATGTATATCAAATGGCTGGGTCGCTTGGGCCCGATTCCTGAACAGTCGTTCGAAAGTGGGTTGTACCACTGAACTAAATGCCAATGACTGAGGTGACACCGAGATTTTCAGCGTCTGTCGAGCCAAAAGGATATGTCGCCAAATCCAGAATGGTGGTTCACCAGCGTCTGCACACAGACTCTGAACTGGGCTAGTCTTAAAGGCTCTGGTCGATATCCAAATGCCCACATGGTGGACAGTGTGGTTTTAGGGCGCACAACTTCAACGGTCATTAGCGCCCAGACTACGTGAGGAATGCACCGCGAGTCACAAGTTTAAAACAGCAACGAAACGGAAAACACGATAAAAGACAGACTGACAGGCATAGGATTAAAGAAAGAAAACAGCAGAATCAAATGTCCTTGGAGAGGGTTGTCAAATTGATAAAATGAAGAACGCGAGCAGCTGCTCGTGGGTCATCCGCTAAAATGGCTTCTACAGTACATGGCAGGCCAAGATCGAGACGCAGGGTGTTAAAATCCGGACACGACGTTAAAATGTGGCGGACCGACAGCAATTGCCCACATGGGCAGAACGGCGCAGCGCAGGCGTCAACAGATGGCGATGGCTGAACCGGCAGTGGCCAATTCGCAACCGGGCCAAAACTACCTCCTCCCGCCGAGAAGGGCGTGAGGAGGACGTCCAAGCCACGGGAAGAGCTTTCAAGGCCCGAAGCTTGTTGTCTGCAAGTGCAGCCCAATCGGCATGCCACAGCGATACAATGCGCCGACAAATTACCCTGCTACAATCTGACGAAGGGACACAACAAGAAGCTGTCCGAGGCTGGAGGACCGCAGCCTTGGCCACGGCATCTGCAGCTACGTTCCCAGGGATACCGACATGGCCAGGAACCCACATAAAGCTAACCGGAGAACCGACGTCCACCAGCTGCTGAAGAGAGCGTTGGATCCAGTGCACGAAAGGGTGAACCGGGTACGGATCACTGAGGCTCTGGATAGCGCTCAGGGAATCGGAGCAGATGACATATGCAGAATGTCGGTGGCGGCAGATGTAAAGGACAGCCTGGTAGAGGGCAAAGAGCTCAGCTGTGAAGACCGAACAAAGGCCGTGGAGCCGGTATTTGAAACTTTGTGCCCCGACAATAAAAGAACACCCGACCCCGTCAGTGGTCTTAGAGCCATCTGTATAAATGAAGGTCATATTAATGAACTTCGAACGAAGTTCGATAAAACGGGAGTGGTAGACTGAACCGGGGGTAACCTCCTTCGGGAGCGAGCAGAGGTCAAGGTGGACGCGAACCTGAGCCTGGAGCCAAGGTGGCGTGTGGCTGTCGCCCACTCGAAAGGTTGCAGGGAGTGAAAAATTAAGGTGTTGAAGGAGGCGACGAAAGCGAACTCCAGGGGGTAGCAGGGCAGAGACATACAACCCGTATTGATTGTCGAGAGAGTCATCAAAAAAGGAACGATAAGACGGGTGGTTGGGCATTGCCAGTAGCCGACAGGCATACCGACAGAGCAGTATATCGCGCCGGTAGGTGAGTGGGAACTCACCAGTGTCAGCATGAAGACTCTCGACGGGACTAGTATAAAACGCTCCGATCGCAAGTCGTAAACCCCGATGTTGTATGGAGTTGAGGCGGCGTAAGATGGATGGCCGTGCAGAGGAGTATATGAAGCTCCCATAATCCAGCTTGGAGCAGACGATCGACCGATATAGGCGAAGTAGGATGGTTCGATCCGCTCCCCACGACATACCACTGAGAACACGGAGGACATTCAGAGAACGGGTACAACGGGCAGCCAAATATGACACATGTGAAGACCAACTAAGTTTCCTGTCAAATGTAAGACCTAAAAATTTTGTTGTCTCCACGAATGGGAGAGCAACGGGACCGAGTCGTAAGGACGGTGGGAGAAACTCTTTGTAGCGCCAGAAGTTAATACAGACCGTCTTCTCGGCAGAAAAACGGAAGCCATTGGCGACACTCCACGAGTAAAGACGGTCAAGAGAACGCTGAAGACAGCGCTCCAGGAAACACGTACACTGCGCGCTGCAATAGATGGTAAAATCGTCCACGAAAAGGGATCCTGATACATCAGCTGGGAGGCAATCCATTATTGGATTGATCGCAATGGCGAAGAGAGCGACGCTCAAAACTGAGCACTGTGGCACCCCATTCTCCTGGCGAAAGGTGTCTGACAGGACAGAACCCACACGTACCCTGAACTGTCGATCCATTAAAAAGGAACGAATAAAAAGAGGGAGGCGACCGCGAAGGCCCCATGTATGCATGGTGCGGAGAATGCCCGCCCTCCAACAGGTGTCGTAAGCCTTCTCCAAATCAAAGAACACAGCCGCGGTCGGGCGCTTCCGCAAGAAGTTATTCATAACGAAGGTTGACAAGGTAACCAGATGGTCAACAGCAGAGCGGCGCCTACGAAATCCACATTGTACATTGGTAAGTAGGCGTCGAGACTCGAGCAGCCAAACCAATCGAGAGTTAACCATTCGCTCCATCACTTTACAGACACAGCTGGTAAGCGAGATGGGTCGATAACTGGAGGGCAAGTGCTTGTCCTTCCCCGGCTTAGGAATCGGGACAACAATAGACTCGCGCCAGCATGCGGGAACATGTCCCTCAATCCAGATGCGATTGTAAGTACGAAGAAGAAAACCTTTACCCGCAGGAGAAAGGTTCTTCAGCATCTGAATATGAATAGAATCAGGCCCTGGAGCGGAGGACCGTGATCGGCCAAGTGCGTTTTCGAGTTCCCGCATGGTGAATGGGGCATTATAACTTTCACGATTCGAGGAGCGGAAGTTAGGTGGCCTAGCCTCCTCTGCCTGTTTGCGGGGGAGGAAGGCAGGGTGGTAATGAGTGGAGCTCGAAACCTCTGCGAAAAAGCGGCCGAAGGCATTGGAGACAGCCTCAGGGGCCACAAGGACGTCATTCGCGACTGTCAAGCCAGAAACTGGTGAGTGGACCTTAGTGCCAGATAGCCGGCGCAGGCTACCCCAGACAACAGAAGAAGGAGTAAAACTGTTGAAGGTGCTTGTGAAAGCAGCCCAGCTGGCTTTCTTGCTTTCTTTAATAATACGACGACACTGTGCACGTAGTCGTTTATAATTGATACAATTCGCCACTGTAGGGTGGCGGTGAAAGGTGCGTAAAGCACGTCGACGAGCACGTAAAGCGTCTCTACATGCTGCGGTCCACCAGGGGACCGGTACGCGACGTGGAGAAGAAGTAGGGTGAGGGATGGAATATTCAGCAGCAGTGAGAATGACTTCTGTGAGGTGAGCGACCTGACTATCGCAGCTTATGAATGTTTGATCCTGAAAGGTCGCCCTGGAAGAGAAGAGCCCCCAGTCTGCTTTGGAGATGTTCCAACGAGATGAGCACGGAGAGGGGGTATGCTGCAGGAGATGGATAACACACGGGAAGTGGTCGCTCGAATATGTATCAGAAAGTGCCCACCACTCGAACCGGCGTGCAAGTTGGGGAGTACATATAGAGAGATCTAAATGGGAATAGGTGTGAGATGTGTCTGAAAGAAAAGTAGGGGCGCCAGTATTGAGGCAGACAAGATTGAGCTGGTTGAAAAGGTCTGCTAACAGGGAGCCCCTCGGGCAGGATGCTGGAGAGCCCCAAAGGGGATGGTGGGCATTGAAGTCTCCAGTTAACAAAAATGGTGCAGGTAGCTGAGCAATAATTTGCATCATGTCTGCCCTGGTAACGGCAGACGACGATGGAGTGTAAACGGTACAAATGGAAAATGTAAAAGTGGGGAGCGTAATGCGGATGGCAACTGCCTGCAGGCCGGTGTGCAACGTGATGGGATCGTAGTAAATATCATCCCGGACCAGCAACATAACCCCTCCATGAGCCGGGATACCTACCACAGGGGGTAGGTCAAAACACACAGAGGTGTAGTGTGCCAAGGCAATTTGATCGCATGGGCGTAGCTTCGTTTCCTGGAGGGCTACGACGAGCGGACGGTGCAAGCGGAGCAGCAACTTCAAGTCCTCTCGGTTGGAGCGAATGCTGCGAATATTCCAGTGAATAAGTGCCATCGTAAGAAAAAAAAGGGGAAGATGAAAGAAGGGGTCACCTCGAAGGCCGCTGAGGGCCTGGCTTCGAGCGAGCACTGCCGCCGCTATCAGTAGGCGGACAGTCATCGTCCATTGGGTCTATAGGTTCATCGGCCATCTTCGGAGGATGGCCGGGAGGGGGAGCTTCCTCCGCCGGTGAACGGCCAGATGTTCGGCTACCAGCGGTGCGGCCAGGCGAAACGGAGGACGGCCTGGGGCGGCAACCGCTGGGTGGCACAGGAGAAGAAATGCGCCATGGTGGAGAAGGAGAACTGTGCTTCCTATGTGCCTTCTTGGAAGGTCGTTTGGTGGAAGTACCAGTCGAAGGCTGGGAGGTTGAGGTACGGAGGAAGTCTGCACGGGACGGTTCCTTCTTGAAGGCCCGTGCATCTGACTTCTGGGTCTTCGTCTTAGCAGAAGCTGATGAAGGGGCTGGTGTCTGTGGGGTGATGGGAGGAAGAGGAGACGTCGACCGCGCGATCTTAGCACTGGCCGAACGGACGACCATGGTGCTGAAGGTCAGATCGCATGTCTG
This sequence comes from Schistocerca nitens, assembly GCF_023898315.1. Classification (NCBI taxonomy): domain Eukaryota; kingdom Metazoa; phylum Arthropoda; class Insecta; order Orthoptera; family Acrididae; genus Schistocerca; species Schistocerca nitens. Next base: position 75,457,288 of record NC_064624.1, read on the forward strand.
GGTTGCCACCTCCCTGGTAGTCCGAGGAGAGGCGAGGACAGTACTGTATTTCCCCGCTGGGAGCAGCGTGGGCTTCCTACTAGCCAACAGCTTGCGAGCAGCCGAGGTGGACAGTTTCTCTTTGACCCGAATTTCTTGTATACAGCGCTCTTCCTTATAGACAGGACAGTCGCGGGAGGATGCGGCATGGTCACCCTGACAGTTTACACAACGAGGAGACGGAGGTGGACAGTCACCCTCATGGGCATCCCTGCCACAAGTGACACATTTAGCCGCATTGGAACAAGACTGGCGAGTGTGATTGAAACGCTGACACTGGTAGCAGCGCGTAGGTGTCGGGACATAGGGGCGAACTGAAATGACCTCGTAGCCCGCCTTGATGCGCGATGGCAGCTTAACACTATCGAAGGTCAAGAAAAGTGTCCGGGTTAGTACAAGGTCATTGTTGACCTTTTTCATGACCCTATGGACAGCCGTCACGCCCTGCTCAGCGAGGAAAGATTGAATCTCCTCGTCAGTCAAGCCGTCGAGGGATCTAGTATAGACCACACCATGAGATGAATTCAAAGTTCGGTGAGCCTCCACCCTGACAGGGAATGTGTACAGCAGTGTGGCCCGAAGCAGTTTTTGTGACTGAAAGGCGCTCTCAGTTTCGAGTAATAAGGTACCGTTACGCAACCTGGTACAAGATTTGACAGATCCGGCTATGGCATCGACTCCTTTCTGGATAACAAAAGGGTTGACAGAGGAAAAATCCTTTCCCTCCTCAGATCGAGAAACGACGAGGAACTGTGGGGCAGGCGGTAGTACTTTTGTCACTGGTAGCTGGTCAAGTTTCCGTTTTTGGGCAGAAGTCGAGAGAGATGGAGTGAAATCCATTGCGGAGGAATCCCCCATGAATGCCAGCGTCTCCGATGGCGCGCTCTTTCCTTGTGGGGACCCTCTCAGAGGGCACTCCCGCCTTAGGTGAATGTTTACACCTCAGGTCACACCTCCCGAGAAACAGACGGAGGGAACAATCGACATGGTCAGAAGGTATCAGCTCAGGCAATCACCCCTCCCCGGGCCTGGCCTGTACCAGGGCGTATGCGCGTACCTTACATGTCTACCCAGGGCGGGGAATTACGCGTTACCCCGTCACCGGCTACGCGTGCGAACGCGTGGGTCGGCCTTCAGGCGCGCACAGGGAGGAAGGAAGAAGAGGAAAAAGGAGAGAGAGAGAGAGAGAGAGAGAGAGAGAGAGAGAGAGAGAGAGAGAGAGAGAGAGAGAGAGAGACTGTCTCAAACGCCGAGGCGGAGACCAGAGAAGGCAAGGAGAAGAAGGCAATGAGAAGGCAAGGAGATTGTGCAGGGGAAGAATAAGGAAGACAGTGAGGTGGAGAAGAGCAAAGGAAGGAACCAACCAAAGGAAGGAAGAAACGAGAAGTGAAAAAGCAAAATGACCGCAAATAGAGGTCGTGGAACCGTCCGTCTCCGGACGCAGGTGCTAACTACCCTCTTGAGGGGGAGGGACTCCTTTTAGTCGCCTCTTACGACAGGCAGGAATACCTCGGGCCTATTCTAATCCCTGGACCCGCAGGGGGGGGGACAGCATCTAACATCCGGAGGTAGGAAGGACGGGCCGATCCATAGACCACGCTGCCATAGTCTAAGCGTGATCGAACAAATGCCGTATAAAACTGTAGGAGGCGGGACGTGACAACTCCCCATGTTTTTCCGCCAAGGCATTTCAAAATGTTCAACAACCGGAAGTCCTTTGTTCTTAGGTCTTTCAGGTGTGGGAGCCATGTTAACTTCGAGTCAAATAATAAACCCAAAAAGCACACTGTGTCTTGAAAAAGTAAATACGGTCCCCTATAGTAAGCTCTGGTTGGATAGAACTCTGACGAGCACAATTAAAATTGACATACACAGTCTTCTCAGGTGACAACTGGAAACCAGTTGTCTGGGCCCAGGTGTCCAGCCTCCTAATGGTAAGTTGTAGCTGCCTCGTCATTGTTGAAAGATCAGAGGAAGAGTAGAAGATTGGAAAGTCATCCACAAACAAAGAACTGACTGCAGAGGAAATGCCATTGATAGCGATGGCAAACAATGTGACACTGCCCTGGGGCACACCATTCTCCTGAACATGGCAATCTGACATGGCATCGTCAATGCGATAACGAAAACGCCTGTCCTCAAGGGAGGATTGGATCAGAAGCGGCAGGCGTCCACGTGGTTCCCATTCATGAAGTTGGCGAAGGATGTTGTACCTCCAAGTAGTGACATATGCTTTTTCAAGGTCAAAAAACACACAAACTATATGGTTTCGGCGTAAGGAAGACTCCTGTACCGCCGTCTCCAGGAGAATTAAGTTGTCAAGAATGGAATGGTAGCGCCTGAAACCACACTGGGAGTGGCTCAGGTAGCCTCGAGACTCGGGCAGCCAGATGAGTCGGCGGTTGACCATACGTTCAGGAGTCTTACCCATACAACTAGTAAGGGCGACACTCCGATAACTCTTAGGGGCGCTACAGTCCTTACCTGATTTACAGAATGGAATTAAGATTGCATCCTTCCAATTCGTGGGGTACTGTCCATCAAACCAAACCCGACTGAAACAAGAGAGGAGCTGACCTTTCCCACAGATGACGAAGCACGGTATAATGGATCTCATCAGGTCCTGGAGCGGTGTCTCTGGTTGCAGCTTAAGCTGATTCCAGTTCCCACATGGAGAATGGACGGTTGTACACTTCTTCACTGCGCGAGAAAAAATTGAGCTTCCTCATCTCTGCAGTCTGACGGAATACCTGAACAGCAGGAGCTTGTCTGGATAACTTAGTAACAGTAAAGAAGTGTTCAGCTAAAACGTGAGCCATCTCTTTCGGTGTGTCCACCAAGACCGCATTATTTGACAAGGTTGTAAGGGGATTGTAATGGGGACTACCCTTGCGTGAAATCCGTCTTATTGATTCCCAAACGTGTGCAGCAGAAGTGGACCAATTAATGGGAGTCGCGAATTCCCTCCAGGAAGCCCTCTTCCATTCTTTGATCACTCGCATTGCATGTGCTCTTGCAGACCTGAAGACATGAATATTGTCTGCAGTTGGACACCATTTGAAGTTCCAAAGAGCTGTCCATCTGGCCCTGATTGCCAATCGACAGTCGACATTCCACCAAGGTACAGGCCTTCGTCCGAGGTGTTTACTAGACCTGGGGATGGACTCTGCAGCAGCCCTTTGGATCTCAAGAGTGATATGGGCCACCGCCTGTTGTGCACAAACCTTTCGTTCAAGAACCAATTTGCCCTTTGTATCATCCACCTGCGTGGTCTCCTGCTGGCGACTGTCGTAGGCACCAGACGAATTCACGCAGGGAAGTGGTCACTAGAATGTAAATCTGGAGACTCTTCCCAGTGAACTGAATCTGCAATAGCTGAGGAACAAAAGCAAAGATCAATAGCTGAAAAAGACCCTGTAGCTGTGGAAAAGTGAGTCATCTGACCCACGCTCAAAAGGCAGATATCCTCAGAATGGACGAGTCACTCGATCAGCCGACCCCTGGAACAAGTAGTAGCCGAGCCCCACAGCCCGTTGTGGGCATTGAAGTCACCCACAAGAAGGAATGGGCGCAGAAGTGCCTGGAAGAGTTCTGTAAGTGCGTCCACAACCAAAAGGGGGGGGGGGGCTGGTACAAAGGACACATTGTGATAGTAAACGGAGAGAGAACTTTCACAGCAATTGCTTGGATGGTCGTGGTAAGAGAGGAACAGGAGAGGAGTGGTATCTGTCATCAAGAAAAATAGCCACTCCACCTTTAGCCCTGCCTGCATATGTGGTAGCCCCATAATGTTGGTGTCTCTGTGAGTTTAAGATGCATTTCTTATAAGCAGATGCAGAAATGTTTATCCTGGGCCAGCAGCTGCAATTCTTCCAAATGCGAGTGATATCCATTCAAATTCCACTGCAACACAGAAGTCCCTATGGAAGCCATTGGTTAGCAACAGTGGTTCTTTCCTTTCTCCCTTGGAGGCAGTGGTTTACCGGGGAGGTCAGGGGGAACGTTAGTCAGTTCTGCATTCTCTAGTTCCTCTGATTGGAGGTCAATATCTTCAAGAGCATAGTCGCCATCAGATAGGAGGAGCACTCATCGATCCAAAGGCTTACCTACCGCTTTATTGGACTTCAGAACTACTTTTAGAAGGACGTTTTTCTTTACTGACAGGGGGAGGAGACTGCCTGGGTTGCTTGGATGGCTTAGGTGACTTCTGAAGTTGGGGAGTGGTATATGGCTTAGATGGTAAGTCTACTGCTGACGGCTTCTGAGCTACATCAGTTCCAAGTGGAGCATTTCCCCCCACAGGTACAGTAACAAGTGCATGTGCTCGTTCTGAATCTGTGGTCTGGGTTTGTATGAAGGCATCACACTTAGCTATTAGTGATTTAAGGGCTGATGCAAAACAAACAGCAAAAACTGGTGGTTACATGGCTTTGAAAGCCTTTTTAGCGTCACCATAGGATATGCGTCTCTGTACGTTCAACTCTTGAATTTTCTTTTCCTCATTGTAAACCCCACACTTTATGATCCACCCAGAGCAGTCAACACATTTCGGAGGAAGTGTACAAGAAGTCCCCGACTCGTGAGTGAGGCCTCCACAATTGCCACATGTAGCCTTCCCATTACATCCCATAGTGGTATGGCCAAATCTTTGACATTTATAGCATCGCATGGTGTTAGGAACAAATGGGTGAACCTTAAGGCAGATATAGCTGACAAGGATATGTTCCAGTAATTAGGGAATACTAAGTGTTAGAATATACGTTGCCAATTTTTCCAGTTTTCCATTGACTCTCCTCATATAATTCTGCACCTCTGTGATGCCCACATTCTTCCACTCTTCACCAACTCCATGGGGTCCATCTCCATTATATCAGAGCAGGTAACCACACCCTTAGTATACTTATATACCCACATAGTTTATATACCCACATGGTGAGCATGCTATGTTCCATATATGCTGCAGCAATGCCCTCAAATGCGCACTTTTCGCCCTTTATACCTAGAGTGCTACCGACTAGTTAACTCGGACCACCTCGTCATTTATAGTTTCTACCCCATATCTGGCTGCTATGTTGTGTTTCAGTAATATGTCTTCCTGTGATCTCATTTTGCTGATTTCGACTTTGCTTTATGTGTTACTGCTTATCAGGGTTAGCTTCACAGCATTTTTTATTGTCAACTATTCTTCTAAGGTACAGATCGTTGAGATACTAAGACTGACACAAAGGGTGTATTATTCCACGTCATTGCATGCAGTAACTCTTCCACTTACTCTGAAAGAAACAATCTGAAGTTGTCTCCATCAGCAGGTGTAAGAATAGTGTCTAATATTTCAACAAAATGATATAACAGATGGTTCTCTGAATCCGAAATTTCTGAGACAGCGAAAAGCGTAAAGTGAAATCAAATTTACTGAAAAATTTGATTGGAAAGAAAACAATTTTTGTCAACTTTAGCACACAGTTAACAATATTTCTTGGGACATAAATATCAACAAAGGACTCACTATTTATGTTATTTTTGACACAAGATATTTCGCTGACAAATACAAAGGCTTCTGAAATGCCTTGATGTTTATTCCACATGTACAGTAAAGAATAGGGCAAAAATCGTATCTGATTGACAAAAAATTTAATGTTCAGTTAATTATGATATTTAAGTATGCATCTATAACCAACAACATATACAAGTAATTTCCATTTCCCTTAAACTTTTTATGTCATAATTACACACAAAATTGACATTTCTATACATTCCCACTAACCGTTTAGGCCCTTTGTAGCTGTCTATGGATGAAATGCTCCTTTCTACCAACAGTTCAGTATGAACGTTTCTAATTATGTGTCTGATCTCGAAAGCTACAGTAAAGACAGAGAGTATTACTAAATATATGACCGAAGCAGGTCATCCATTTTCAACACACCAGAAGTTATTGGAAATTTAAGAAATGCATCACCAATTTTCAATAATGGACGAGAGCTGTTCTGTAGCCATTCTACTTAACTTTTTACACATATTATATGTGTTAAATATCAAATTTACAAGACATGTATAACATATTATATACTTACTTGAATATAAGATGGGTAAACTCTCACCTGCCAGGAATTAACTTCTCACTCTAGTAGAAAATCATTCCTGAAGCTACACCATTTCTGACACCATATGAATATAATTAAAATGATTTTAAAGAGGTTCAGAACAAACTTCAATATTTGAGAACAAGAAAGAAATGATCAGCATACTCCATTTCCCTATGAAGTAGCACAATTCTTTTGGCAACAAAAACACAATAAACAAAAACTGTCACTGATGGCTTTCATGCATCACACAAAATGAGACAGTATAAAATGCGTATGAACAGAAGTCAACAGACTACATACGAGGACACATGAAGTACAGTGGGTATCATCAACTAATAATTATGTAGGAACACTGAACTCATGATGTGCATTGAATATGACATGTAATTATCAGAATAGTTTATTAAAATCAAATGACAAGCTGTTGACAGAAAAGTCACCTTTAAATCACTAGATCTGTTATGACTTAATTTCCAGCAATCCTGATAAGAACTATTTTCTTTTCACCTGCTATAATGGTACTCTTGGTGGTAACAAATTTTATAAAGTAACCAGGCTTCACAGATAGCACTCCAGAAATACTCTGCACATTGCACCATGATACTTCAGTATCCGTTCGCCAAGGAAGCCCAGATGCACATTACTTAATGCAGATACACACATTAGTTGACAACGTATATCTCCAGAAGGGAAATGGCTAAGTATTACCAATCAATATGGACAAATGGTTGACAAACAGGAACAAACTCATTTCTGTTTCCTTTGCCACATAAGAAATCAAAACGGGTTGCAATACATAGGCAGCAGAAGATACCATTTTACAGCTAGCAACTGACAGATTTAATACTTTATCCTATATTTACTAAACATACCACTCTTTTAGAAACAATTAAGAACTATCTTTGATGGAACTGTCAATTATTTCAACAGAAATGTATTCCACAGCTAGTTGGTTACAAAGGCATGTCATAGAAAAGCACCACAATTGATTAATTTGAGGTGGAATCAGATTATTCAGATAATACTAACAATCAAGCCTTATTATAAATGTATAAATAAAGAAACTTACACAAGCAACCTTCAGACACAAATGTTGATACAATGAACAATATTATATAACTATTAACTAATAAAAGTTTCAAATGTCCCACACATACATCAATAATGAAGTCTCAAAAGAAAGTTTCTTCAAACTATCTGTTGTATATGAAATTTAAATAATGTATTGATATATGTATAAACATGTAATACAATAATGTGTCCAAAAGTGCACTGATTATTACAACAGGAGAAAAAATATATTTTTTATACTACTACCATATGTACAACGCTGAAGTCACTGTTTAGACTGTTCTACTGACATTTTACAAAACTACCTTAAATGAGGATAAATTATAATTAGCAATATCAGTAAAACTACACCGGTTAAATACAAGGGGTACATACATTAAACACAATTCTCAATTTTCATTTAGATCATTCAAGAGACAAATAAATACAAGTAGAACAAACACTTAACACACACAAACACTTAACACACACAAACACACACACACACACACACACACACGCGGCTGGATACAAGGGGGCTACTTTTAGCCAGTTTACACACGCAACAATTATCTCTCAAAATACAACCTTTAAAAAGTTGGTCTGCATTTCTACATGTAAGATTTTCCACAAAAACCTGTAAAAATTTTTCGACTAGGCACACCCGACAATGATCAGGCTTCTGATACTTTAAAAATGGGCTCTCCACAATGCACTGATATAGAATCATAATAATATCTAGAACAATTCCCTCTGTGCAATTACTGTTTTCTGTCTTCAGCACATACTGCTTAAAAAAATCTAGTGGTGTTTTTGCAGCTGATCAGTGACATATTTTAATGAGGTCTGTCTTCTATATTAACATACCTCCCTAGCTTATCGAAATTTCTTTAAAATATTCCACAGTTATAAAATTTTTGTACCCTGGTGAATGTGTATTAACCTATGCGCATTCAGACTACCAGACTGAGTAAAGGCTTTGCCACAAATGTCACATTTGTACGGTCTCTCGCCAGTATGTATTAAATTGTGTTTCTTCAGAGTGCCAGACTGTGTAAATGATTTGTCACAAACAACACATTTGTGTGGTCTCTCACCAGTATGTATCAAAACATGATTCCTGAGTCCACCAGACTCCGTAAATGATTTTCCACATACATTACATACGTGTGGTTTCTCACCAGTATGTCTTAATTTGTGCACCTTGAGAACACATCGATTAGTAAATAATTTCCCACAGATATCGCATTTGTGTCTTTCCTCGCCATTATGTATTGATGTATGGATATTTAGATTCCGAGAGTTTGTGAACGATTCACCACAAACATTACATTTGTGTGATGCCTCAACAGTATGTTGTATTAAATGGGCCTTAAGAATATTTAACCTTGTAAACGATTTACCACAAAACTCACATTTGTAAGGTTTCTCCCCAGTATGTATTAATACATGTCGCTTCAGAGTAGTGGATAAAGTAAATGATTTCCCGCAAACATGGCATTTGTGGGGTCTGTCGCCAGTATGTATTAACTTATGCACCTTCAGGGTAAAGGATGCCGTAAAGGATTTCCCACAGATCTCACAGTTGTATGGTCTCCCACCGATATGTATTAAGGAATGCATGTTGAGATGACTAGCCAGAATAAATGATTTCCCACAAACGTTACATTTGTGCGGTCTCTCATCAGTATGTGACAGAGCATGCTGCTTGAGATGAGAATAGCGAATAAAAGCAACCCCACAAATTTTGCATTTATGTGGTCTATTGTTAGTATGTATGTAATAATGTTTCTTAAGACTGCGCAACGCATCAAACGATTTTCCACATACGTCACATACGTTTGGTCTATCATCATTGTTCGTTACTGAAGGACTTGACTGACTATAGGATTCCCCAAAAATATCAGATCTGTTTCGTTTGATATTAGAGACTGTGCTATGTTGTTCACTTTCTTCTTCGCTAGTCCTTTTTTCCACCATTGAATGCCTACTCAAGCCATCATGGGTATGAAATACTTCACCACAGGTGGTACAGATATGTACAGGTGGTTGTACACCATCAATATGTGTAAACACATGCAATATTAGACTGTACTTTGACAAAAAGGTTTGCTTGCATGAACTACATGTGAATTCATTTTCCTTGAAGCTGTTATTACTTCTAGCACATAGGGCATTATCCTGCTTAGAGAAACACACTTGATTTAGAGATCCACTACCAACAACATGTGTCGATTTCTCTGCATCAATGTCCAGCTCCTCACAAGTCACTCCCTGCAGGTGTGTTTCTTCACATCCAGTGTTACCAGACTCATTAGCGATTTTAGTCAACCTGAAGCATGAACAGAAAGGCAGTAAATATCTCATTCTCTAGATACACAAACATTACTTCAATAGTCTACAAATTGTTATTTCTAATGGAGAAATAGTTTCAAGTATACACATAAGAACATTCCTGCTCATTCACTGCTTATGAGATGAAACTGTTTCACAAACGGCAAGATAAACGAGAGGTGGCTTGAACCTCGGATGGTTCCAAATTGAGTTTACAGTGGTATTGGTAATAATATTACAACAAACATTTATGATAACACCAGCGGTACACTGAGTTAAACAGCCTGAGGAGCCTGTTTTTCAGAAGAGATGATTATATGGGAAAATTTCAATTTTTCCACTCATATATTGCATATTTTCTAAGCTAACTGCAGTTACATTTTTGGATCAAAATAGGAAAGTCAATTTATAAAAATTGACACCAAAGTAAAGCTTGTATTCGAGTTCGCATTAATTTTCCCCACACGTTCTATAGTTAAGTTATGATTATATGTCGTGCAGTAATTAGTTGCACTTAGTGCACACTATCCATCCTGTATTTGTTGTTTTATGTAAAACACTGTGGCAGTAAATGCATGTATAGAGTACATGCGAGGTGCGAGGTTACCCTTTTCGTATTGTTCTTTGGTCATTACTCATTGATTTACAATGGTGCTGAACTGTCATGTTACAGCCTCATGTGTGTGTGTTTCTGTCTGGGTCAATAACTGATGCTATGATGTCATTCGATTGACTGTAGGTGCCTTGGTTTTCTTGGTTACATTAAATGAGAAGCAGTGAACTGTGGGAATTTTGTAATAATGATTTTAGAGCTTAAATATTAGGTAAACATTTTAAGATGTAATCTGTTGAATACGATGTAGCAGCCACAAACACTGACAGCAGGGCAGTCCAGTGTAATGGAAGGACCTTCAAAAATCTTCCTGCATGAAATTACATGCCTGTTAGGATTATGAAGATAATGCCTGGAAGTTGGAAAGATAGATCAGCTAAAAAAAGATTAAAGTAAGCCATAATCAAAGCACCGAGTGAAGTGCAGCAGAATTTAAAAAACAAATCCAAACTTGAGAACAGTGCAAGCCTCTTCTTGAGCTACTGGGATCTAGTCACAAGGCTACTGGAGCAGAATTTAGAAAACAAATCCAAACTTGAGAACAGTGCAAGCCTCTTCTTGAGCTACTGGGATCTAGTCACAAGGCTACTGGATTTGTGGTAAAGATACAGATGACTAGGTGGTCACAGATTGAGGTGATTGCAGAGCACAGATGAGAACGAAATGTAATGAAGCTTTAGCCCTGATGCAGAGCTGGTGCTTACAGAACAAGCTGCAAGTGGTAGTAAATTAAACAAATTACATAGTGCTAAAAGGTAAACCATCTGCAACATGGTATTTGTTTTTCAGACTAAACAATCTTCAATTAATAGACATTCCTCATATTGCTAACTCGGTCTTTATCTTGATAATGATCTCATTTTTAAAGGCTATGTACAAACTATGCCCAAAAACAAACCACAAAATTAATTTACAGGATTGCAAATATCACCAGAGGTCAATACAGAATAACACTTGACACAGGACAGTAACTTGCTGCTGACTGACTGCTGTAGCTGGGGCCAATGACTGGGCATATAAAATTATACAGGGAGAGCCATTCACAGCACTACATTGGACGCAGAAGACAGTATTTCTACAAATCATAGTTGCATATGGATAAATACTAATAATCCTGTAAATACACTTCCTACAATTGCAATTTTGGAGGAGCCACTTACTGCCTACAAAGAGAAAATGTGAAGAAAATGCAGGTGGTAACTAGAGATGTACTGCACAATATAGGTGCTGAACAGAGGTAGGCAGACAAGGAAAGTCAATGTATGTAGACACATATGGTACTGGTTAGAGGGTGTGTTCACTACTGCCAAATGTTAAGGAGTGAAGTAGACTAAATGACTTCCTTCCAGCAACTGGTTTTGCAAAACCTAGGCATTGACCCTAACCCTCATATCGATGCATATTCAAGTGCAAAGAAGACAACTTTGTGTGGTCAGACTGGAATCATGGTACATCATTCTTCATCACAGTGATCCAGATGACTATTCTGAACGATACAGGTGAGTGGTCCAAGCAATGTCCACTTTTAAAATGCTATGATCCAGAAAAGCACGTGAAATTTTGCAGCGTCTTTAAAGAATTCAGTGGGGAAAAAAAAAGGACAGGAAGTATACATAACTGAATCAGGTGCAACCTGATAATCCAAAGAAAATAACATGCAAAAGTAGATGGAAATTCCCTGTATCTCGTCTTATAATCTTCTGCTACCTACTGCCACTCTGATGATTTTCACGTCTGTGTTCTGACACTGACTGGCTTCGCTCAACTCTGTGGAGCTGGCTCTTCAACCACTATCACTGGTTCCAACTAAGCACAGGGAGCAGAGGCCACTGCCGAGTTCATGGTCTGAACCGAAGGGGGTGCCACACTTCTCCACCACTTTTCCTGTGACCTCGATGTTGAGCGCCCATAAGCCCAAACTTTTCCTGTGCCTCTCTTCTTCTTGCTGATTTTTTCACATTTGCTTCATAATTTATTGCCTCTTGGATCCCATTTCCAGAATTTCTACATGCTGTAAGGCTGCAACACAGAGAGGACACTGACCACCTTTCTTATGGGTGCAACTGCAACTGTCATGGCTGCCAGCACACTGATTACATATCACCTGATTTTAACACTATTGTGTCATGTGCTCTATTCATTGACATTTAGTGCTGAATGCAGCTGTGAGAGGTTCCACCTTAAAAGTCAAAGCATATTAGCATATCCAGCATGAAGATCATTTAGATGACATCCCCTCTGTTCTTGAGGCCTGTACTGTTCTCAGATATATCTACTGCCAGGATGAACAGCGGAGGTCTCTTCTTATCAGTTCGATTGTGACGCTTCTGTAGCACATTGAATCCATGGTCAAACAGTGCTTGGTGCGGTCTTATCATCAAATGTCCATGGCAGCCCTTGTAGGAGGGCTGTTAGTTCTTGTGTCTTCTTCTGGAGAACTGCCCTACTTGGGTATTCAGTCTGATAGCCCTCAATCTTCTTCATGGTCACATCAAGTGATTGCACATAGCTCCAGTGCGGCATTGTTATTAGCTGCAGTGACCTTGAGGGTGTACTGAAATTGCAGAATCCATATCATTCAATTTATCCCCTGTATACTGAATGTATACAGGTAGGATATTACAAAAGTATCTGTCACAAAGTAGCGCTACTTCTCTTCTATGTAGCCCTACACCTTCTGAATTTCACTTATATCTAGGGACAGCAAAAAATGGTGTCTATTGGGTGAACTCGGCATGAGTTGGCTCTACAAGTTCTAGTGGCTTCTGATCACAGACACTGAATGCATACAGCAGTCTTCTGTGTACTGTTTGTGCAGTCTAATTACTGTGCATTAGTTTAGCTTAACGCATCTCTCATTTGAGAGCTGGAAAAGCAATTTGTCCCATCATGTAGCAGCAATAACAGCTGATATCACCAAATTGTCCAACATACCAGGCTGATAACCAGAATTTCTGCAAAAATTAACAATACATGCAGACAGTCATAACTTTTCTCCTTTATGTAGGAGACTGAAAATCAGCTGAGAAGCTTAAGAAAACAGGTTTACATTTAACCTGCAAATCTTTACTACACATTATATTTCAACATCATTTTTCCGGACTTTTAGTCTTCAGTGTTTCTAACCTTGCTCTTACAGAAAATTATGGAAAGGACGATACTGACACAACATTCTTGTACTGTTGTAACAAATATTGTTGTTGATGTTGTTGTGATCTTCAGTCCTGAGGCTGGTTTGATGCAGCTCTCCATGCAACTCTATCCTGTGCAAGCTTCTTCATCTCCCAGTACCTACTGCAGCCTACATCCTTCTGAATCTGCTTAGTGTATTCATCTCTTGGTCTCCCTCTACGATTTTTATCCTCCACACTGTCCTCAAATACTAAATTGGTGATCCCTTGTTGCCTCAGAACGTGCCCTAACAACCGATCCCTTCTTCTAATCAAGTGGTGCCACAAACTCCTATTCTCCCTAATCCTATTCAATACTTCCTCATTCGTTATGTGATCTACCCATCTAATCTTCAGCATTCTTCTATATCCACATTTCGAAAGCTTCTATTCTCTTCTTGCCCAAACTACACTCCTGGAAATGGAAAAAAGAACACATTGACACCGGTGTGTCAGACCCACCATACTTGCTCCGGACACTGCGAGAGGGCTGTACAAGCAATGATCACACGCACGGCACAGCGGACACACCAGGACCCGCGGTGTTGGCCGTCGAATGGCGCTAGCTGCGCAGCATTTGTGCACCGCCGCCGTCAGTGTCAGCCAGTTTGCCGTGGCATACGGAGCTCCATCGCAGTCTTTAACACTGGTAGCATGCCGCGACAGCGTGGACGTGAACCATATGTGCAGTTGACGGACTTTGAGCGAGGGCGTATAGTGGGCATGCGGGAGGCCGGGTGGACGTACCGCCGAATTGCTCAACACGTGGTGCGTGAGGTCTCCACAGTACATCGATGTTGTCGCCAGTGGTCGGCGGAAGGTGCACGTGCCCGTCGACCTGGGACCGGACCGCAGCGACGCACGGATGCACGCCAAGACCGTAGGATCCTACGCAGTGCCGTAGGGGACCGCACCGCCACTTCCCAGCAAATTAGGGACACTGTTGCTCCTGGGGTATCGACGAGGACCATTCGCAACCGTCTCCATGAAGCTGGGCTACGGTCCCGCACATCGTTAGGCCGTCTTCCGCTCACGCCCCAACATCGTGCAGCCCGCCTTCAGTGGTGTCGCGACAGGCGTGAATGGAGGGACGAATGGAGACGTGTCGTCTTCAGCGATGAGAGTCGCTTCTGCCTTGGTGCCAATGATGGTCGTATGCGTGTTTGGCGCCATGCAGGTGAGCGCCACAATCAGGACTGCATACGACCGAGGCACACAGGGCCAACACCTGGCATCATGGTGTGGGGAGCGATCTCCTACACTGGCCGTACACCACTGGTGATCGTCGAGGGGACACTGAATAGTGCACGGTACATCCAAACCGTCATCGAACCCATCGTTCTACCATTCCTAGACCGGCAAGGGAACTTGCTGTTCCAACAGGACAATGCACGTCCGCATGTATCCCGTGCCATCCAACGTGCTCTAGAAGGTGTAAGTCAACTACCCTGGCCAGCAAGATCTCCGGATCTGTCCCCCATTGAGCATGTTTGGGACTGGATGAAGCGTCGTCTCACGCGGTCTGCGCGTCCAGCACGAACGCTGGTCCAACTGAGGCGCCAGGTGGAAATGGCATGGCAAGCCATTCCACAGGACTACATCCAGCATCTCTACGATCGTCTCCATGGGAGAATAGCAGCCTGCATTGCTGCGAAAGGTGGATATACACTGTACTAGTGCCGACATTGTGCATGCTCTGTTGCCTGTGTCTATGTGCCTGTGGTTCTGTCAGTGTGATCATGTGATGTATCTGACCCCAGGAATGTGTCAATAAAGTTTCCCCTTCCTGGGACAATGAATTCACGGTGTTCTTATTTCAATTTCCAGGAGTGTATTTATCATCCATGCTTCACTTCTATACATGGCTACACTCCATACAAATACTTTCAGAAACGACTTCCTGACACTTAAATCTATACTTGATGTTAACAAATTTCTCTTCTTCAGAAACGCTATCGTTGCCATTGCCAGTCTACATTTTATATCCTCTCTACTTCGACCGTCATCAGTTACTTTGCTCCACAAATAGCAAAACTCCTTTACTACTTTAAGTGTCTCATTTCCTCATCTATTTCCCGCAGCATCAACCGACTTAATTCGACTACATTACATTATCCTCGTTTTGCTTTTGTTGATGTTCATCTTATATCCTCCTTTCAAGACACTGTCCATTCCTTTCAACTACTCTTCCAAGTCCTTTGCTGTCTCTGACAGAATTACAATGTCATCGGCGAACCTCAAAGTTTTTATTTCTTCTCCATGGATTTTAATACCTACTCCAAACTTTTCTTTTGTTTCCTTTACTGCTTGCTCAATATACAGATTGAATAACATCGGGGAGAGGCTACAACCCTGTCTCATTCCCTTCCCAACCACTCTTTCCCTTTCATGTCCCTGGACTCTTATAACTGCCATCTGGTTTCTGTACAAATTGTAAATAGCATTTCGCTCCCTGTATTTTACCCCTGCCACCTTTAGAATTTGAAAGAGAGTATTCCAGTCATCATTGTCAAAAGCTTTCTCTAAGTCCACAAATGCTAGAAACGTAGGTTTGTCTTTCCTTAATCTATTTTCTAAGATAAGTTGTAGAGTCAGTATTGTCTGACGTGTTCCGATATTTCTACGAAATCCAAACTGATCTTCCCTGAGGTCAGCTTCTACCAGTTTTCCATTCGTCTGAAAAGAATTCGCATTACTCTTTTGCAGCTGTGACTTATTAAACTGATAGTTTGGTAATTTTCACATCTGTCAACATCTGCTTTCTTTGGGATTGGAATTATTATATTCCTCTTGAAGTCTGAGGGTATTTCGCCTGTCTCATACATCTTGCTCACTAGATGGTAGAGTTTTGTCAGCACTGGTTCCCCCAAGGCCGTCAGTAGTTCTAATGGAATGTTGTCTACTCCCGGGGCCTTGTTTCGACTCAGGTCTTTCAGTGTTCCGTCAAACTCTTCATGCAGTATCATATATCTCATTTCATCTTCAGCCTCTTCCATTTCCATAATATTGTCTTCAAGTACATCGCCCTTGTATAGACCCTCTATATACTCCTTCCACCTTTCTGCTTTCCCTTCTTTGCTTAGAACTGGGTTTCCATCTGACCTCTTGATATTCTTAAAAGTGGTTCTCTTTTCTCGAAAGGTCTCTTTAATTTTCCTGTAGGCACTATCTATCTTACCCATAGTGATATAAGCCTCTACATCCTTACATTTGTCCTCTAGCTATCGCTGCTTAGCCATTTTGCACTTCCTGTCGATCTCAGTTTTGAGACGTTTGTATTCCTTTTTGTCTGCTTCATTTACTGCATTTTTATATTTTTTCCTTTGATCAATTAAATTCAGTATTTCTTCAGATGCCCTAGGATTTCTACTAGCCCTCGTCTTTTTACCTATTTGATCCTCTGCTGCCTTCACTACTTCATCCCTCAGAGCTACCCATTCTTCTTCTACTGTAGTTCTTTCCCCCATTCGTGACAATTATTCCCTTATGCTCTCCCTGAAACTCTATACAGCCTCTGGTTTAGTCAGTTTATCCAGGTCCCATCTCCTTAAATTCCCACCTTTTTGCAGTTTCTTCAGTTTTAATCTACAGTTCATAACTAATAGATTGTGGTCAGAGTCCACATCTGCCCCTGGAAATCTCTGTCTTACCATTATATAATCTATGTGAAATCCTGTCAGTATCTCCAGGTTTCTTCCATGTATACAGCCTTCTTTTACGATTCTTGAACCAAGTGTTAGCTATGATTAAGTTGTGCTCTGTGCAAAATTCCACCAGGCGGCTTCCTCTTTCATTTCTTAGCCCCAATCCATATTCACCTACTATGTTTCCTTCTCTCCATTTTCCTACTCTCGAATTCCAGTCACTATTAAATTTTCATCTCCCTTCACTACCTGAATAATGTCTTTCATCTCATCATAGATTTCATTAATTTCTTCATCATCTGCAGAGCTAGTTGGCATATAAACTTGTACTACTGTAGTAGGCATGGGCTTCGTGTCTATCTTAGCCACAATAAACTGTTCATTATGCTGTTTGTAGTAGCTTACCCGCAATCCTATTTTTTTTATTGATTATTAAACCTACTCCTGCATTACCCCTATTTGATTTTGTCTTTAAATCCTGTATTCACCTGACCAAAGGTCTTGTTTGTCCTGCCACCGAACGTCACTAATTCCCACTATATCTAACTTTAACCTATCCATTTCCCTTTTTAAATTTTCTAACCTACCTTCCTGATTAAGGGATCTGACAATCCATGCTCCGATCTGTAGAACGCCAGTTTTCTTTCTCCTGATAACGACGTCCTCTTGAGTAGTCCCCACCTGGAGATCCGAATGGGGGACTATTTTACCTTCGGAACATTTTACCCAAGAGGACACCATCATTATTACCCGCAATCCAATTTTTTTATGCTGCATGCCATCGAGATAAATTATGGCTGTAGTTTCCCCTTGCTTTCAGCCGTTCACAGTACCAGCACAACAAGGCCGTTTTGGTTAGTGTTACAAGGCCAGATCAGTCAAGCATCCAGACTGTTGCCCCAGCAACTATTGAAAAGGCTGCTGCCCCTCTTCAGGAAACACACGTTTGTCTGTCCTCTCAACAGATACCCCTTCTGTTGTGGTTGCACCTATGGTACGGCCATCTGTATCGCTGAGGCACGCAAGCCTCCCCACCAATGGCAAGGTCCATCGATCATGGGGGGTGGGGCGGGGATCCATGGTTCATATAAGGCTTCGCAAATCTGAAATTCATATCAAAATTAATCAAAATCAAAACTGATGAAATAAAAAATGTACTTTTTTGAACTGATTGCTATTTGTGCAATTTAAATATCTCATTCTTGAAACAAAAATAAACTTAGAAATCTTTTCAGAGAATCGTATCATCAACTACTTTGATCCAGTTCTCACCATAAAAAAAATGTGCTTTGACAATCTGCCTTACTTTTTGAAACCAGTGTCATCAGCAGTGACACTTTTCATTTGCTTTTTATTTATCAGCAAAAACATTAATTACAAACAGTTTAATTCCAAGCTCACATTGCTTTACATGCCTAAAGTTGTGTTAACAAATAAGAATTTCTAATTTCCTGTATTTTTTCATCTGAAACATCTTTAACAAGAAAATTTCCTGTTACAACTACTGAGACTATTCACAACAGTATTTGCCCAGTTTTCGAAATATTTCATACACTGACAAAAACTACGTACATTCTTATTGTATAGATTTTGCTCTAATAACAAAAATGGCTCTGAGCACTATGGGACTTACCATCTGTGGTCATCAGTCCCCTACAACTTAGAACTACTTAAACCTAACTAACCTAAGGACATCACACACATCCATGCCCGAGGCAGGATTCGAACCTGCGACCGTAGCAGTCGCGCGGTTCCGGACTGCGCGCCTACAACCGCTAGACCACCGCGGCCGGCGCTCTAATAACAGACTCATTAAGAAAACTAGCTTATATCATGAAGCCTGTAAGCTGTTTCTGATTCACCACGTCAGTGCAGTACACTAATAAGTGTTCTGTACTGAGAAAAATAATTGGTTCATTGGTGTGTGGGGTTGAAGGAAGCAGACTGCAAAGGTCATCGATTCAGAAAAATAAATACAACAGTCTATGCGTTATCGGCAGAGTTAATCCACTGAAATGAATGTTACATGAAAATACAAAGTTACTTATAAACTGTTGCTCTTGGGTATGTAATTTTCATGCGAATTACATAAAGTTGTTACTTAAAGATCAACTTCCAGGCTAATAATAGAAACCGGTGTCACGATGTTTGTCCTGCCATCACACCAATCTATCTCCATAGTCCCTGGCAATCAGCATCATACAGTATTAGTTGGTTAAGATAGTAAGAATTGGAACACTTCTCTCTGAAAACTTACTGATACTTTGAGGAGAACTTACCTACAATTTTAGTTTTGGCCATGTTTTCAGGGAATTTGTGTAAATTTACTCATTACCATCAACTAAAGACCCCAAAAACTGCAGAAGCAGCCTAGGTGCTATGACACATTGTGAGTTGAAGATGTAATAATGCACATGAGATTAAAAATTTCAGTAACTAACAGACAATTTTGAATTTCATGAAGGCTGAGTGAAACAGCTTCTTGCCATAAAGGCGAATTAAGGGTTCACTGTCTGCCACCATAGAGCACTATATGCTGTAGACATCAGCTAAGTGCAACCGATCAGATCACTCGACCAAAATTAAGATTTCCTGTCCCTAGATGAATGTCCAAGTTTCTTACATTACACATTTTTAATCATAGTGTTGCCTTCTGCTTGCTATGGGAGTTCTTACACATGCTGTGCACTTGTTACAAATTGCAGTTGGTGTAAAAATAGGTAACAAAACAAATTTTGCTTCCTATCAGAAAGCATTTTTCTCTTTTCTGCTTCAACTCACAGAATTGAAGTAGAGCCATAAGATTAAATCTCTTTCTGGGTCTGATCTCTGAATATTGTGATGGTTTGCTGACTGATAATTCTGAGGGTTCTGCCTCAGAGCCTAAAGACAAAGAAACATGACCATAAGGTGAGGTGGCTTGACACAAATTGACAATAATGTAGAGTGCTGTGAGGAGATTGTATGGACGGTGACTTCTGGCTCTGTGCCAGATGTGCACAGTGTAATCTAATTGCCTTGCTGTTCAGTACAACAGTGCAATATGCACAGGCTACAAGGGTAAGACACTGAGTCTGTGTTACTGGTTAGTATCTGAAACTGAGTGAGAGGTGCAGTAACGTGTGTACCTTTTCATGACGATTGTGTGTGGGTTATACTGTGGAACAACACAGATATTTGATACCATAAGACTAGAAAATAAATGGGTAGGAATTATCACATCATAAACTTGTGAGACACACTCTGCAGAAGTGATTGAAGTCCAACATTGATACAGGTGGGCCGGCCGGTATGGCCGAGCGGTTCTAGGCGCTTCAGTCTGGAACCGCGCAACCGCTACGGTCGCAGGTTCGAATCCTGCCTCGGGCATGGATGTGTGTGTTATCCTTAGGTTAGTTAGGTTTAAGTAGTTCTAAGTTCTAGGGGACTGATGACCTCAGATGTTAAGTCCCATAGTGCTCAGAGCCATTTGAACCATTTGATACAGGTGGGCTAACTGCATGTCTCTATTCAACATGATGCCCCCTTTTCATGGCAAAGTTATATGTGAATTTAATTTCCTTACAGGTGTAGCACTTCCCTACTGCTGTCATATATTCCCACCTTCCTTCAATGCCCTAGTAAAACACACCCACACGCTACTGTGAAAGATGGATTTAAGAACCACAGAGGATTGTACAAACATACCATCAGTTGGCCATCATACACATTCCCATATGAAGGACATAATAATAGTCACCTCAGTGCAGAGAAGCAACTAAAAGAGTTAGGAAAAAAAGTAAATCACCTGGTCCAGATGGAATGAAAATTCGATTATACAGGGAGTGCTCTGTGGTACCATCTTTTACTTAGCTTGTATTTATCACCAAAATTTCACCCAGCACAAAACCCCACGTGACTACAATAAAGTGCAGATGATTCCCGTGTATAAGAAGGGAAAAGAACATACCCACAAGATTATAGACCAACATCCTTAACATCAGTTTGCCACATATTCATAAGTCAAATATGATAAATTTCTTTGAGGCTGAAGAGTTTCTGTCTACAGTTAAGCATGGATTATGAAAGAATCATTAATGCAAAACTCAAATGCTCCTTTTCTCACGTGATATCCCGCAAGCCATGTATGAAGAACAACAAGCAGATTCCATATTCTTAGATTTCTGGAAAGCATTTAATACAGTCCCCACTGCAGACTGTTAACGAAGGTACCAGTAGGCACAATAGCTTGCCAGATATGTTAATAGCTAAAAGTATCTTAAGTAACAGAAACCAGAAACTGTCCTTGATGGTGAGTGTTCATCAGAGACAAGGGTATCGTCAGGTGTGCTCCAGGGAAGTGTGTTAGGACCACACTTATTCTCTACATATGCAAATGATGTAACAGACATCGCAAGCAGAAATCTGCAGCTCTTTGCTGATGATGTTGAGATGTATGGGAAGTAACTGTATGAGGATATAAGATAACTTAGACAAAATTTCTAGTTGGTGCAAAGAGTGACAACTTGCTCCAATTTGGATAAATTTAAATTAATGCAATCCCAAAGGTTACAATATGGTATTAGTAGTGTACTGCTTGAGACAGTCACATTTATTAAATATTCAGGGGTAACATCGAAAAGTGATAGTAAAGGGAATGAGCATGTAAGGATGGTAGTGGGGAAGCTGAATGGTCGACTGCACGTAGAACATTGGTGTGACCAATTAATGAGTACTGCTCAAGTGTCTAGGATCCCCCCAAGGTCAGAATAAAGGAAGAAATCGATGCAATTCACTACAGGGCCACTACATTTGTTATCTGTAGGGTCAATCAACACGCAGGTGTTATGGATATGCTTCATGAACTCAAATGGGTTGGCCTGAGTGTCTCATTGATACAGATAGTCACACCATAGCTGCAACTGCAATGGAGAAGTATCTCTGTAGAAACCAGACAAAAATGTGGTTCCTGAGGACAGCCAGCAGCATTTCTAGCAGTTCCAGGAGGCAACATCTGGATGATTGCTTAATCTGATCTCATAACGTTACACAACATACCCTTGCTGTGCTGGTACTGCAAACAGTTGAAAGCATGGGCAAATTACAGCTATGATTTCTCTGTGGAGCACACAGCTCCTCTGCATAGTTAAATGGTGATGGCACTCTCCTGGATGAAATATTCCAGAGGTAAAATAGTCCCTCATTTCAGTCTTCAGGCACGACTACTTAGCAGGATGTTGTCATCAAGAAAAACAACATGAGCTTTCTAGGGGTTGGAGCATGTAAAGTTATATCCCTTAATCAGATAGGCATGTTAAAGAATCTGAAAAGGAAAATGGTTAGGTAACCATTTCACATATAGGGAATTAATGAAGCACGGTGGCAGGAATAATAGGCTTTCCTGTTACACGAGTACAGTTATCAACAAAAAACCAAATAGGAGGTAATGAAGAACTAGGTATAATAATGAATAAGAAAACAGGATTGGGTGTAAGCCTCTATCAGCCTAGTGATCACATAATCGTTGCCATTACAGACATTAAGGCAATGCCCACTATGGTAGTACGAGTGTGTATGGAAATTTTGGAACTTTGTGGTAAGTCCCCATGGGACCAAACTGCTGAGGTCATCAGGCCCTAGGCTTACACACTAATTAATCTAACTTAAACTAACTTATGCTATGGACAAAACACACACACACACACACACACACATACACACACACACACACACACACACACACACACACACACACACACACCTACCTATGCCCAAGGGAGGACTTGAACCTCCAACGGGGAAAGCCATGCAAACTGTTTCAAGGCGCCTCAGGCCACACGGCTACCCTGCACGACAGTGTGTATGGCAACTAGTGGTTTGTAAGATTGATAGAAAACATACTGGAATCAGAAATGTTGCACAGATATTTAAACGAGACCAAAAACTAATTGTGTTGAGTGAATGCATTTGGTAGCAGGGAAATGAAGAGAACAAAATATAGGAGGAGGTCATAGACCGGTAGGATTTTACACACAGCATAATTCTGTCATCGCTAACTCTTGGTTTAATAAGATTCATGAATGATGACTCTACACGTGGAAGAGACTTGGAGACATGGCAAGGTTTCAGACTGATTATGCAAGGGTGCGATAGATATTTTGTCACCTGATTTTACATTGTGAAACATTTCCATGGCAAGATATGAGGTTTGAACCTATTTTATTGCTTATGAGTACAAATTAAAACTTGAGGAATGGACATGGGACATGAATAAATTGAAAAGGATCAGAGACTGTTGGGAGTTTCAGAAGGAGCATTAGGCAATGTTCATCTGGAACATGGGAAGAGAATACAGTTGAAGAAGAAGGGTAGCTTAGAGACATGAAATAGTGCAGGAAGCAGAAGATCAAATACGCATAAAACAAAACACTGGATAACACAGGGCATCTTGACTTTAATTTACAAAAGAAGAAAATATCAAAATGTGACAAATGAAGCAGGCAAAAGGGAATAATGACATCTAAAAAATGAAACTGGCAAAAGGTGTAAAGATGACAGACAGGAATGGCTAGGGGGCAAATGTAAAACTGTACAGTCCAGTCACATTAAAGTGACAATCTGTAAAAAGCCTGAATGACCATTTCTTGCAGTGCGGAAAAGCAGGAAGAAAATCATTCAAATTCTGAAAGATACCAACAGGGATGTGGAGCCATGCCAACTCCAATACAGCAGCCAGATAAGTAGGTGTTTTAGTTGAGGATCCATGGCGCAAATAAACCAATTGAGGTGGTCCCACGGATTTGCTATCGGGTTTAAATACAACTTGTTTGGTGGCCAGGAGATCATGGTAGACTCATCCTGGTGCTCTTCAAACCATATGAGCTGTGTGACATGTGCACTATCCTGTTGGTAGGTGCCATAATGCCAAGGAATAAATAAGTGTAGGTGTGGACATGGTCTCTGAGAATAGATTCGTACTTGTGTTGCTCCACTGTGTCTTTTAGGATGACAAGATCACCCAGGGAATGACACAAAAACATTCTCCAGACCTCCCTCCTCCAAGGTGGACCCCTCTCACAACTGTTGCAGTGTCATACATGCCACTGGCTATCTATCTGATGGAGCTTAAAACATAATTCATCTGAAAGGACTACATGTTGCCACTCATGAGGAGAATAAGGGATTCCTCAGAAACTTTGCTCAGTGGAAGAGGGGTCAAAGTAAGGTATTTCCGAGGTACTTCATGCACTTTTTACCACGTGATATCTTCAGAAGACATGGTGGCTCAATGGTTAGCATCATGGCTTCTTAATTTTGCACCCTGTGTTTGAAACCCTATTATTACTTATTTTCGGTTTTATTTATATACCCATGCCTGTAGAACATTACTCTATGAATGTTTTCCATTATACACTGCTATAACATTGTTCTTATTTGTCTACTAATTTGTATGTCAAGTGAATTAATTTTAAAAAAGAACAAAATTGTTTGAAATTATTTTTGTGAAATTCCTGTAGTGTATCTTGATTCGTAAGTGCAAGTGCCAGTTTTCAGAAAAATAACCCATAATGCATGGTTTGCTACAAAATTATTGCCAACACGCGAAATCTTAACTAGTGTTATTGATGTTTCTTTCCTGAGTGAGATTCATACATAGAAATGCCACTTTGTTAAACCTACCTTCACGTGACACTTGTGCCATTCAGAAAATCTGTGTTTTGAATTTTTCTGTGATTAGTCTCATCCATGGAAATGCACAAAATACTCCTGAAGAAAAACAATATGAATAACACATAAGAAATTGAAAAAGATTGTAGCCCCTCAACGTACCACACACGTTACATAATACACGTGTGTGACGTATTGCGATATCCAGTTGTGATTTTACAATTAATATGCCTTTATACTCCTAATTTCATAAGAAAGATACTTTCAGTAACATACTACGGACATGGGTAGATAAATAAAATAAAAACTATAAAATAAATAAAAACATAAAAATAAATAAAAACAATAAAATAAATGAAAGCAATCATTAGTTTTCAAATACAGAGTGCAAAATTACGAATGATGACCTTAACCACTAAGCCACTATATATTCTGAAGCTATTCCATGTTAAAAGGTACATGAAGTATGTTAAAAAAACATGACTTTTTTTCCGAAACAATCAACTATCTACTGATAAGCCGAGACAAGTGTTCGCTTATTTTGACTCCTCTTTTGCTGAGCAAAGTTCGTGGGAAGTCAGGTGATGGCACTTGCTGTTTCTCCTTACCAGTGGAAGTCCAGTTGCGGTGGTGGCGTGCTAATTCCAGCTTTTGTCGCCAATAAACAGCACTCGGCATGGGTGCATGAACCAGGTACCTGCTGCTCTCTTTCCACATAACAACAACGATTTCACTGTTTCCTGCATCCTCAAAACATGCTTTACATACCCTCTACTGCCAGTTCTGCCACCTGTCTTTGTGACATAGGTGGTGGTGGTGATTGGTTTGTCGGGTGCTTAACTGCGCAGTCATCAGCACCACTAGAAAGCCCCATTTTTTACACAGTCCAATTTAGCCATTGCCATGAATGATGATGATGATGAAATGAGAAGTACAAAACAAATACATAGTCCCTGGCCACAGAAAATCCCCACCCGGCCAGGAATAGAACCCAGGATCCTGTGATCCAGAGGCAGCAACACAGCCACTGGACCATGAGCTGTGGACAAACATAGGCAGGGGTCACATTAATGTGATGATACCATGCATAACCACAAGAAGCATAGATACTCCTTATAGCAAGATTAAAGACACCTTTGCATAAAAGTAGAGAAGAGATGAAACACAGGCTGGCAATGGCAAGAAAACACATCTGAAATACTGGAATGGAATTTGTTAACATTTAACTTAAATTTAGCTCTAAGGATATCTTTTCTGAAGCTGTTTGTCTGCAGTGTAGCCTTTTATAAAAGTGAAATGTGGGTGATAGGCAATTCACACAGAACAGAATGGAACAGAAGCTTTTGGAATGTGACGCTACAAGAGAATGCTGATGTTTGGATGTCAGGATTGAACAAAAATAAAGAGGCACTGAATGAAATTGGGAAAAATAGAAATTTATGGCACAACACATCTGGTTGAAAGAACACATTTGATGCATCCTCAAGGAATTGTCAATTTGGTAATGGAAGAAAGTGTGGAGCATAAATATTGATGAAGGAGACCAAGGTTTGAATACAATAAGCAGGTTCAAATGGATGAAGGTTGTGATAGGTGTGCAGTGATGATGACACACACAATAGAGTAACATGGAGGGGTGTATCAAATTAGCCTTCAAACTGAGGACCATGACAACCACAACAACAACAACAACAACAACAACAACAAGTCATTATTATCGAACAGATATTGTCAGTAACATTAAACATTAAGCTAATATTAATTAATATCGTAACTTTTAGTTTTATATCTCTTCCACTGGGGGTATTTTCAAATGGAGAATTGAGGACGACATTGTTCCCACAAGTCGAAGAAGGAAAACAGTCCACTCAGAGCTCAGAATGCCTGAGCAAATCTAGCTAAATTGAGCTGCAACTGGTATCCCTGATATTGCTCAATAACAATAATGCTTGTTTAACAAGTATTTTGCCTCAATATTCATTCTTGTAATCCACTTGCAGCTCACTTCAATGAGCTAACCGCCGTCTGCTTCACGTCTTCTGTGCAGCGAGCTACCTTAATTTAAGTACTAACTGTATTTTTCTTACTTGTCACTTCTTCTTCCGTGTGTTTTTGCTTTTAGGAAGCTTTAATTGTCGAGTGCTACCAATAGTGTTCCATAGATTTCGTGTTTGTTTTGAATACAGTCAGAGAGAGTCCCTTTAGTCCCATAGTGCCAGTAGTGCTAGTGTTTGTTTTCAATACAGTTCAGAGACAGGTGGTGCAATTTTCATTGTTTTCTACAAGAAGTGGCTAGCAATCACAGTTTAGTCAATAATCAGCCGCCTTTAGTGAATTAGCAGTCTAGTTAAAAGTTGATTAAGTCTCTTCAGTAAATTTATTCCTTAGGATGGATAGGATGTGAGACTGCTGTGTACGGATGCAGGAGGAGCTGGCCACTCTTGGCGAACAGCTGAGCGTGTTGATGGCCGCGGTCAGCCGTCTTCAGGCTGCTGCCTCGGAGTGTAGCAGCAGTGGGGAGTCTGGTGTGTCGCAAGGTACACCCCAGTTGTTACATGCTTCACCCACTGTCCCTGCTGTCGAGACATCTTCGCGGGTACCGGGCGCGGTTGGGCCACCCTATCCCCAAGGGGAGTGGCGGGTTCAGCGGCGTTCGCGGCGCACGAGGCGGAGGGTAAATGTGGAGGCTGGCCGTGTGGCATCGCCCGCTCTGCCTGTGAGTGGACATGTGGCTGCTTCTTCAGCAAGGCCCGAGCAGGCACACGGGGGGAGGGGTTTATTAGTTATTGGGAGCTCCAACGTTGGGCGGGTGATGGAGCCCCTTAGGGAAATAGCAGAACAGTCGGGGAAGAAAGCCAGTGTCCACTCTGTCTGCTTGGCGGGGGGTCTCATCCGAGATGTTAAAGAGGCCCTACCGGCGGCGATAGAGAGCACTGGGTGCACCCGACTGCAAATTGTTGCTCATGTCGGCACCAATGACTCTTGCTGTCTGGGTTCAGAGGTCATCCTCAGTTCGTACAGGCGGTTGGCGGAATTGGTGAAGGCAGAAAGCCTCGCTCACGTGGTGGAATCAGAGCTAACTATTTGTAGTATCGTTCCCAGAACCGATCGCGGTCCTCTGGTTTGGAGCCGAGTGGAAGGCTTAAACCAGAGGCTCAGACGATTCTGTGGAGAGCTGGGGTGCAAATTTCTCGACCTCCGCTATCGGGTGGAGAAATGTAGGGTCCCCCTGAATAGGTCAGGCGTGCACTACACGCCGAAAGCGGCTACAAGGGTAGCGGAGTACGTGTGGAGTGCACATGGGGGTTTTTTAGGTTAGAGAATTCCCTCCCTAGGCCCGACAAGATGCCTCCTGAGATGCGGCAAGGTAGGAGTAGGCAAAATGCAACAGGGAATAACAATATTAATGTGCTAATAGTAAACTGCAGGAGCGTCTATAGAAAGGTCCCAGAACTGCTCTCATTAATAAATGGTCACAACGCCCATATAGTACTAGGGACAGAAAGTTGGCTGAAACCAGACATAAACAGTAATGAAATCCTAAACTCAGATTGGAATGTATACCACAGACACAGGCTGGACAGTGAAGGGGGAGGCGTGTTTATAGCGATAAGAAGTGCAATAGTATCTAAGGAAATTGACGGAGATCCGAAATGTGAAATGATTTGGGTGAAGGTCACGGTTAAAGCAGGCTCAGACATGGTAATTGGATGTCTCTATAGGCCCCATGGCTCAGCAGCTGTTGTGGCTGAGCACCTGAAGAATAATTTGGAAAATATTTCGAGTAGATTTCCCCACCATGTTATAGTTCTGGGTGGAGATTTTAATTTGCCGGATATAAACTGGGACACTCAAACGTTCATAACGGGTGGCAGGGACAAAGAATCCAGTGAAATTTTTTTAAGTGCTCTATCTGAAAACTACCTTGAGCAGTTGAACAGAGAACCGACTCATGGCGATAACATATTAGACCTTCTGGTGACAAACAGACCCGAACTATTTGAAACAGTTAATGCAGAACAGGGAATCAGCGATCATAAAGCGGCTACTGCATCGATGATTTCAGCTGTAAATAGAAATATTAAAAAAGGTAGGAAGATTTTTCTGTTTAGCAAAAGTGACAAAAAGCAGATTACAGGGTACCTGACGGCTCAACACAAAAGTTTTGTCTCTAGTACAGATAGTTTTGAGGATCAGTGGACAAAGTTCAAAACCATTGTACAACATGCGTTAGATGAGTATGTGCCAAGCAAGATCGTAAGAGATGGAAAAGAGCCACCGTGGTACAACAACCGAGTTAGAAAACTGCTGCGGAACCAAAGGGAACTTCACAGCAAACATAAACATAGCCAAAGCCCTGCAGATAAACAAAAATTACGCGAAGCGAAATGTAGTGTGAGGAGGGCTATGCGAGAGGCGTTCAATGAATTCGAAAGTAAAGTTCTATGTACTGACTTGGCAGAAAATCCTAAGAAATTTTGGTCTGATGTCAAAGCGGTAGGTGGATCAAAACAAAATGTCCAGACACTCTGTGACCAAAATGGTACTGAAACAGAGGATGACAGACTAAATGTCTTCTTCCAAAGCTGTTTCACAGAGGAAGACTGCACCTTCTCTAGATTGTCGCACAGATGATAGATATCGAAATAGACGACAGAGAGATAGAGAAACAATTAAAATCGCTCAAAAGAGGAAAGGTCGCTGGACCTGATGGGATACCAGTTCGATTTTACACAGAGTACGCGAAGGAACTTGCCCCCCTTCTTGCAGCGGTGTACCGTAGGTCTCGAGAAGAGCGAAGCGTTTCGAAGGATTGGAAAAGGGCACAGGTCATCCCCGTTTTCAAGAAGGGACGTCGAACAGATGTGCAGAACTATAGACATATATCTCTAACGTCGATCAGTTGTAGAATTTTGGAACACGTATTATGTTCTTTTCTGGAGACTAGAAATCTAGTCTGTAGGAACCAGAATGGGTTTCGAAAAAGACGGTCGTGTGAAACCCAGCTCGCGCTATTCGTCCACGAGACTCAGAGGGCCATAGACACGGGTTCACAGGTAGATGCCGTGTTTATTGACTTCCGCAAGGCGTTCGGTACAGTTCCCCACAGTCGTTTAATGAACAAAGTAAGAGCATATGGACTATCAGACCAATTGTGTGATTGGATTGAGGAGTTCCTAGGCAACAGAATGCAGCATGTCATTCTCAATGGAGAGAAGTCTTCTGAAGTATGAGTGATTTCAGGTGTGCCGCAGGGGTGTGTCATAGGACCGTTGCTATTCACAATATACATAAATGACCTGGTGGATGACATCAAAGTTCACTGAGGCTTTTTGCAGATGATGCTGTGGTGTATCGAGAGGTTGTAGCAATGGAAAATTGTACTGAAATGCAGGAGGATCTGCAGCGAATTGACGCATGGTGCAGGGAATGGCAATTGAATCTCAATGTAGACAAGTGTAATGTGCTGCGAATACATAGAAAGATAGATCCCTTATCATTTAGCTACAAAATAGCAGGTCAGCAACTGGAAGCAGTTATTTCCATAAATTATCTGGGAGTACGCATTAGGAGTGATTTAAAATGGAATGATCATACAAAGTTCATCGTCGGTAAAGCAGATGCCAGACTGAGATTCATTGGAAGAATCCTAAGGAAATGCAATCCGAAAACAAAGGAATTAGGTTACATTACGCTTGTTCGCCCACTGCTTGAATACTGCTCAGCAGTGTGGGATCAGTACCAGATAGGGTTGATAGAAGAGATAGAGAAGATCCAACGGAGAGCAGCGTGCTTCATTACAGGATCATTTAGTAATCGCGAAAGCGTTACGGAGATGACAGATAAACTCCAGTGGAAGACTCTGCAGGAGAGATGCTCAGTAGCTCGGTACGGGCTTTTGTTAAAGTTTCGAGAACATACCTTCACCGAAGAGGCAAGCAGTATATTGCTTCCTCCTACGTATATCTTGCGAAGAGACCATGAGGATAAAATCAGAGAGATTAGAGCCCACACAGAAGCATACCGACAATCCATCTTTCCACGAACAATACGAGACTGGAATAGAAAGGAGAACTGATAGAGGTACTCAGGGTACCCTCCGCCACACACCGTCAGGTGGCTTGCGGAGTATGGATGTAGATGTAGGTGTAGATGTAGATCCTTTTCCAGAGAGATCCTATCAACCACACAAAATGGAGAGTGGAACTAGTACATTCGTTCTCCGAAAGCCGTTATGTTCTTGCACAGAGCAACTTAGGAACCTACTGATGCCAGCAAAGAGTTTCTTGTAACAAAGAAGCTGTATCACTGGCACTAGATCTCTGGTCTCATGCCAACCATAAGAACTGGATCAGGATCTTTAACAATGCTGTAGTATTTATGGTAGTGACTTCTTGGATGTACGCCTGCATGTTTAGAACTAAAAGTAGGTGCTCTAAAAATGTCAACTAATGACCAGTGTAGCTAGAAGGTGCGAAAGAGTAGACAAAGAATGTAAATGACTGAGGCAGAAACTCACCAGTATGTGAAACAGGTACAACAAGTTAAACTATTAACAGCAGCCTAAAAGTTGCAGTTTGGAGGCTTTGAGCAATCACCTGATCCATCTGCATAAATGACTGAGAAAACGAGAAAAGTGTCACTTCATTCCCACGTGTGTACATGCCCCTTAGTAACAGTGAGGAAATTTGATCAATCTCCAATACATCAAAATGCTGCAATTTCATAAGTGAAAAATAAGATGCAAGACCCTAAAAATCTCATTCTAAAATCCGTCTGAAAATTACTTGGAAGAAATATTTGTAAAACTTCCCAAAACATACAGTGTAACATCTTTAAAAAAATCCCTCAGATGTTTTTATTTTAACCTAAATATCTACTGGTTTTGGTTGTGGACCATCTTCACAAGAGTGAATAAGTACAAAATGGAATAAAAGTACAAAATGGGGCTATTAATGTACACGAAAAGATGTAAAATTTGTAATAGGTACATAAACATAATCTACTCATGAATACCGGAAAGAGATTTTTTCACTCTGCAGCGGAGTGTGCGCTGATATGAAACTTCCTGGCAGATTAAAACTGTGTGCCCGACCGAGACTCGAACTCGGGACCTTTGCCTTTCGCGGGCAAGTGCTCTACCAACTGAGCTACCGAAGCACGACTCACGTCCGGTACTCATGAATACTTACAACGTAAAACAGATCATGTGACTACATCATTTCTTTTATGGCTTATAGAAAATCCAAAACGTCATTACAGATATAAGAAAAGAACACAACTTGTTCCATAAAAGTCTAACAGAAGTGTGCTAAATATAACAAAAGTTGATGTAGCGATGTACAAAGAAGTAAGAAACTAAAGAGGCGAGAGCTATACAGCATAACCTCTGTAATATAAGCCAAGGACCATATCAAAACACCTTCTACATATACTGTTCAGCCTACTTAATAGTCAGTATGTCCTCATTCGGCATGGGTTACAGTAGCGAACCATCATGGCTTGGAAGTAATGAGGCCTTGGTAGGTGGCTGGAGAGAACTGGCACCACACCTGCACACACAATTACCCGTAAAATCAGGAAGCCAGGGCACTGAGCTCTGACGCCATGTCCTATCACGTCCCAGATATGTTTGACCAGATTCAGACCTGGCAAGATGGATGGTCAACACATCAGTTGGAACATGAATCTGTGTTCTTCGAACCACTCCATCACACTTGGAGAATTGTGAAATGGTGCACTATCTTGTTGAAAAATTCCACTGCCATCAAAAAACGATCGGCATAAAGGGTATACGTGGTCTGGAATGAGTGTATGATACTCCTATGCTGTCACGGTGCCTTACACAAGCTCCACTGGACCCATGTGTGCCCACATCAATGTTCCCCAGACCACAATGGAGTCGCAGCCAGCTTGCCTCCGTCCCGCTGTATAAGTGTCAAGGACTGTTTCCCTAGATGATGACAGATCTGTGACCTCCCATAGGCATGATGATGAAGATATCGGGATTCATCAGACCATGTAATGCTCTGCTATTGCACCAACATCCAGTGCCCATGGTCACATGCCCATTTCAGTCATAGTTGCTGATGTGATGTTACATTGGCACATGCATGAATTGTTGGCTGCAGAGGCTCATTGTTAGGAGTGTTCGGTGCACTGTGTGTTCAGAATCACTCGTACTCTGCCCAGCATTAAAGTCTGATGTTAGTTCTGCTACAGTTCACTGCTGTTCTGTTTTACCAGTCTGACATCTGTAATGAGAGGTAGCTGCTCAACCCCGTGACGACTGGATGTGGTATCACTTTGGTTTTGGCATGTGCTTAAGACATCCACCACAGCATTCCTTGAACACTCAAAATGTCATGCTGTTTCCATAATGCTAATGCCAAACCTCCAGGTCATCACAATCAGCCTTCAGTCAAACTCTTATAGATCGTGCACCTTCCCCATTCTACACAACAGCACACTCATTGATAATATATGCAAAGTACATCTACATGCACAGTGCATGAATTATCAGTGAGTGTGCTGTCTAGGTGTAGAATGGAGAAAGAGATCATAATTATCTACACTGTAGTATTGCACACTGTAACATTAATAGCCCACAGGGTGTATACACAGAAAAGGAAAAAAACCACCGGAATTTTCCCACATTTCCCGGTTAAAAATACATTTTCTCCCAGGTGAAAAAACACTTTTTCCGTGTTACGTGGCAGTTTATTTTCCCTTGGAACTTATCAATCCTTTGAATAGTTATGGTTTTATACACGAGTATAGAATTTCTCGGCACCTTAGAAAACGAAACTCAAGGAAAGAAAAACACGTTTTGTAAAGATCTTTGATTTGCAGCAACATGTATGCTGCATATTTTCGTATTACGAAAGTATGAATTCAAATTCAACCAAACATCGCATGTTACCTTCAGAATCATTGAAATCGCGATTGTGATGCGCTTTTGTAAGCCAGTCACAGCTCATTTCACGCGATCTCGCCAGCTGATATTCAAAGTATACGAGACGTGATATGGTCAGCCAATACTAACATAACTGTTCAGTAGCGTGAACTCAAGTTAATGGTTTAAACTAAGATACATAGTGTTGCTACATGGTAAACAAAGATTTCACATTTAATATTGCTCTCTAAGGTTAATAAGCTGCAAGAGAAGCTAAGCTTTCGCATATAATGTTAATATGTTTTGCGCGAGTTACACTTTAAGATACATCACACATGTGCCCGTAAAATTTTTAATAATGGCACAAGTGTCTGATCTTCTGGGCTTGAAATTCTTCTAAATGGCTCGTCATCAAAGAGTTGATTTTTAAATAAGAGTCAAATGCTCTGTGATTTAAGAAATTCATTTTACTTTCTCGCACATAGTTCAACTTCCGCAAAAGGAAATTTGATTTGAAAGCAATGCTTTTCAAACCACCACTCGCAATATTTTCCCGTGAAGCAGTTTCGTTTCAGCAGTTGCCACAGAGTGCCAGATGACATGCGCCATAATGCTTACACAGATATGATGACGTAGGAAGCCTCTATGTTCGTACTTGTAAAACAGTAAAAGATTAAAACATTAAAAGAAACAAGACATCAGAGGATAGTTCAAGAGCATTGGAATTTCGTGAACCGTACAAAATGTGCACATTTAAAATGCATACTTAAAGGGCACATTCGTATGTTCAGATTCCCAATGAAGTAGGCCTCAACCTGATATTAAGCTTTCCAGTGTGGTTTTCGGGATGTAAATTTTCTTGGAGTACCAGTACTGTAAATCTCATGTTTGGTTCATTATTATGGCGTAATGCCATACGCGATAGAAGATTACAGAGTGCACTCTAGCCAACAGTATAGAATTAAACACTTTGTTTCAAATACATTGACTGCCTCAGTGGAAAAGATTAATAAAAGCCGGATTTCTTTAGCAAACCGACAAAAGTAACTTCACTGTTCTGCAAGGTGATTTATGCTTGCCTGTGAGAAACGTGGAAATCAAATCTGAAACTAATAACATATTTTAGTCTTCCGTAACTATGTTAATCTGTTTAATTTCCTTGATAGCTTCCTGCCACAGAAATCTGTTTTGTTTTTATTTGACATGAGAGCAGTAAATGACGAGGAAACAGCAAAATCACTAAATGTATACAAGGATCACGTGGAGACTACCCACTTCCTCATTATAACTCAGACTGCTCTGTGCATCAGACCTGGATCTACGATATAGTAGATAGTGGCACCCTCTCCCCAACCCTTCCCTTGAGCGTTTAGGAAGATGTCAAAAATTTAAAAACTCAAATTTTCAAAAATATGTTGATCTTGTGGTGCACATCTTACTGAACAGTCTCATACATACACATATGTGTTCGAGGAATTGTAAGACATGTTATTTGGTCTTAGGTGTGCCAAAATGCAGTGCCATGCCTCTTCACACAGCATTCTTCAATCACACATCTCTGTATTTCGCTCTGTAGAATTGAAACGTTTATATTTTGTAATGGATGCCATCAAATTATGTTCAAGACAGTGAAAATTAAAATGTCCTGTGGTGCCTCTCCTGCTCCCAGTCGGCCTGTTTGACATCCTGCCTCTCTTTTTTTTCTTTTTTTAAAAAAAAAACATCTTGCAATTAATACCAGATGGGATTATTTAAAACCGGGAGACCGAGAACTCTTCAGAAAATTTGCACTCTTTATTGCCTCTTAGCTAATAACTTGCTGTTTTGTGTGACATAAAATTAAATATAGGATATATAAAAGCAGTAAAGACAAGAGACAAGCAAGACAGTACACATTACTTCAATCCATAGCTCCTAGCGTTTTTTCTCTCTAATCTTGCTACAGCTTTACATGGCTTTCTTTCCTTCCTGCCAAAGGATCTGTTACCTCATCGAAGTTCATCAAAAGTTTTGCTACATGAAAAAATCGAAATGTCCCTGTCTAATACTGAAAAAGCTGTTAATACAAATAGTACACAAGATTAGTGTGGTTCCTCAATATGATTACGTCTATTTTCCACTGTCTGTTAGATAAAACATAATAAGCTTTTCTAATATTGCAGCAATTTTCACACACTCCAAATAAACGAAATGGTCATTTTTATATGGCTCAAATGGCTCTGAGCACTATGCGACTTAACATCTGAGGTAATCAGTCGCCTAGAACTTAGAACTAATTAAACCTAACTAACCTAAGGACATGACACACATCCATGCCCGAGGCAGGATTTGAACCTGCTACCGTAGCGGTCGGCCGGTTCCAGACTGTAGTGCCTAGAACCACAAGGCCACTCCGGCCGGCTGTCATTTTTATAACACGATAGAATATAATTCAACAAAGTACCAATATCAATGCCTATTGGGCCTACATGCAAAAAGCTTTATGCTAGGAAATAGTTCCACATTTCATCCATATGCTACAGTTTCTGAAGCACGATATCAGAAAGTAGTCATGAAATTTTTATATAAATTTCGAATCGCCATATTCTTCCACAAATTATGTGATATCCCTGTTTCTTCTCCTTCCTCATTCTAACAGACAATCTTTTCATCACTAATTATGTAACTATGCCTGCCATTGTCAAAATTTATTCGCCAGTCAACTTCACTAACCCTGCCACGATCACCAACCCTGTGATTATTTTCTGATTAGGCGTTGTTACATGTTCATACAACACGTTTTCCATGCTACTTACAGAACAGAACTTAAGCGGCTGCTGACCGGAGACTTACTAGGGTAGTGAGCTGGTCAAAAATTTTCTGTGAAAATTTAATTTTCTGGGATACAACGAGAAGATAATACACAATCTTTCTTACCTGTTATTCCTGTTAGTCGTTTATTTTCACTCTGGTAGTTTGAATCTGTGGACTTTGCTAGTAATGATAATGATGATCATTCGCAAACCCAATCAACCACATAATCAGATAGCGATTGGCATTCACCCATTCAGATTTACTCCTCTCAGCTCGTATAGCCCTGTCCCCTTTTGTCTGCAGGAAAGTCTATTTCTAGATGTGATGAAGATTCCCCTGACAGACACATCACATACACAATGCACAAATTCAAAAATAAACTTAGGATTCAGTTAGAAATCATCAGGTATGCGTTTCAAAATCATATGAATAATCGATAGGCCCACGTGTGCTGGATGCTAGGAGCTCGGTGAAACAAGGTTTTTTTCCCCCCTCAAGAATATGAATTTGCCACCCCCACCTCCCCGAAATCACTGTCTGGGTCAGATACCACGGTCTGCCCCCCCCAAGCTACAACATCCGGGCCTTCTGCGCATGTGTGAATCTGGCAGATTGGGCATGCCACAAAAATTTTTCCCAGTAGCATGTACCTGCTTACTATGATTGCTTACAAAGCCAACAGCCACATTTATGTAGTCAGAAGTGGGAGAAGGTACTACTCATACATGACTGAACTGTGTATGCACGAGCCCACTCATAACTGCTAAAACGAATCTAATGAAAACAGTTGTGACGTCATGCTGACTGGAGGCAATTTGATGTTATGAAGCATTGCATAGTCTTCCTAAAGCCTTTGAAACATTTTGCTGTTGGCAGACGCTTGTATGAGCACTGTGTTTTGTTGTTGTATATGGCGCATTTCCTTTGCAACTTCAGTTTTATTTTCTCTTGTTCATGTTTTATTACTGCAATATTATTCTGCAGTAGCGGCGTACAGTAATATCCATTGTCAGAGTATCGGTTCTGAACAGAAAAAATTACAAAAAATTAACTGGAGACTAAAATAACAAAAATTTCCAGAATTCTACAAAATTCCTGGGTTTTTCCCAGATCTTGTGGTTGTCCTGGGTCGCATACACCCTGGTATATCAATCTAGGTAACAACTGACACTACTGCAATATGAATAGCTATCTGAAATCTCATGTTGTACACTAGGGTTGCTCACCTGAGATGACTATTACTTATGGTGTGATCCTATGTTATGTACTTTTTACTTATACCATTGATTTAATAGGGTTAACTACAAGAAAATGGGTTGATATTTTTCCTTCTTATTTGTTGGTAACCCATTTATGTGCTTATTGTTCAGTCTTGTACTTTGGTACAGACATTCGCTACAACACATCTTTATTTGTCATTAATATTATCATAATTTTATTTACTCTCTCTTTTTGACTGTGCTTGTGAGAAAACGTGCTGCAAAAGATTTAGTTGAAGGATTTGAAGCATGTACATACCATTTTCAGGTGAATCTGAATATTCAAGTTGTTCAAGTGTCCAGGGATGACCCTAATGTAAACAAGGCATTCCTAGGAGCGCTGAAAAACAAGCTCAAAGTTGAAGGTAATCCAGAGGATCCCGTGCTTATGGGGTTTGGGACATGTTGCTTAGATACAGTGCATGGTACTTTTACGACATATTGCACTAGAGTTGACTGGAGTCTTGTTTAGTTTCTGAGTGCTTCATGTAATCTATTTAAAAATTTTCCCCTCCAACACTGTTAGTTACAACAATATGACCAGCACTACTGTTTCCCCCCCATTAGTTTCGTGATGTTTGGTGGGTGGAAAATAAAATGGTGTCAGTCTGGGATCAGCAAATATTTAACAGATGCCTAAACATGTGTGATGGAGGTAGGAAGGGTATATGAAGGAACAAAAGTAGGTCAAACCAAAACCTAAGGTTGCTATTGGAATTCCTAAGAGTCGTAGTTACCCCTCTGGACTACCCTCAACATTGAGCTTGCTTTTCAGCTCTTTTACGAATACTTTGTTAACATTAGTGTCATCCATGAACACTTGAACAACTTGCCTTTTCATATTTATCTTACACTGGGATGCACCTGCCTCAAATCCTCCAACCAAATATTTTGCAGCACATTTACTCACAAAGACTGAAGTTAGAAACCTGCTGAAAACCTGGTCCAACACACTATTCCAAAAATGTACAAATGGATCGAACTTAATCATTATGACATCACAGGCACAACAATCTCCTGTAGTAGTTTAGTGAAAACGGCTCCAGTCTGTACACAATTCATTACTTTAATTTTGACTTTTGAAGCTGGCAGTTTTATATTTGGAAACACATCTAATAAGATATTAATAAGCTGCCAAAGTCTCAAGGTGAGTGGTGTATGTCAGCAGCCAACAGACACAAATAGACTTCTGCTTTCATCACGGCATTCCTCTGCATATAATCCAGTATTGTAGTATTGTTGGGTGACATCCAGGAGTTCCTGCAGCAAGTGCTTGATGCAACTGCTTTGCGGTACCACCTGGTTACTGGAACACACCACAACAGCATGACACACTCCCTGCCTGTGCTGCAGCAAACTACAAATACACGGGAGCTAATTAGAAATACCATTTTTCTTCATTAAAACTGATAATTTTATTTTACAGTGCACTTGCTGAATCACAGGCACTGTCAGGATTGTCTTTTCCAGTGTTGGAGTTGATTATCAGCTGAGTGCACTCAGGGGTGGTAGGCAGTACTGCTGAGGCTATGTTCGATGCAGTAGCATTGGAGCCAGGGCTATTTGTGGCAAATAGCTTTGATGTAGACACTATAACCTTCCAAGCAGCCTTCAGCCCAGCATGCTTCTTTCCCTTATAGGGCTGAACAGGGTCTACTTGCCTATACTGCTGAGTGGAAAGTTGGTTTTAGAGAGCATGAACCAAACTGAGAATTTTTCAGATATGTCCCCTCTGCAACCTACCAAAATTCTGGATTCTCTGTACAATGAGAACTGAATCCATAATTTCAAATCTTTGAGTGAGCCACAAGGTAGCACAGGGGTCACACATGAACACCTTAGTGACATGCAGCCAAGAGTTCACACAGATAGTACACCACTAAAACAAAACCAATGATCTGAGCTTTTCCTTTCTTACGTTCAACTTCCACCACACTCCCTGACCTAGATCTCTACTTGAGCAGGTCCAAAGTATGGCAATAAAATCTTCTTTATATACTTATGACTGAAAGTTTATGTTGACTATAACCCACAGCACCCGCAGAAAAGTTAGACAGAGAGCAGAGGAATGACACAAAGAGTCACCTTGCCCCATGACCAAGGCACCTACTCCCAGTCTCCACTAACCCTTCAGCTACTTGCATTGCAATGTTCCCCTTGCAGGCTTTAGCTCTATGTTAACCAAACCAACAGTTGCATAACAACACCCAATGACTGCTTGTTAGTGTCCAAATTACACTATTTTGTGCTAACACTAACAATCTACAATCAATCTTACTCATACACAATGTACCATACACAAATCCATCAACCCCTAGAATACTTGGTTGAAGATAAATGGATTCAAATAGTCCACAAACTCCCCTAAAAAGCATGTCTTTGTGATATCATTGTGTTAACAAAGAAGGGATACATTTAAACAGATGTAAATGTAAACCACACCAAATACTCATCACAGGTCCTTGTTGGCCACATTGTCGTATATGTACAAAATCATGACACAACAACAAACCAGGGTAGGATGGTCAGGCTACAGTGACAGGCATGCAAACCATTCTATCCCAACAACAAACCTGAAACTTCCTGGCAGATTAAAATTGTGTGCTAAACCAAGCCTCAAACACAGGACCTTTGCCTTTTGCTGGCAATTGCTCTACTGACTGAGCTACCCAAGCTTGAATCATGACCCATCCACACAGCTTTGATTCTTCCAGTACCTCATCTTCTACTTCTCAAACTTCATGGAAGGTCTCCTGCTGAACTTGCGAGAGCAGCACTCTTGGAAGAAAAGGCTGAAAGGTAGGAGATAAGGTACTGACACAATTGAAGCTGTGAGAACAGGTGATGAGTTACACTAAGGTAACTCAGTTGGTGGAGAGCTTATCCACAAAAGGCATGGTTCCATGTTCGAGTCTCAGTCATACACACAGTTTTAACCTGCCAGAAAGTTTCATATTAGTGCACACTCCACTGTGGGATGAAAATCCAATTCTAGTTCAATAAACCTCTACACAGTGTGACTGGAATCGGCCAGGCTGGGCTGGCTGGTTGACTAGTCACTGCATTGGATAGAGTGAAAGAGTTGAGGGGTGCTAAACCCCATTGACGGGCAGTCTCACAGCACCAAGTTGAAGGTGAACAGTGATTGATCAATTGACTGATTACCTGAGATGGGTTATGGGACCAAATGGCGAGGTCATGAGTTCTGCGAATCTGAAGTTAGTCAGGGTCTGCTAAAAGTGGAGGGATCCAGTCAGAGGAGTCAAACTATAAAATAATGAACATTAAACACACACACAGAAAAAGGCATGAAAGGTGAGACCAAATCTAAAAACTGGAAATAAGGGGGAGGTTATGGGGCCACAGACAAGGAAGACTGGAAAGGAAATCCCAACCACAACAACCTGACCCTGCTCCAAGACTAAAGTAGAACCTTACATCTGGAAATAAAGACCACTTTCATGGAGGGAGACAAGGACCAGTTCAACCAGTTTAAGGAATCAGAAAGAGTATACTTAGCACAAAGGGCTGAAAGGAGGGGGATTCCACCAATATGTGGGATACCATCAGTCTGGCCCAACAACAACGTTGTAGGAGTGTGATGTTATGCAGGAGAAAAAAGGGGGGTGAGCCAGGTATGACCAATGTGTCAATGGAATAATACAGTGGACTCCTTCCGAGAGGAGTGAGGAAGAGCACCAAAACTGTAGTATACTCCTTGATTGCGCAGAGTTTATTACTATGAGCAGTGGCGCTCCAGATGGCATTTCACTTTTGGGAAAAGAGAGATTTGACGTAGATCCGCACATCCGCAGCTGGAATCATGAAAGGAAATGGGGAATAAGCCAAATGATGAGCCAGTTCATACCCTGGGATGCCTACATGATGTGGGACCCACAGAAAGACAACTGAACAGGTGGCATGCCCAAAGGCAGAGAGAAGGTTATATAGTAGAGACCAAAGAGTGATGAGAGCTGCATTAGTCGATAGCCTGCAAGTTGCTCATTGAATCTGAAAAATATTAAAACAAAAAGGAGGGCCTTGTGAATGGCTAGAAGTTCTGCTGTGAACACACTACATGACCCCAACAATAAATGGTGTTCAAAGCCAGTAGAAGATGTGAAAGTTTATTCCACCTTATCAACTGTCTTAGAACCATCGATGTAAAAGATGGTGGCACCCTGGAACACTGCAAGGATGGCATATACAAGACAATGGAAAACCATAGGATCAACAGAGATCTTAGGACCCTGGAGTGGTCCTAATCCATGGTCTAGGCACCACCCAAGGAGGGTGGATGTTATGCAAGGAAAGATGCAGGGTGCAGTCCAACGAGTTGAGATGGAGATCTCAACGGAGGGAAGTGAGACACTTCCCAACTGGCAATCCCATCTGTGAGTGGCTGTTAGGAGGGAGAATCCCTCATTGGCAAAGAGCACAGGGTACACGGGATGGTCAAGGAATTGGTGAATGGCGATTGCATAAGAAACAAGGAGTTGGCTGTGTTCTATGTGTAGAGGGGGAATCTCCACTTCTGTGAGGAGACTATCAATGCAACTAGCGTGAAAGGCACCAATAACCAGATGCACGCCACAATGAAGGACTGGCTCAAGCAGTTTCCAAGTGGAAGGATCTGCTGAGGCATAAACCTGACAACCATAATCTAGTCTGGACAAGACCCGAGCATAGTAAAGATGGAGAAGAATGCAACAGACTGCATCTCAAACTGTCAGGGCAAGGAGACAGAGAATTAAGCTTCCACATACATGTATTCTTTGGGTGGTGAATGTGGGGCTGTGCTACAACACTGAGGTGGTGGTCGCCTAAATAAAGTTCTGGATAGGGGTGTACTGTAGCTTGACGACAAAAATACATAACCCACGTTTTGGAAGGAGAAAACTGGAAACATTGAGAGATGGCCCAGGCAGAGGCCCATAGGATGGTGCCTTGGAGCCAGCACTCAGCAGATACTAGCAAGTGGGAGCTGCACCAGATGCAAAAATCATTGACGTACAACACCAGAGTAACTAGAGGCCTCACAGAGGTCACAACACCATTGATGGCAATGAGGAAGAGCATGATGCTGAGCACAGAACCCTGTACGAGACAGTTCTCCTGAATCTAAGGGGTGCTGAGTGAAGTGCCAAATTCCAACCTAGAATGGCTGGTGAGATAAAAACTGATGGATAAAAACTGGAAGAGAACCAAAGAAGCCCCAGTCATGGACGGCAACTAAATGTGATGGC
This sequence comes from Schistocerca nitens, assembly GCF_023898315.1. Lineage (NCBI taxonomy): Eukaryota > Metazoa > Arthropoda > Insecta > Orthoptera > Acrididae > Schistocerca > Schistocerca nitens. The sequence goes on from NC_064624.1 coordinate 75,500,062, forward strand.
ACCAAGCCACATCATATGCCTTATGTAGGTCAAAGAAGACTGCAACAAGGTGCCAGAGGTGGGTAAATCCTGTCAGATGGCTGTTTCCAATCGAGAAAATGGTCGGTTGGATATTGTCCTGTCTGGAAGCTACACTGAATCGGGGACAAAAGGCCCTGAGATTCGAGTACCCAACATAATCTGAAGCTGGCCATCCTCTCGAGCAGTTTACAAAGTACATTCGTCAGGCTAATTTGGCAGTATCTGTCGAGAGGTGTTGAGTTCTTCCTGGTCGTATGGACAGGGATAACTATACCATCTTGCCATTGTGACAGAAAAGCACCCATGAGCCAAATGTGAGTGAAGACCATGAGGAGATGTTGCCTCTGGGGAATGTCAAAGTATTGGATCATCTGGTTGTGGATGGAATCCGAGCCAGAGGCTGTGTCTCGTGAAGAGGTAAGAGCCTGTAAGAATTCCCATACCATGGAGGGTTCATTACAGGGCTCAGTGTGGCGTGGGATGAAACAGTGTGGGGGGGGGGGGGTCCTACTCAACTCTGCATTTCTGCTGGAGAAAGGTAGGACGACAGGAAGAGGACACTGATGCCGTCACGAAGTGTGTCGCGAGGTGTTCTGCAAGGACCAATGTGTCAGTGCATGAGCACCTTGAAGGTTAAGCCTCTGGACAGGTGACCACTGCTGGTGGCTCAGAAGGCTAGGGATCTTGGACAAAACCTGCAATGAAGAGGCATACATCCCCAAGGAGGAAATATAGCGCTCCCAAGGTAAGGAGCCTTAGATTGGAGACTCCTAAAAGTGAAGAAGTTGGTCTATGAAGGGTGTCACTTTAATCTCTGCAGCAACCATTGGTGGTCCTGGACAGTGACTGTGACATTCTTGGTTCACCATGGTACTGGTAGATGACGAGGGGAACCTGTGGATGGGGGAACACCAGTGCCAGCAGCTTGAAGAATAGTGGCAGACACACCTTGCATGACTACATCAATGGAATTCGAGAGGGAGGTGTCAAAGTGCACAGCAGATGTATATAAAGTCCAACTGGCACTGCAGAATGCCCAACATGAAGGCTTGTATGCCTGATGGCAGCAGGGGAACAATAGAATCACTGGAAAATGGTCACTGTCACAAAGGTCATTATGGGATGACCAATGTAGGAAAGCAACGAGGGCAGGGGAGGAGATGGTGAGACCGATAACAGAAAATACTGAAGTGGGTAGGGGAACTATTACTGAGGAGAGACAAATCAAGGTAGGTAATAAGTCGTTCAATTAAGAAGCTCCTACCTGTTGAAGTGACACTCCCACACAGTGGGTGGTGGGCATTTAAGTTCCCAAGGAGGAGTACCTGGGGTGGGAGTTGCTGGGTTAAGGTAGACAGTTCAACTTAAGGAATTGGCCTACCTGGACGGAGATACACATTGCAAATGGTGATTGCTGGAGTTGTTTGCACTCTAACCACTACTGCTTCCATGTTGCAATTTAGGGGGTATGATATTGGAGTGAACCAAAGTGCAGACCCTACTAGAAGCTACACTGGAGCCAGCACGGTTCTGACAGAATGCCTGATAACCAAAAATGTTGGAGAATTGACATCACGAAAATGCATTTCTTGAAGTACAAGACAGAACACAGAATAGGAAGTGACAAGATGTTGCTTTTCCAGTTGGTGACAATAGTATCCGTTTGAATTCCACTGGATGATCAAGTGGCGAGAGTCCAGGTTAGACACAAAGAAGCCAAGAGAGGGTTATGTCACTCCGTCAGTAGTCGACACTGACAAGGATATGGTGACATCCATAAATAAGATATCAGACTCAGGTTGCAAGGGGGGAGAGGGCACTGCCAGGCGCATCGGGGGGGGGGGGGGGGGAGGGCTTGGGATTTATATTTCTTCTTCTCTTTCAGAGGTGGAGGAATGCAGGGCACAGAGGGACACAGGCATCTGCGAGATCTGGGACTGAAGGAGAGTGGGTGACCTTGGGATGCACAGATGGTGAGTCTCGTGGCTGAGTGCTGGTAGGAGTCTTCTAGCCCGAGAGACACCGGGGAGAGGAATCGCAGGAGGGAGTTTGATCATCAACAGGTGCCAAAGGAGAGGGGCACTTTTTTGGCCAGGGAGGGGGAGCAGATCCCAGATGGGAGGTCATGAGAACTGCAGGAGGGGGAGGGAAGAGGAGAATGGAGTGGGTGTGAAGAATAGGTGGAAGGAGGAAATGAAGTTACAGAGGCAAAAGTTGAAGAAAGTGTCAATGGATGGAGTCTCTCATAGTTTTGGTGACTTCAGCATACGACAGGCGATCTAGGGACTTGTATTCTTTGATCTTCTTTACTCTCTTTTAAGCTGGGCAATCAAACGAGGGGAGTGGCAGTCAGCACTGTCGACACACACAGGTGAGCCTAGCCCTCCTCCCATGGTGTAGCCGGGGAAGGTAGCCAGGTCATACGAAACAGCATTCAATGATCCTTCAATACTCAAAGAGACAGCCATTTCAGAACAGAAAGATTTTTGCAGCTTGATATGGTTCATGCGTGAAACATCCACCCTGATATCACCCACTCCAACCAGTGGCTCTCCCCATAGGCACTACCCAGCCACAGCAAGGGCTGTCTGACATGGCAGCCGTAGCCATGAGTTCCAATGCTCCAAGAAGATAAGCAACCATTCCTTGGCATACATGGGGAGGAAACAGCTCAGGTATGAGTAGTGTGATCCCTGTGTTGTCAGGGGACTCAGCCATATGGGTACATAACAGATCCACCACACAGACGGGCTACATGTGCTGGTGACATAGTAGGATGGAAGGTGGCTACAGCAGAAAAGGCAGAGGAGAAGGAAAGGGGGTGAGGAATCAATACAGTAGATGCTACGGAGGGAGTTCTTCCCCAAATGGCTCACACTAAAAACAGGAAATTTTGAAGTTGAGGTCAAACCTCAAGTGATGATCGAAACACCAAAAAGGATGAAAGAACAGGCAAAAGGAACAAAATTGCAACCAATATAGGAAACCAGGTGGATAGCCAGGTCGATATAAATCAGAACACCGAGAGAGGGGAAGGAGACATACAGGAATCAGTGAACATGAGGTCACTGTAGGAAGCTCGAAACCATATCAACCAAAACCACTAAAAATATATGGAAAATATATCTATTTAAAACAGCAGATAAAAATTCGCTTGATGCCTTCCTAAGAGAGTGTCTCCATTCCTTCCAAGCTAATTATGTAAGTTTAGACCAGATATGGCTCGAATTCAAAGATACAGTATCGACAGCAATAGATTGAATCATACAGCATAAGTTAGTAAGAGATGGGACTGATTCACTATGGTACACAAAACATGTCAGAACACTGAAACAGAAGCAAAGAAAAAAGCATGCCAAATTCAGAAGAATGCAAAACCCCAAGACTGGCAAAGTTTCACGGAGGCTCGAAATTTAGTGCGGATGTCAATGCGAGATGCTTTTAATGGTTTCCACAATTAAACATTGTCTCAAAAATATGGTAGAAAACCTAACGAGATTCTGGTTGTACGTAAAGTACACCAGCGGCAAAAAAAGCAGTCAATACCATCACTGCGCAATAGCGATGGAAATGTTACCAATGATGCCGCCACTAAAACAGAGTTACTAAATACATTTTTTCGCAATTTCTTCACAAAAGAAGACAAAGTAAATATTCTGGAATTTGAAACCAGAACAGCTGGTAGCATGAGTGACACAAAAGAAAGTATCTTAGGTGTTGCGAAACAACTCAAATCACTTAAAGGCAAGCCTTCCGGTCCAGATGGTATACCAGTCAGGTCCCTTTCAGACTATGCAGACACAATAGTGCCTTTCTTAGCAATCATATACAAACACTCACTAGACGAAAGGGCTGTTCTTAAAGATTGGAAAGTAGCACAGGTCACACCAATATTCAAAATAGGGAATAGGAGTAACCCATTGAGTTACAGACCCATATCACTGAGCTCAATTTGCAGTAGGATTCTGGAGAATATACTGTACTTTACATTATGAATCGTCTTGAAGAAAATGATTTATTGATACATAACCAACACGGATTCAGAAAATATCATTCTTGTGCAACACATGAAGTAATGAGTGCTGTTGACAAGGGATCTATGATCGATTCCATATTCCTAGATCTCCAGAAGGCTTTTGACACCGTTCCTCACAGGCAACAATTAATCAAGTTATGTGCAAATCTTCTCAGTTGAGTGACTGGATTCGTGATTTCCTCTCACAGAGGCCACAGTTCGAAGTGACAGATGGTAAATCATTGAGTAGAACAGAAGTGATATCTAGCGTTCCGCAAGGTAGTGTCATAGGCCCTCTGCTGTTCCTGATTTATGTAAGTGATAATCTGAGCAGCCCCCTTAGATTGTTTGCCGATGTCATTGTAATTTACTGTCTAGTAAAATCATTAGACGATCAATTCCAATTACATAATGATCTAGAGAGAATTTCTGTATGGTAAAAAAGTGGCAATTGGCACTAAACAAAGCAAAATGGTAACTTTAATGAACAAATATAGGTTGAAAAGTGAAGTAGATGATGTTCTAAATTCTTTAGGTAACCAATCATGTGACAGGAGGCATGGCGACACATACAATAACAGAATGGAAAGGAAATCTGTCAAGTAATAACAAATTTCCAACCATATTTTTAACTTTGATATTATTAACATGAGATTTATGTACATACTGATACCAAAAGGTGGAAAAATACACCTAAATACTGTTAATTCAAAATTGCCACACATGTTTAGTGACTGTGTAAGTGGTTGCAACAGTAACAACAACAACACTAATTATTATTATTAGTAATGGTGGCATTAATATTGATTACTGAAACAATTATAAATGGTAAATTAAAATTAGTTGTAAGTTAAAATCCTTTGTTACAATGTTGATGTTGTAACCACTGGAGTAACTATATAATGTAATACCTATAAAGTCAAGTTCTTGGCACTAGAAGGTATTATTGTGTCAAGCATACACCTGTGAAAGTTGTAAGGGTGACGACATGATGCTTGATTGCACTGTGAGAACAACTATATTGAAAATGTTAATAAAATGTGAGAAGTTTAAGACAAAGATTGCAGAGTTACATGTAATTACATATATAAACAGCTGTAAAACTGGCAAACAAGTTTGCACGCATAAATACAATAGATTTTTGGTTAAAATCGTGCCAACAATGATATCAACATGGAATGGATGATGAATGAGAATTAAGTACAACATAAACATTTAAATGATGTGAGTTTAAAATTTATGGACATTACTATTCATTTCCTCTTATTGTTCAGTTATGACATATCATATTGCAAACAAAAAAGAATACTTGTGAGGTTAGTTGTTTTAAATAACATGGATAAATCGTAAAAACAGAGTTGATAATAGAAAAGTATGATTGCATCTTGTAGGAGTCAGCCAGGGTAGAATGAATGAAAATGTTGCAGGAATAGCAGCAAAATAGTTCAATGAAATTTGTTATTGAACAACATATGTAATTACAAAAGACTGGAAACTTAACAGTAATACCAGCAACAATGAACTGGGACACATGAAGTTAAAAGTTAAAAAACTTTTCTTAGTGCAATTCTTCCATTTATTTTTACTTTCATTCCATCAGCTGAAAATTATCAAAAAGACAATCAAAGTAATCTTTAAGATGTTTGAACTAATTCTGACCAAGTAAAGCCATAAATGAATCAACTATGACAGCTAATAAACACTCTCGATGTTGGAAAACAACATTGTCAAAAACAATGAAAAAGTTAACAAGCCCAGCTGAACAATTTTCAGCAAGAACTTACTAAATCAGACACAAGTTTTGAAACTGGTTCATGGAACTTGAAAACAGTGAATGATAGTGGGACGAGTGAAAATTTTAAAATAGAACTTTGCAGTCTAGAATAAAAAAATTAAGTTAACACTGACATTAAAGATAAAAAATTAAGTTCACACTGAGCATGTTCCTGCTACAACCACAAATATAGTAAAAAGAAAGGAATGTGAAGTGGAATTTGGTTTGTGAATAACTAATGCCATCAATTATGTTGAAAACTTTGAAGTGATTTGATGTAATTAGTAAAAACGAGAATGTAGTTAATTCACAGAATATTTATGTATTAGTTCATCTGAGTGAAGCAAATGATACTGATGAGAAACTATTTTCTTGTTCTGTAAGATGAATTCTTGTCTGGGTAAATTGAAAATGTGGCATTTAGGCTGTTGGTGTCAAATAAGTTTTCAAGATGGAGAGTAAAAAGTTATTCTAAATCAGTTGTATGGAAACATTTGGTTTGGTAAAAATTATCTGAATTCTGTAAACAACTATAATTTGTTTGGTGGGAGAAGTATCTGAACAATTTCTGTAAACAGCTTAAAATTTAAGGAGCTTATGGCAATGTAGTGAATGACGTTCGTTCATTTGAGGGCTTGATTCTGATGAGAAAATTTTCAATACTGCCTTGTCAGTTAAAGTCAGGGGGAAGACTTACAACTGAATGTAGAATTTCTCACACACATCTGAAAGAATAGACATTGTTAATGATCCAAACCTGTATGAAATAGTTCAAAATTTAATTCACTGACTGCACATTCCTTGACATCTGCGATAAATCTAAAACTCAACAGTGCCAGACAGGGACTCAAACCTGGATTTCCCGCTGATCTTAAGTGGTCTCCTTCACCACTTTGGCTATCGGTGCATGCTCCTTAGACTGAGACAAACTTCCATACATCACACTTCCACATCCTTATATCATTGTCCACTAAATTCATTACCTCTTTGGCATAATTTATGACATATTCCTTCGACAGATAACAATTTGCTGAGACTGGAAGGGGAACAAAAACCCATATTTACAAAAAAAAGGGCACAACTTATCCACAACACAAGAACCCTGCACCATAAACTTTTATCCACAACGAAATTCTGGAAGATATTAACAAATTATTACCTACAGAGAAGATCTGTGCAGAAACTCAGAATATCAAGAGTGTGAGTAAGAACTAACATACCATCAGACACCAGGTGACCTGAACTACAATCAACTTCAACCAGTCTGAATTATAGTGAATCTGCAAATACTGGAAATTATACTGTCAATAAGGTCAATGTTACAGGTGTATCTCATTATGACTCATGAATCTCACATTGTAACTTTGATGGTAATATAAGGTTTTGGATGGAGTTCCTATGTGTGTCTTGATATCATGTTTTGACTCTGCTCTTTGAGCAGGTAGACAAAGAGAACTTGTGCATGGTTGCAAGTATACAGCAAATGGTATTTAAATATGGTACAGAATGTAAATGATGTAAATCATCTGAAGTGATGATACTCAATCGGAACACAATAAAAGGACTAAAAAATAGGCAAGAAGTAGTTTCATTCAACAGAAAAACTCTTATGAAAATAAATTCTTGTGAGATTTTGTATTGAAGATTCAGGAAGTACTCAGTTTTGTGAAGTTATCATAAATGAAAAGCATCACCTTTACCTTTTCATTTCCAGTGGTGTACAAGAAACATATGCTATTACAGAATACAAACATAAATGTGGATGTAGTTTGTAACAAGTATCATGTTATGTGTCACATTATGAAATAATAGATACGAAGCTTTAACAACAAATACAGGAAAATTAGATACTTATGTGTCATAACAAATTTGCTTAAAACAATATTGTATTGCCTTATGTAGGATGGCGATTGAAAAACTGAACCCGAGTACAGACTGCTTGCTAACGACACATGAACTGTTGTCCACCATGAGAGATACAACAAAAATTAGATGAACATGTAGTAATTAGATAATAAATAAGATAATATAAAAGCCTATATTTACTGAATTGATTTTGCCTTTTACACTACATCACATTAGGTGCTAAAAATGACCTCATGATTCAATGCACTTTTTTGTGCAAGCTAACATGTAAATATATACTTTAACAGCTCCATCGCAACAATTCTCAAAATTTCATCAGAAGTATTGTCTTTCAAGTCTTCTAACATTATTGGGTTATGTGCGTACACTTCTCCCTTTAATCCCTCCACCCACCCCCCCCCCCCCCCCCGCGCCACATCCCCCGTTAAACATCATACATGGTTATGTCAGGTGAAAGCAGCAGCCACATCTTTTACTGACAGTCTTTTCTTCTTGAATCTCTCATGAATTCATGAGATTGGCTCACAAGAAGTGTGACATATTGTAGGGTTTCATCACTATCTGGTGTAAAACATGTTGACAAGACCAGCACAAACATTCACTTGTGACAATTTGTGTGTTGATTTCTTTGGATTCTGGATCAACTGTACTCTGATCACCATGATCACAGTAGGTGCACAAACAGGTGGGGCCTGCGTCTTTTTCTTGTTCACAACTGACTCCGTAGTACACCATTTTGTCACCAAATCCTGTTAGACTGCTCTCTGTCTGTATGGAAAGGTCAAGAAACTTCTTTGCAAAAATACCCCTCCACTATTGCAATTCTTTCTTGAAGAAGATGTATCTCACTGAGATATTTCTTTATAGTCTTAACCATGACACAACTTTTGTATTTAACATAAAATGGAACTGCAGCAGCTTCGAAACAATATATGATGATTGGTGGGCAACAATGAAAATTCTAGTATTCAGGGTCAATTTTTCATGCACCACCCTACATATTTTCATGTTGGATATCATTTGGGTGTGGTACTTTGCACTAAAACATTCCATTTCGCATTGTTTGTGTTGTATATGAAGGATGTCGATATCTGTTGACAGTGGATTCAACTTCAAATAAATAGGCATCTACTACCAATTCAATTTCTTTGAACGCCAGAAGGGAATTAAAAATTACTCTGGAATTTCCATGAAAGTTATTACAGTTTATTTTCATTATGCTGATTTGTTGATTAAGAAACTAGTTACAATAAAAGATTTAGTCACTACCTGCTATAAGAATACTGCTCAGCACTTGGAAGCAGATAAATGGAGCAATGAAAACTTCACACACTTCATTTCATCAGCAAACCATCTACATAAATCGGCCTTTCATAGCACGCAGTTAAGGACACAGCTTTCAGATTTCATCACTTAGTCACTTTTATTTTACTGCTAACTTGTGTATAAAGTTATAAGCACAAAACTATGGCATTCTCACCTAGCACACATACAGCATTAAATCCAAATACATATGCAATATTGATCATATTCCCTTATACTGTGATATGACTGCCTATTAATACAACAATAAAAGAAAAAGTCCTCAATATACAACTAACATTTTCCCCATGAGCTAATGAGAATCAGTACTTCTGTTATTGTTGATTGTGGGCTTTAGGAGACTAAACATCTGAAGTCCTCAGTCTCCTATTCACCCTCCTCCCCCAAATCCTGTGAGTGTGTGTAAGATCATTTTCTAAATAGTAGTGTGGCATGCATTTTGAGTTGGATATGGATACCAGCCTGGTATTCACCCAGTGGGATGTTCAAAAGTGCCTAAACTCCACATCAAAACTGGCCTGTTTACTAGCCTTCTTTTTTAATTTGGAAAGTACATTTGACCTGGGTCAGGCTGGCCTCCCCACATTCCAGTAGTGGGGCACTAATACACTCTGTTAACTGTACTTCTAAGAGAATAGTTCAATGAATAATGAAAACCTTACCTTGGACTGTGTGGTGCAAGTCTTTTTGAGGCTATCCCCTGAAACATTTTATAACACTATTAGGTAATGAATTCAAAAAGGTAAGTAAGTAAAAAAATTAAGACACACTACTACTATTCTGACAGCTGCTACTTCTGGATTACTCCCTACTGGTAATACACAGAAAAGTAACTTACAATGTATAATAACAGGCTGTGGGAAACATGCAAAATATTTATAGAAATTATTTCATTACAGAAACATACAAAAAAATTAGTCAGAAGCAGTAAACGACTCAGTGCATCCACAAAGACAAATATTTTCTTGCTGAATGACAGATGCAAATGCATTCACATATGCATGGGGTTGAATTTGAGTTGAGGGCTAGCAATACAGACCAATTAGTTTAAGAAACACACATCATTAACTTACTGAACAATTCCAACATTCATATCACAAAAATAAATGTGGACGCTATCAGACAATCATATGGTTCCTGGAATGAATCTTTCACACTAAAATACTGCATGAACAGTTTTGAAACTTCCTGACATGGTGTTGGTGCCAGCCACAACGTGCAAGATTCCAGTTTTGAGTTTTAGTCCAACACACAATTTTAATCACCCACAGGAAGTTTCAACCTTAAGGCTACTGAATTGCCTGCAAGCATGAAGTATAATTTAAATTGGAGATTTACACATTATCCCATGCCACGAGCATTATACATACTGTATAGGGTCATTCAAGTTACAATCCACACAATTCAGCCATTCCCAATTGTGTCAGCCATTCTCAATTATGGCCAAAATATTAGAATAATTTTTAATTTTAAACAAATGGTACTGACTTTGTTGACTGTAGTCTTGAACAGCTTAACACATGTTCAACTTTGAATGACACTTTCTTACTCTGTACATCTGATTCTAATGCTATACAAATACTCACATATGTATAACTGTGAAACCAGTGAAAGACAACATACACATATTTGTAAGCTGTCAGCTTTTCAGACCGCAGAATATTTGAAGTGTTCGTTTTTACTCTTAAACTAAACTTTCACTAATGTGGCTATCAGTACTCAGGCCTCTCAGTAACATGGCCCACCACTGGTCTCTAGTTGGTCAAGGAGAAGTAATGTACGCAGCAATGTTGTTTGTCAAGTACAATGTTAAACATTCTATAAGCTCCAGGAGGATGAGACATTTATGAATATTTTGCTAAGTGGCTGAATGAGGAAAACTGTGAGATACACCAAATGTAACAAGGTGAGGAAATAAAAGTGTGTAGAACAGGTTTGATGAAATAAGAAGACAAGGGTGTATCAGGAGAGAGCATGAAGATTTCTCATGCTGCTGGTGCCAAAGCTACAGACATCTTCCTGAAGAACATTATGCAACAACCAGATACATGCAGTACTGGTGTAATGCTTGTAAGGCAGCAGTGCGCTGGCATCGTTTATCATTATTGTGACGACTAAAAATTTGGGACATGTTTCATAGTAAGTGATACTACTGTATATGTACACAGTCAAAAAGTAAGTCTTCTATGAAAGTTAATGTATCTCAGGACTTAATAAAGTACACTTCCTTTGTGTTTAAACTAAATTACAGACACTCACAATAATGTGGCACTTCTACTAATCCAGCACTCATATCTGGGTGGAATGGCCAGAACATTAAGAGTCTAGCGTATTTTGTTGCTTGATACATCATTACAGTCCCTGTTTCTGTGGTAGACATATCGATAACATGTCCTTTAATATATATAATTATCCTGAGAATGCAGAAAACAGTACAAACAATAAGTATTCATCAAGTGAATGAGCTACTTTAGAAGCACGAGTCAGAATAGTAAATAATAAAATGCTGGACACACACATAGTTCAAACGATGCAGAAAATTGTGAGTGAAGAGACAGAAGCTCTAGAAGTTCAGGAAAACTGAAATTATGTGGTTTCCATGTGACATCAGAGACCCACAGCTTAATAATTTCTCATTTTATGTACAGATGCAGCTACACAGTAATTTGAAGGTCATAAACATTCACTACCACCATCGGCAGCACCAGCAGCCATTTGACTTCTACTGCTGAATCAAAGCCACACCTAGACTTTTCCATGCATTAGAGTCCTCAGGTTTACACTTTTACTTTCTTCCTGTGTATTTTTCAATGTCATCTACCGCCTTCAAGTTTTTCATTTTCTTTTCTTTTGAAATGCAGCAAGTAACTTTTGTGGCCTGCCTACCTTCATGTCTACCTTCTTCTGTCCATGTCGTACTCCCTACCATCCAATTTTCATTACAGTCCTAACTAGATCATCAACTCTAACCTATTTTCAGATTCATTTCTTTGTTTTTTAGCCTCTCTTAGTGATTCTCAGCACTCACCTCTTCACTGACTGTTGCAAAACCCCTCATTTCAAAAGTTTTCACATTAAAATTTATGCCTTATTGGTATAAGTCTAAACTGGGAATACAATACTCTGTTATTGACCATTTACAAGAAGTGTGAAAATGCAATGGCTCATTTACTCTCTTGTAGGAAGAATTACAAATGCTCTTAATTATCTCTCTTAATGTTTCTGAAGTGGTAACTTATACAGATGTATACCAAGTACTATGGTCGTTCAAAATCACTTTAGAACTGACAGTTGAGCAGAAGATTGTGGAGGTGCAAAGCGGAGTTGCCACATCCCACACTGAACTGTCAAATAATCTTCCACTTCATTCAGCTTGCTCAATCTCTCAAACTACCCTCTTTATAAATAAGGATCCCACCTCGACATGTTCGCGAAGGGCTGCGGTATGTTTTCACTTTATTTGAGACAGCAAATTATTAAGTTATAATATGGACAGTTCACAACAATGGATTATCTGATGTTATCGATTTTTCTACGTGTGGGGAACGTTTTTGTTATTGATGTTAAGTGAACAGATGAAATGAATGAAATCTTAGAAATATGTCAAATTTTCATCAACTCCAAATCATAACTCTGTCAGAGTTTTCTAACATGAGACAGTTTCAGTTACATATGATGCACAATGGTCCCTTGTGCATCAAGTACTAAGTGGTCAGCCGTATGGTTTCATTATGAGATACGGAACGCTACATTTATAATATGTTATTAATTTTTCTGATCCACCTACTTATGTCTAACATAATAAAATATAATATGTATGCATGTCTATCATGGTGAGAAAACATACTTTAAATAGGCAAACAAGTATTTGGAGAAAGAAAAAAAAGTGATACAAAAAACATTAGTTCAGTATTGCAGCAATTACACTGAAAATGGTAATATTTATTTTGTGGGATACAGACCATACAACTGACATGAACTTCATTTGGAGTTGGTTGCTGATAAGGCCTTCTTATTAAAACATCAAAACTCACTGTTGTTTTTGTGGTCTTCAGTCCTGAGACTGGTTTGATGCAGCTCTCCATGCTACTCTATCCTGTGCAAGCTCCTTCATCTCCCAGTAACTACTGCAGCCTACATCCTTCTGAATCTGCTTAGTGTATTCATCTCTTGGTCTCCCTCTACGATTTTTACCCTCCACACTGCCCTCCAGTACTAAATTGTTGATCCCTCGATGTCTCAGAACATGTCCTACCCACCGATCCCTTCTTCTAGTCAAGTTGTGAAACAAGCTCCTCTTCTCCCCAATTCTATTCAATACTTCCTCATTAGTTATGTGATCTACCCATCTAATCTTCAGCATTCTTCTGTAGCACCACATTTCGAAAGCTTCCATTCTCTTCCTGCCCAAACTATTTATCGTCCATGTTTCACTTCCATACATGGCTACACTCCATACAAATACTTTCAGAAACGACTTTCTGACACTTAGATCTACACTCGATGTTAACAAATTTCTATTCTTCAGAAACGCTTTCCTTGCCATTGCCAGTCTACATTTTATATCCTCTCTACTTCGACCATCATCAGTTACTTTGCTCCACAAATAGCAAAACTCCTTTAATACTTTAAGTGTCTCATTTCCTCATCTAACTCCCGCAGCATCAACCAACTTAATTCGACTACATTACATTATTCTTGTGTTGCTTTTGTTGATGTTCATCTCATATCCTCCTTTCAAGACACTGTCCATTCCTTTCAACTACTCTGCCAAGTCCTTTGCTGTCTCTGACAGAATTACAATGTCATCGGCGAACCTCAAAGTTTTTATTTCTTCTCCATGGATTTTAATACCTACTCCAAACTTTTCTTTTGTTTCCTTTACTGCTTGCTCAATATACAGATTGAATAACATTGGGGAGATGGTACACACCTGCCTCACTTCCTTCCCAACAGCTGCTTCCCTTTCATGCCTCTCGACACTGTAACTGCCATATGGTTTCTGTACAAATTGTAAATAGCTTTCGCTCTCTGTATTTTACCCCTGCCACCTTCAGAATCTGAAAGCGAGTACTCCAATCAACATTGTCAAAAGCTTTCTCTAAGGCTACAAATGCTAGAAACGTAGGTTTGCCTTTCCTTAATCTTTCTTCTAAATTAAGTCGTAGGGTCAGTATTGTCTCACGTGTTCCAACATTTCTACGGAATCCAAACTGATCTTTCCTGTGGTTGGCTTCTATTAGGTTTTCCATTCGTGTGTAAAGAATTAACGCTAGTATGTTGCAGCCGTGGCTTATTAAACTGATAGTTCGGTAATTTTCACATCTGTCAAGACCTGCTTTCTTTGGAATTGGAATTATTATATTCTTCTTGAAGTCTGAGGTTATTTCGCCTGTCTCATACATCTTGCTCACCAGATAGTAGAGTTTTGTCAGGACTGGATCTCCCAAGGATGTCAGTAGTTCTAATGGAATGCTGTCTAATCCGGGGGCCTCGTTTTGAATCAGGTCTCTCAGTGCTCTGTCAAACTCTCCAAGCAGTATCATATCTCCCATTTCATCTTCATCTACATCCTCTTCCATTTCCATAATATTGTCCTCAAGTACATCGCCCTTGTCTAGACCCTCTATACACTCCTTCCTACTTTCTACGTTCCCTTCTTTGCTTAGAACTGGGTTTCCATCAAAGCTCTTGATATTCACGCAAGTGGTTCTCCTTTCTCCAAACGTCTCTATAATTTTCCTATACCCAGTATCTATCTTACCCCTAGTGAGATAAGCTTCTACATCCTTACATTTGTACTCTAGCCATCCCTGCTTAGCCATTTTGCACTTCGTGTCGATCTCATTTTTCAGACGTTTGTATTCCTTTTTGCCTGCTGCATTTAATGCATTTTTATATTTTCTCCTTTCATCAATTAAATGCAATATTTCTTCTGTAACCCAAGGCGGTCTATGAGCTCTCATCTTTTTACCAATTTGATCCTCTGCTGCCTTCACTATTTCATCCCTCAAAGTCACCCATTCTTCTTCTACTGTATTTCTTTCCCCCATTCCTGTCAGTTGTTCCCTTATGCTCTCCCTGAAACTCTGTACAACCTCTGGTTCTTTCAGTTTATCCAGGTCCCATCTCCTTAAATTTCCACCTTTTTGCAGTTTCTTCTGTTTTAATCTACAGTTCATAACCAATAGATTGTGGTCAGAGTCCACATCTGCCCCTGGAAATGTCTTACAATTTAAAACCTGGTTCCTAAATCTCTGTCTTACCATTATATAGTCTATCTGATACCTTTTAGTATCTCCAGGGTTCTTCCATGTATACAACCTTCTTTCATGATTCTTAAACCAAGTGTTAGCTATGATTAAGTTATGCTCTGTGCAAAATTATGCCAGCCGGCTTCCTCTTTCATTTCTTAGCCCCAATCCATATTCAACTACTATGTTTCCTTCTCTCCCTTTTTCTACACTCGAATTCCAGTCACCCATGACTATTAAATTTTCATCTCCCTTCACTATTTGAATAATTTCTTTTATCTCCTCATACATTTCATCAATTTCTTTGTCATCTGCAGAGCTAGTTGGCATATAAACTTGTACTACTTGGCCACAACAATGTGTTCACTACGCTGTTTGTAGTAGCTTACCCATACTCGTATGTTTTTATTCATTATTAAACCTACTCCTGCATTACCCCTATTTGATTTTGTATTTAAAACCCTGTATTCACCTGACCAAAAGTCTTGTTCATCCTGCCACCAAACTTCACTAATTCCCACTATATCTAACTTTAACCTATCCATTTCCCTTTTTTCTAACCTACGTGCCCGATTAAGGGATCTGACATTCCATGCTCTGATCCGTAGAATGCCAGTTTTCTTTCTCCTGATATGAACGTCCTCCTGAGTAGTCCCCGCCCGTAGACCCGAATGGGGGACCATTTTACCTCCGGAATATTTTACCCAAGAGGACGCCATCATCATTTAATCATACAGTAAAGCTGCATGCCCTCGGGAAAAATTACGGCTGTAGTTTCCCCTTGCTTTCAGCCGTTCACAGTACCAGAACAGCAAGGCTATTTTGGTTAGTGTTACAAGGCCAGATCAGTCAATCATCCAGATTGTTGCCCCTGAAACTACTGAAAAGGCTGCTGCCCCTCTTCAGGAACCACACATTTGTCTGGCCTCTCAACAGATACCCCTCCGTTGTGGTTGCACCTATGGTATGGCTATCTGTATCGTTGACGCACGCAAGCCTCCCCACCAACGCCAAGGTCCGCGGTTCATGGGGGGGGGGGGGGGGGGGCAAAACTTACTCCAAAATTATTTTGTTATGTAACTACTTACTGCTGTAAATTGTGCATTTCACTCTGAATATGCTATATATATTTAATTTCTTTTGTGATAAGCTAAGAATTCCACTCAATTCACTCCTGTCCCTCACAGATGATGTAAGTAACACTGTACTGTACTGATGTTATTAAATGAAAGTCTTCCCCTTCACTGAAGGTGTAAGTATGTATGTTGGTGTTCTTCCAGTCTTCAGATATGACATTCTAAAACTGCTTCTTCTGTGAGCTTTCTGACTGCAGAAGACAGAAATTTATTATTACTCCTGGTTATGTACCTCTTAATTTGGGCCCATATTATCTCTGTTGGGTTGAAATGGTAGCAACAAAGTGGTAGCCTACTGATTGTATACTCATATGTCTTTACCAGCTCGTATATGGGGAACTGTGTTTTTTGTAGGGGTATTCATTCCATAAGCACCACCTTTGTAGGGTTATCTGCCACTTAAATCAACATTATGAAATTGAAGCCAATTAGTCATTCCATTCTTTCTCTTTGTCATGGTAGATGTATTGTAAACTACAGCTGAATGATAAGGAGCATTATCTAGAACAATTGTTCACAGTATTCCCAGATTATGCATTAGTGATTCTATGAACAACATTATTAACATAATTAGGTTATTTCGTCAGGATCATCTCCTGTCTGCTCGACTTTAGAAGCACATAACCATTCAAGAGAAAATCTTCTGAGGTTCCTGAATGACAAAGAGTAAGTTTGTCCCCACTGTCAGAAGGAATTGCCAATGTTCCCTTACTTATGTCAACCGGCGAGCCCTGTTTCATAAAGTGACCATAACTGACCCACATCTCATCAAGCCACACCACTTAATTGATACTGATGCCAAGGATCTGCCTTACAAATTGCCATTGCCATGCAGCTACATCCTCCCTATTCATCAACAGCTTACAGCTACAGAAATGTACATAGTAACATCCTAGGTCGTGTAATACTGTTTGTGACAGCCATGAAGAAGACCTGATTCCTTAAGGGTGACCAATAACTTCCAAGTGTTCAATTTTCCTTTCCACAATACTAATCATAAGCTTGAAGACAAATTGCATTCTCAGCAAATGGAAGTATATTCATAATCCACTTATCCATACCATGTTTTTTACTCAAGAATTTTAACCTTCGATGTTTTTCCACTTTCCTTTTCTTTCTTTAACATTTTCTTGCCAACTTTCTCATTACCATTCTTGTTTATGTTCAGAGCTGCAGCACTTCTATCAATTACATTGCTCACAGATAGCAGAGGCCACCATTAAGTTATTCAGTCTCAAAATAGGCAAGTAACACAAACCATTTATCTTGACTAACCTTGTATGGCAATACCCTAGCTGAGAGATTGAGGTGGAACTTTTCCACTCAACTTTTGATGATTTTCTTTGTGAAACACTGTTCAATACCACACAACAAATAAAAGTAACAACAAATGCAATAATAACTCCGGCAACAGTAAAAATCACAACAAACAAAATCACAGTTTGCAATAATCACACAGAACAGCAAACTGCCTGAAGTTCAAACAATGGAAATGGGAAATTTTTTTGGTCCTGGGGTGAAGGTCTGACAACTCTGCATGCTTCCTGTTGTTACAGGTATTGCAGAATTGGCGGAATACAGTCTGTGCCTTCCTTGTGGGCTCCCCCTTACTACCTCCAAAAAGTTCCTAACCCTGAAGTAATTTTAAACAGATTATAGTCACTAACCCACAGTTCTTAAAAAGGTAATTTGACACTGAGAAATAGAAAAACAGAAAAACTTCACCAATACTGGTCCAGTGTCCAGATCCAAATGAAACATTGGAAATAGGTACATTACTTTATCAGGTCTAATCTCACATTGTACATGAGTTCACTGATTACTTCTGTGTACAAAAGACAATTCCTTCTTCTGTGAGGCCACACTGTGTGATTATCACCCGAGTTACAGGTTTAATGCACTTATTTTCTCTGTTTGGCAATTTGGCAATGTGAAAAACTTTTCTGGGAGGACTGAGAATAGTTTTATTAATATCCAGTTTTGTCTGACTCTTTAGTTCTGTCTATCATGATCAGTGTGAGGGAAACTGTGAGGCTGACACAACCACTCTTCAGTGCACTTACATAGGCTGAATCAATGCTTTGTTTTGCAAGGGCTGGTACTTCAGATTTGGTAGCCACTGAACTCAATGCTGCTTGGAAATCTGTGACTACCAAAGTGTAATTCCTATTTTTTGTTCTTTTCCGTAATTTTGTTCACGATGGAAAACTGTGTTATATCCACTTCTTAAGATTTTTTCTTTGCCCTATCAGTAGCTAATGTTTGTTCAACATGGTTACTGCTGAGGACAGTGATTATTTTCAACATTAGAAAAAGAAGACAGATACATAGAGACAGGAAAAATGTGTTTTCAACAACTTACTTTTATTATTATATTTCACTCTTTCTGAAGGTTGCATTGAAAATGATGAACTAATTCTTTATAATTTACATATTATACATTACACATCACTTTTTTACATTAATGACAAATTGTTCATAATCGAACCATTAAGACTATGTAACAGAATAAACTTTAATGACTCAAAACAAATGGATATTCAGCCAAATATTCATAAAAAAAATTTCAAATGCAATGTTAATATATACTACACTGGTCACACCGGGAGAAGGTTTGAGACTGAAAGCAAGGAATGTGTCAATGCCATCAGTTAAATATCAAAAGCCACATTTGTAATGCATAAAACCCGTAACAGGCATTGAAACGAGTCTACACCTTTGTGACATCTGCTCAGTAGTAGATGATGAAACAGTTGTGTCAACAAATTGATCTTTCAATATAATTCTTTTTCTAGTGTTTCTTTGAAATTTGCATACCTTGTGTTCTAAAAGGAAGTGTTCAGGGCTGTTATATATGGCTGACCATCAATTTAAATTTCATTTATCATGTTATACTTCTTCCATCACATTTTAAAAATCAGTTTCTTTATATTTTCACTTTATACCTGAAAACACTATCCCACGAAATCAGATTTGTTACTTTTACTAGTTATCGGTAAATAAACCTACTTCTTGCACAACATGTATTATTAAAAATCTGCTGCAAAAATTATATTTATGGTTATGAAATCATTCATTCTTTACACAAAATGTTTGTATATCAAATAATATTATCTACAGAAAATATATCTCAGTTACCTGCATTGACATTTGTGAAACTCTCTGTACTAATGAACCAAAACATCTTTGTAAACTTTATTTGTTCTGGAAAGAGTTGGGGAGGAAGTATCAGTGAGATGGATTCACAGAGAACAGGCATGGGAGAAGCAAATCAGGAACTTTCCTTAACTGTATTTATGTAACAGGGACTTGTAAAGTTTCAATGATATATGCCACATGTTTATATATTCAAGATTGTTTTGATTTTTGTTATGGTGAAATACATAAAACTGATTCTTAAAAAAGTGTTTGATTTATAAGATCATCCAACTGAATTATACACAAGAGAACAGAACCTGATTATTGACACGACAGTTCCATGAATGCATTACAAAGAATCAAGACTATCAGAGAAAAAATTCTGTTCATTAAACATGTCAAGACCTTGGCCTCTTGAGAGAACATACCCTGTAAACTAATTAAACAACAAGCTGAGCCATTATCTACAACATCAAGAATTCAAGATGAGTATGATTTTATAACTACTCTTTATTGCAAAAGTCAACTTAGGCACAGCAATCTACAACCAATGTGCCCACGACTAACTGCACAAATTACTTCAGACAGAAACACCATGAAAACTTGAATTTATATTCTTTAATTATTATTGTGATTATTTGTTGAGACAGGGTTGTTTGAGCATAGTAAAACATATTGGACACCAATTCAACTACTGCATCCTACAGAAAAAGATAGCTTTATACATCTGCTTGATGAGATAGGTGTATATCCCACATAAGAAGATCATTTTAAAAAACCACCACTTCATACTTGTCAGTGGACACATTGATTCAGTCAATTTTGCCTCCTGACAAAATTTCATCCACATGCTTTCTGTCCTACAACTGAAACATTTAGAGCCTAACCAAAAATCAAATGCCACATTAAAATAAAACAGACATTTAATTGGTTTAATCTATTTGTCATAATCCTAATACACACAGGCAGTAAGATGTCACAATGGTAATTTAGGTCTAACTCTCATCATATTTATGTATGCACAGTTGTAAAATTTCGTTATACCATTATGATAAATAACGATTTTTTATTTTCATTTTAGTTACAAATAAGTTTCATGCAGTACGTATTGCTTATAGTGAAACTTTTATGCATTGTTAACCTCCTACTGTAACATTACTGTTCATGTTGTAACTTCTCCAACAGGCCATTTCTTTGGCTCTGCGTCATATGTGCATACGTGTGTGTGTGTGTGTGTGGTTTTAATTAATTTAATTATGAATGTGCATACCAATCTGATGAGTAACCAGTCAGTTCTTAACTGTTTATGACACTATTTGTACATAAGAAATAGCATTATTAACAGAGGTTGGTTGCTGTTTTTACTTTTCTGGAAGCTCTCTTCTCCTTCATTACATAGGTTCTTTTTCAATATGGAGAGCTCATTACCAAAGATGGCCTTCGAAAGAACTTAATTTTTATCATCCTGTGAATGTCATTTACATAATCAATGACTGCATGTGACAGTTCTGGCATATCATTACTATGGTGGAATTTAACGATGTTCTGACACTCCGAATCGTAAATCACTGTTTAGAAGAACTTCATTAACTGATGTGGAGACCTCATTTACTGGTTCTCTTCAATTCTCTTCACACTATTGGACACCAATCTTGTAACAGTAAATGGGGAAGCACTGCTTTTACTACTGCTAGTCATTCCCTTTTCTGTCCGGCTTACAAATGCTGTTAGGAAAAAATGTTTCTCTACGTGTTTCCTTCTGAAACCTCATTTCTCGTATCTCGTCTTCACTGTTCTTATGCAAGACATACGTGGGTGGCTGTAGGATCATTTTGCAGCCTATGACAAACACCACTTCTCTAAACTTTCTTACTAGTTTTATAAGAACTATAGTTTCCTGCCATTATGTACACAGGAGTGACACCACCAGCAGTCGACCAATGGTGTAAATGCCCAGAAGATGACCCCTACGTCGGGTTGACACCGGATGGCACTATTATAACAATAATAAATGCAATTAAGACCATTCTTGAATTATTGACTTTTCAAATCTTGTAGCTGCAATTTAATCCTGATTTACTTGTACAAGATCTGTTCAAAAATTGCAGACCATTCGTAATTTTGTGCCAATGGTGTGTTGGACTGAAATGCGGTTTCGAGCCCTGCACACGTTTGTGTTTAATGAGTAACTGCCGGAAGTTTCATTGTTGTATGGCTGTTAGCTATTGTTCAGTGATGTATTGATTAAAATGTGTCACACAGTTTGCAAATTTTGATATGGCAGAGCCAGAGGACCAAGATGTCTGCATTAAATTTTGTGTGAAACTCGAGAAAACATTTACAGAGAGACACTAAATATTGCAGGAAGCCTAAGGTATAAGCACTTAAGGCATACTCAGTTTACAAATGATTCACATTGTTTAAAAATGGCCAGATGGAAATCAAAGATGTCCCTCACTCAGGACGCCCTTCGACATCTACTGATGAAACTAATGTCAAGAACGTCGTCATGAATTCATACCACAGGGACACACTGTTAATCGATAATACTGTAGGGATGTGTTGCGACACCTGTTGGGAAATGTGAGAAGGATATGGCCTGAATGTGGTTGGTTGGTTTAAAGGGGGGGGGGGAAGAGAGGGGGGGAAGAGAGGGGGGGGGGAAGAGACCAAACTGCGAGGTCATCGGTCCCTTGTTCCCAGTAGAACAATTACCCAAAGGAAAGAAGAAAAAAAAAGAAAATGTACGGCACAATAACAGTGGAAAGGAAGAAACAGAAGAATGACAGAAGGACAACGAACACTACAAAGGACAAAACAGGGCAAGAAAACCCCAGAAAGACGCAAGAGACGGGGAAGATATTAAAAACAAGAAAACAAATTACAATGGCCGGCGGACCATGAGAATAAAAAAGGAGAAGCCAGCCACTCTGCAACACCTTAATATCTTCTCCATAAAGGTCCTAGGGTGGAGGACACAGAGGGACAAAGGACATGCGCTGAAACTCAGATCAAATGATAAAACACACCCTCACGAATAAGGGAAGACTAAAGCTGCTGTTGAGGCACTGTTGCCCAACACCGAAGGCAGGGTACTGGGAAAGTTAAAAGTCTGCCGCAGAGTGGCTAAAAGTGGGCAGTCCAGCAAGAGGAGGATGACTGTCATTTGGGAACCACAGCAACACTGAGTTCAGTCCTCGCAGTGGAGGAGGTAATCATGTGTGAGTCACATACAGCCAATGCGAAGCCCACAAAGGACAACTGATTCCCTGTGACAAGCCCACAGGAAAGGCTTCCACTCATTCACAGCCCCTTAATAACACAGAGTTTGTTTTGCATACTGTTAGGCCACTCCATCTCCCAAAGCCGAAAAACCTTGTGGCTTAAAACAGAATGCAGGTTAGTTTCTGAGATGCCCATCTCCAGAAGCGGTTTCCGCATAGCTTGCTTGGCCAGCCTGTTAGCAAGTTCGTTGCCTCGGATTCCGACATGTCCTGGGGTCCACACAAACACCACTGAATGAGTGGACCGTTCCAGGGCAGAGATGGGCTCCTGGACGTTTGCAACCAAAGATAGCGAGGGTAGCACTTGTTGGTAGCTTCTAAGCTGCTCAGAGAGTCAGAACAGAGAAAAAACGACTCACCAGAACAGGAACAGATGTACTGAAGTGCATGAGATATGGCCACACACTCTGCAATGAATACATTGCAGCCACGGGTCAAGGAATGCTGTTCAATATGGCCTCTGTGGATATAGGCGAAGCCAACATTACCATCAGCCATTCAGCCGTAAGTGTAAATAAATTCAGAGCCCCGGAATGTTCAAGAATCGAGAGGAAATGACAACGGAGAGCGGCGGGGTTAGCAGAGTCCTTGGGCCATGCAAAAGGTACAGACGAAGCTTTGGCCAATCTGCACACCATGGAGGTGTACGTGAATGGACCTCAAGTGGAAGTGCTAAAGAGAAGAACTTCAGTTCGGAGAGAAGGGATTGCATGCGAACCGCAATCGTGAGCACTGACCTGGGCCACCAATATGGGAGATGAACTGCCGTGAGTGGGAAAAGGAGATGGTAATTTTGATGCTCAGGAGAACTACGAATGTGGGCAACAGAACTGGCGAGAAGTTGTGAACGTCAGAGCTGCAATTGAGGGACTCCGGCGTCCACCAGAACACTGATCACCAGACTCGTTCTAAAATAACCTGTCACTAGGCGAATGCCACAGTCATGCACTGGTCGAGTAAACACAACAGTGAGGGCGCTGCCAAACCGTAAATCAGACTCCCATAGTCAAGGCGAGATTGATCAAGGGCTCTGTAGATGCAGCAGCATAGAGCGATCTGCACCCGAGATGGTGTTGCTTAAGCCACTGAGGGCCTTGAGGTGCTGCCAGCACTTGCACTTAAGCTGACGAAGGTGAGGTAGACAAGTCAATCGGGAATCAGAAAACCAGTCCTAAGAACCGATATGTCTCAAATACAGTGAGTGGATCATCATTAAGGTAAAGTTCTGGTTCTGGATGAATGGTATGACGCTGACAGAAGTGCATGACACAAGACTTCATGGCTGAAAACTGAAAGCCATGGGCTAGAGACCATGACTGCATCTTGTGATTGGCTCCCTGTAGGCGCCGCTCAGCAACACCAGTACTGGAGGAACAGTATGAAACGCAGAAGTCATCGGAATACAGAGAAGGGAACCAACAGCCCTACAGCTAGGCCGTAAATGGCCTCTGAAATACACTCAATATGGAGCCCTGCACAACTCCATTCTCCTGAATACAGGGGGGACTATGGGAGGCACCAACTTGGGCACGGAAAGTACATAGTGACAGGAAGGTTTGGATAAAAATATGAAGCGGGCCCAGGAGATACCACTCGTACAATGTGGCAAGGATATGATGTTACCAAGTTGTGTCGTATGCTTTACGTAAGTCAATAAAGACGACAACCACATGTTGGCGTCTGGAAAAGGCTGTTCGGATGGCAGAGTCGAGGGACACAAGATTATCAGTGGTACAGCGAGCCTGGCACAAGCCGCCCTGACATGGAGCCAGTAGGCCACGTGACTCCAGGACCCAATCCAACTGCCGACACACCATACGTTCCAGCATCTTACAGAGAACATTGGTGAGGCCGATGGGCCAATAGCTATCCGCATCAAGCTGATTTTTACTGGGTTTTAGCATCAGAATGATGGTGCTCTCTCGTCATTGCGATGGAAAGACGCCATCAAACCAGAACCGGCTGAAGATGACGAGGAGACATTGCTTGTAGTCAGACGAGAGATGTTTAATCATCTGACTGTGGATCCCATCCAATCCAACCCAGCAGCTGTGTCGGGGCAATGTGCAAGGGCTGAGGGGCTCCCACTCTGTATAGGTGGCGCTATAGGGTTTTCTGTGGCATGTAGTGAACGAGAGGACTTTCCTTTGATTGATGGTGTGAAAGGCTGGGGGGTAGTTCTCTGACACACAGGCTCGAGCAAAGTGCTCAGCAAACTGCTCGGCAATCACGTCTGCATTGGTAGAGAGCACACCATTGATGTTAATACCAGGGACACCTGTTAGGGACTGGTACCCAAAAAGACGTCTGATCTTCGTCCAGACTTGGGAAGGTGACATTTGGCACCCAATGATCCACACATAGCTCTCCCAACACTCCTGCTTTCGTCGTTTTATAAGCAAGCAAATGCAGGCACGGAGCCACTTAAAGGCTATTAGGTGCTCTAGAGAAGGGTGCCACTTCTGTCACTGTAGAGCTTGCCAACACTCTTGCCTTGGCCACTTCTGGCGACCACCAAGGGACTGTCTTTCGCCAGGGCACTCTAGAGAACAAGGGGTCGCGCTTTCCGCCGCAGGAGCGATCGTTGTAGTGACCTGCTCAATCACAACATCGATGGCACCATGTGAGGGAGATTCAACAGTGATAGCAGAGGTGAAAGCTACCCAGTCTGCCTTGTTTGAAGCCCATTTGGGTAGGCGTTTATGGGCATGACACCGGGGGAGTGACAGGAAGATGGGGAAGTGATCACTACCACACAGGTCAACATGTGCTCTCCAGTGGATAGATGGAAGAAGGCCAGGACTGCATACTGAGAGATCAATGGTCGAATAGGTGCCACACTGAAATGTGTGGGGACGACTTGTATTTAAGAGACAGACGTCGAGTTGGGACAATTCGACATCTCTGCCACGCCCAGTTAACATGGGGCTACCCTACATGGAGTTATGGGCGTTAAAATCTCCCATAAATAGGAAATATCTAGGGAGTTGATCAATCAGTGCAGCCAATACATTCAGGGGTACTATAACACCTGGAGGGAGATAGACGTTGCGGACAGTTACTTCCTGTGTTGTCCGTATCCTGACAGCCACAGCTCCAAGAGGAGTTTGAAGGGGGCACAGGTTCACTACATACCGAGTTCAGGACATTAACGCAAACTCCACCCGACACTCTATTATATTCACTGTGGTT
Source organism: Schistocerca nitens (assembly GCF_023898315.1). Taxonomy (NCBI): domain Eukaryota; kingdom Metazoa; phylum Arthropoda; class Insecta; order Orthoptera; family Acrididae; genus Schistocerca; species Schistocerca nitens. Next base: position 75,526,065 of record NC_064624.1, read on the forward strand.
CTTGCAATATCCCCTGAAGCCACGAAGGGCATGGGACCACACTGACAGGAACCATGCCTCTTGGGAGGCGATGCAGAAAGCAGGTGTAAAGCTTAACAGTTGTCGTAGCTCAGCCAGATGGTGGAAAAAACCGCCGCAATTCCACTGGAGGATGATGTGTTCGTGAGACTGGGAAGGCATGAAACACTCATCAGGCAGTATATGCCTCAGGGTCACCTGCTGCCACCGACTTTTTCCTGAACAGGCTATATCCATTGTGTCTGAGGGTCTGGCGAGATCTAGGTCCTAAGTGGATGCCAGAATCTTTACCTCATCCTCAGATGCAGATGCAGAGCTTGTAGGCAGAAGTTGGTGTGGGTGCCACCGCAATTCCCTTGGTTTTGGGGGTCTTCTTTCTGGAATTCTCTCGCCAGTCCTTGGGTTTCTCTGGCTGGGACGGATTCACTGATTCTGTCTCTGGGATGGAGGATTATCATGAAGCCCTACAATCATCTGCTTTTGGGAACTTCAGCCAGTGGTAGGTGTCATCTTTCCCACCTGGGAAGGGAGTGACCCAAGGGACAACTTTGTAGTGATAGGAGCCGAAGGAGACTTACGCTTCTCCGGCTGAGAAGTGGGGACTTGTGTCCCTGATGGTTGGAGGACAGTGCTCCTGAGGAAGGTGGTGCAGGACCAACAGTGAGGGAAGTGCCCCCCCCCCCCCACCTTCAAAGGGGCAGCTGATGTCTTCCAGCCCTGAGAAGCAACTGGAGCTCTCAGAACTGATGGGGCTACAACCGTTCTCGCAGTTGTGGCGTAGAGGAGGCCTTAGCCACAGGATGTACATGCTCAAAATTCCTCTTAGCCTCAGTGTAGTCCATGGTCTTTTATTCCATGATTTTCCTTTCTCACTGTAAAATCCTGCAGCCTGGTGAGCAAGGGGAATGATGTTCTCTGCAGTTGCCACTGATGGGAGGCAGGACACATGGAGTACTGGGGTGGGATGGACATCCACAATCTCAACAGATGATGCTGGCAGTACAGCAGGAAGGCATACGGCCGAACTTTCAGCACTTAAAGAACTGCACTGGGGAACGGATATATGGCTTGACATCACAGAAGTAGACCAACACCTTGATCATCTCGGTTATGGTGTCATCCACGAAGGCCAAGATGAAGGCACTGGTGGCAACCTGATGATCCCTCGGACCTCAATGGATGCACCGGATGAAACGAACACCTCATTGCTTTAAGTTGGCGCATACCCCGCTGTTAGACAGCATAAGAAGGGCCATATTTGAGCTCATATGGTGCGTAATGGTTACAGAAACATCCCTCAGTTTGTCACAAGCAAGTAATGCCCGTGACAGGGCAGAGGATGCTGTTTTTATCAAAACTGACTCTGACCACAGTATGGACAAGACCTCCACCTCCCCAAACTTGTCCTCTAAATGCTCTACAAAAAACTGAGGCTTCATCAAGACTAAGGAGTCCGCATCAGCTCTTGTACATATGAAGCACCGGCATTCCTCCCTGGTGTGGCCAGGGAGAGTAATGACTTAGGATCATATTTCCTTGCATTGTACTGAGACTTGGAAAACTTAGACTGCTGGCATTTGATCACCAGCAAGTGATGACGTGGTGCACTTCATCGTGCGTCATCTGCCCAGATGCCATGCACTGTGACCAGGGGACCTCCCCATGGGCGCCACCCAGCCACAGCAAAAACCACCTGGCAGGATGACCATTGCTGGGAGTCCTGACGCTCTAGGGTGATGGGCATCTACTTCTTGGCATATGTGGCCAGTTAAAGGTGCAGGCATCAGCAGAGGGATCCCTGTGTAGTCAGGGGGCTACAACCAACCGAGTACATGGCGGTCCACCTAAACAGACTGGCTACTGTGATGTATATGAGGTGCCAAGAATTCCAAAGTCATCATCGGCAAAGAAAACGACACAGCATAGTGGGTGAAGGAAAATGCACCCAGGAAGGTGTCCCTGCCCAAGAGATGGAAGATGAGCGGGACTGCAATGCCATGACGAGAAAGTGGGCTAAAGATCTCAATGCATGATGGACACCATGCACCATGTAAGGTGCCCTACCCCAGTTGGCTCGCTCTTTGGGAAAATTTTGAAAAGCAGAGGTCAAACCATACAGGGGACCATCGCATACAGGCCGGAAGGTGATAAGACTCCATTTAGTCACCTCTTATGACAGGCAGGAATATCTCTGGCCTATTCTAATCCCAGGGGGGCTGAAATGTGGTCAGACAATTCATGGCTCTTGCATCACAATAACGCACCCACACATTCATCCCTGTTGTTTTGTGACTATCCCACAAAAAAGCAAAATCACTGTGCTGCCTCATCCTCTGTACTCTCCAGACCTGCCTCCTGTGGATTTTGTTTTAATTTCCAAAATAGTAAATCACACAGAGGATAAAGATTTGCAACAATAGGAAACATTGAAGAAAATTTGCAGCCGATGCAACTTAAAGCGATCCAGCAAGATACATACCAACAATGGTCCTGAAAGTGGAAATGTCATCGCAAGTAGTGTATCAATTGTGGAGGAGAGTATTTCAAAGGAGACTATGCACAATAAGTGAAAGGTCTGCTAGTGGACAAAGTTGTGGAATTTTTTGAACAGACCTCGTATACAGAGGTTTCTGTTCAACAAGTTTGCTTGTTTCAGCATACAATGCCATTTTCTAATGTGCCTTTGTGGTTTGGAAAAGTGAGTCTTATACACATGTTATTTATGATTTTATTTATCATTTTTATAAATTATATTTTTACTTACATCTGGGCCGAGTTAAAAAATAACAGCAAAGTGCATAGCTACAACACTAGAAGAAAGGATGATCTTCACTACTCTGGATTAAATCTCACTTTGGCACAGAAAAGGGTAGATTATGATGTCACAAAAATCTTTGGTCATTTGCCAAATAGTATTAAAAGTCTGACAGGTAGCCAATCACCAATTAAAAGCAAATTAAAAGAATTTCTGAATGACAAATACTCCTACTCAATGGATGAATTCTTAGATATGAAGTAGTAACTGTATTAAAATAAATAAAAAGAAAAAAATTATTATTTTATGTACAGAAAACTATTTAAAATTACACATTCCACATCATTACGAAATGTCATATCCATTAACTATAGAACATGGATTAATGTATGTATGTATGTAGTTGTTGATCAAATGGTTCAAATGGCTCTGAGAACTATGTGACTTAACATCTATGGTCGTCAGTCCCCCAGAACTTAGAACTACTTAAACCTAACTAACCTAAGGACATCACACAACACCTAGTCATCAGGAGGCAGAGAAAATCCCTGACCCTGCCGGGAATCGAACACGGGAACCCGGGCGTGGGAAGCGAGAACGTGAGAACGCTACCGCACGACCATGGGCTGCTGACAGGTTGTTGATCATATGGCATCCGAGAGCCAACTGCGAGTGGCCTGTCATGAAATAATATTATTATAATCACATAGCTTTTGCAATATGAAACTTAATGTGGTAACTGTTTGACAGATGAGATCCTTAGGTGCTGTATCTTAACATATTTATCTTCTTTGGTAGTCACCGATGGTATTTCCAATGCATTGATATTAGTTGGTTAAATTTTTTGTCTGTGATTTGATACGATTATTCTTTCTTGTGGTTAAAAATTTAAATACAATTATCTAAGTAAGGCTTGTGTTTCAGGTCAGTTTGATCACTGAGTAAGTTTCCTGAAAGATATAACTGTCATTTGTCGGTACAACAGATTTTGGTTGTGGAATAAAACCTGTTGTGCAGTCAAAAGGCAGTTATATCTTTCAGACAGTTTTTTTATGACTGTTGCTCCATACAAAAGTGAAATCATTCATTAAGTAAGTTGTTAGGGCTTAAGTTGCTCTGAGCACTATGGGACTTAACATCTAAGGTCATCAGTCCCCTAGAACTTAGAACTACTTAAACTTAACTAACCTAAGGACATCACACACATCCGTGCCTGAGGCAGGATTCGAACCTGCAACCGTAGCGGTTCCAGACTGAAGCGCCTAGAACCGCTCGGCCACACCGGCCGGCGCAAGTTGTTAAGGAAATTTCTCATATATGTGTACATCTCTCATTCTTCCAAAATATTCATAGAATATCAATTAGATATTTTGTGTAAACTTTGTACAGCGTTTTCAATGTGTTCGGCTTTGTAGTTTTCATGTTTAAGATATAGGTAGAAAGTTGACAGATTGCTTTCACATGCTCTGCTACAGTCTTTCAATCAAATGTCGTTTCATAATGGACAGCTTACAGTTGACCCTGGATGCCAGACGATCATCAACTCCAGTTAGATGTAAGTAAAAATATAATTTATAAAAATAATGTCAATGATAATATGTGTGACGTAAAGAAAATTGAGTATTCACAACAACCACAAGTGCAATTCAAAATGGCAATGTAAATTTAAAGAGGCAAGCTTGTGCAGAAATCTGTAAATATAAGCAAATAAAGATTATGTTGCTGTTACTGGAATTGACTTCTTATAAAATGTCATATTTTGACTTAGTTCATGCTGCTGACCCTACTGACAAAAACTTTCTCAACAGTATTTCACAAAAAGATCATCTTCCCTCTGGGGATTCCCATTTGTGGTCATGTAAAATTTCCGAATTACTCATTTGTTGATTGCTACTCACAAACAACAAATATAGCAGTACACCTCGGAAATGCTTCATTGTGTTTCTTTAATATGATCTGATCGGTATCTCAAACACTCAAACAGTGCTCAAAAATGGGTTGCCTTAGTGTCCTGTGCGTGGTCTTGTTTAAAGATGAGCTACACCTTCCTAGAAGTCTCCAACAGCTGAAGTGGACCATTTGCCTTCCCTACAACTGACCTCACAGGCTCATTTCGTTTCATATCACATTGCAATATGAACCTACATTGAAGAGCCAAAGAAACTGGCACATCTATCTAATATCATTTAGGGCCCTTGCTAACAGGCAGAAGTGCTGCAGCATGACGTGGCATGGAGTCAACTAATGTCTGAAGTAGTGTGGAGAGAACTGGCACCATAAATCCTGCAGGGCTGTCCATAAATCTCTATAAGTACGAAGGGGGTGGAGATTTCTATGGGCAGCACGTTGCAAGGCATCCCTGATGTGCTCAATAAACTATGTCGGGGGAGTTTGGTGGCCAGCAGAAGTGTTCAGGCTCAGAACCATGTTCCTGCACATGCGGGGTATTGAAACTGTTCGCTCCACAAAAGACCCGTACCCAAAGACTGGAAAGTTGCACAGGACACACCAATATTCAAGAACAGTAGTAGCAGTAATCCACTAAATCGCAGGCCCATATCATGAGCATCAATATGGAGCAGGATTTTGGAACATACATTGTGCTTGAACATTATGAATTACCTCAAAGAAAACAGTCTATTGACAAACAGTCAACATGGATTTACAAAACATCATTCTTCTGAAAAGCAACTAGCTCTTTATTTGCATGAAGTGTTGAATGCTATTGACAAGGGATTTCAGATTGATTCCGTATTTTTGGATTTCCAGAAGGCTTTTGACACTAAACCACACAAATGGCTTATAGTGAAATTGCGTGCTTATGGAATATCGTCTCAGTTATGTGACTGGATTCATGATTTCTTATCAGAGAGGTCGCAGTTCGTAGTAATTAACAGAAAGTCATCGAGTAAAACAGAAGTGATTTCTGGCATTCCCCAAAGTGGTGTTACAGGCCCTTTGCTGTTCCTTATCTATATAAACGATTTGGGATACAATCTGAGCAGCTGTGTTTGGTTCTTTGCAGATGACGCTGTCGTTTATCGACTAATAAAGACATCAGAAGATCAAAACAAATTGTAAAATGATTTAGAGAAGATATCTGTATGGTGCAAAAATTGACAGTTGACCATAAATAATGAGAAGTGTCAGGTCGTCCATATGAGTGCTAAAAGCAATCGGTTGAACTTCAGTTACACGATAAATCAGTCAAATCTAAAGGCCATAAATTCAACTAAATACCTAGAAATTACAATTATGAACAACTTAAATTGGAAGGAACACATAGAAACCGTTGTGGGGAAGGCTATCCAAAGACTGCGTTTTATTGGCAGGACACTTAGAAAATGTAACAGATCTACTAAGGAGACTGCCTATACTATACTTGTCTCTCCTCTTTTAGAATACTGCTGTGTGGTGTGGGGTCCTTACCAGATAGGATTGACAGAGAACATCGAAAAAATTCAAAGAATGGCAGCACGTTTTGTATTATCGCGAAATATGGGAGAGAGTGTCACTGAAATGATACAGGATTTGGGCTGGACATCATTAAAAGAAAAGCGTTTTTTGTTGTGACAGAATCTTCTCACAAAGTTCTAATCACCAAGTTTCTCCTCTGAATGCGCAAATATTTTGTTGATACTGACCTACATAGGAAGAAACGATCACCACGAAAAACATAAGGGAAATCAGAGCTCGTTTGGACAGGTATAGGTGTTCGTCCTTTCCGCATGCTATACGAGATTGGAACAACAGAGAATTGTGAATGTGGTTCAATGAACCCTCTGCCAGGCACTTAAATGTCATTTGTAGAGTATCCACATAGATGTAGATTGTTCTGCTGGAACTGCTCAAGTCTGTAGGAATGCACTATGGACAGGAATGGATGAAAGTGATCAGACAGAATGCTCACATATGTGTCACCTGTCAGAGTCATACACAGACATAACAGGGGAACCATATTACTCCAACTGCACATGCCCCACACCATTACAGAGCATCCACCAGCTTTAACACTTTCCCCCTGACATGAAGGGTTCACAGATTCACAAGGTTGTCTCCATAACTGTACACATCCATCTGATCAATACAATTTAAAATGAGACTTGTTTGACCAGGCAACATGTGTCTAGTTGTCAACAGTCCAATGTCAGTGTTGACGCGCCCAGGTGAGACAAAGTGTGTGTCATGCAGTCATCAAGGGTACACGTGAGAACCTCCTGCCCTGAAAGCACATATTGGTGATCGTTCATCCATGGTTCGCACGCTGACACTTGTTGATGGCCCAGCATTGAAATCTGCAGAAATTTGTGGAAGGTTTCACTTTTGTCATGTTGAGTGATTCTCTTCAGTCGTCGGTCCCTTTCTTGCAGGATCTTTTTCCAGCAGCAGTGATGTCAGAGATATGATGTTTTACCAGATTCCTGATTTTCACAGTATATTCGTGAAATGGTCATATGGGAAAATCACCACTTCATCACTACCTCGGAGATGCTGTGTCCCATCGCTCATGTGCCAACTCTAACACCATGTTCAAACTCACTTAAATCTCAATAAGCTGCCATTGTAGCAGCAGTAGCTAATCTTAACAACTGTGCCAGACACTTGCCTTATAGAGGCACTGCCAACCGCAGTGCCACATTCTGCCTGTTTACCTACATCTGTATTTGAATACACATGCCTGTATCAGTTTCTTTGGCACTTCAGTATAGATATGTAATTGATGTTGCTGTGTCATTACTTATATATTTGAACATGATTGTTTTTCCTATTAATCTGAACTAATTTACATTTTTCTATATTTAGAGCAAGCAGTCGTTCAACATACCATACAGAAATTCGGTTCAAGTCATGCTGGATCCTTCTACAGTCACTTAAAGATTACAATGCCCTATACATACAGCAACATCAGCAAACAGCTCATCCTATCCACCAAATAGCTTATGCATATCCAGAACACTTGCCTTGGGTAAATCTGATGATATCTTTGTCTTCGATGAACACTCACAATGCAGGACTACTTACATGGTTTTATTAAAATTCTTTTGAGCCACTCACATACTGGACAACTTATTTGGAATGCTAGATCATTGTTAACAGTCTCGAGTGGGGCACTGTGTCAAACACTTTCCAGAAATCTAGGAACATGAAACCTACCTGTTGCCAATCTTCCATGGTTTGCAGATATTGTGTAAGAAAAGGGCCAACATACGATGCTTTATAAATCTATTGATTTGTTGACAGGAGCTTTTGCCTCTGAAGGATACTTATCATATTTGAATTCTGAACCTGAGGACATCACATACATTCATTGCCCAGGCAGGATTCGAACATGCGACCACAGCAGCAGTGCAGTTCCCGACTGAAGCGTCTAGAACCACTCGGCCACAGCGGCCGGCTCATTCGAAACAAAAAGGTCTGGTAAACATGGGCACTAAAGTGCATACCTGTAGAGCTATAAGTGCCTGTTCTTCTTTACTAGTGTGGAACACAGCTTTTCTATTGAACAAGTACTCACAGCCCTTAAGGTATTTATTTCAGAGCCCATGTTTACTAGACATTTATGCTCTGATTGATCGTTCCTGTCATATCCCTGAATATTGAACATTTCGTGTGGGACACTCTCTATAAGGGAGTCACCTGCAGTTTTTCCCAGATGATGACAAAAATAATGATTCTAAGTAAGGGACGCTCAACATGGTGGTCACCAGCACCCAAACAAGAAGTCAGCATGCCAATCTCATGGGTGGGGGTGAAGACTGTCCCCACATGTGGAGCAGTTTATAATGCATAAGGCCTGACAGTTCACAAAATTTCACCACTCTTGTAACACTGAAATCAGTATCGATGAGGATGTTGGGTGGATGTCCATCGAGGCTGGGCGCCCTGATATCTGTATATAAGATACACATTGCCAAAATGTGCTGAACTGGAAGTGGCACACCACAAACCTCACAGGGTGGTGGATCCTCCAGCTGGTGGAGAAAGCCACGTGTTAAATGGCTATGTCCAGTGCACAGCCTGGTAAGTAGAACCTCCTCCCAGCAGTGAGGCAAACATGAAGACCGCCATGCCTGTGTGGTCAATTTTGGTAGCCGCAATTTATCTTCTGTAACCTTCAAACATTCAGTCTCCCACTGATGCATTGCACACCCGTCACAAAATGAGGTGACAGCATGCAACACGACATGACATTGACAGACAACACCACCCCAACATGATCCCTTGGCTGCTTTGTTGGTCACGTTGTTTCCCTGTATCCTGATATGGCCAGATACCCACCAACATGTCACTTTCTTGCCATGGTGTTGGAGCTGCTGTAAAGAGTCATGGATGAGCTGAATCAACTGCTCTGCTAGATTCAGTAAGCAAGTTGGAACAGGCAAAAAACCTTGTATGATGATATCTGTGAATCCTCTCCAGTGCCATAAAACTCTGCATCATAATTTGTAAATTGTTCCGAAAGACACACTTTGAAAACCATATTGGGGAAAACAGTGAAACAACTGAGGATATTCTCTTGTTAATATCCTTGTGTATGAACAATGACAAAAGTGTGGTACATACTTAAAATTGAAGAAAACAAAGTTGTAAAAATGTAATCTGGAGTACAAATTTTCTTGTACCAGACACCAAGGCAGTAATGCATCCCATCCCTGGTCATGTACTTGGGGATCTGATAGATCCAGATCCTTAAGACAATTAGTGGCACATATTACAAATGACTTGTTTACATGGGGCTGATTCCTGAACAGCCATCGTAAGTTGGTTTGGACCACTGCAGTAAATGCCAGTGACTGACGTGATGCTGAGATTTTCAGAGCCTGTCAAAAGGATACATCGTTGAATGCAGGGCGGTGGTTCACCAGCCTCTGCAGACAGACACATTGAACTGGGCTGTTCAAAAAGGCTCCAGTCCATATACGAGGGTTATTCCAAAAGTAAGGTCTGATTCGCCGTAACTATTGAAATTTGGCGCCAATGACAAAACACCCCAGAACAGAAAAAAAGCAACAGAAAATGGCACAAAAAGGGCAAATCTGCACCCACAAAACCCGAAGACTGTCTCTCTGTAGGTAAGGTTCTTGAAAGTCTTTTTCGATTTTAAAGGAGTGTTTCTCATTGATTTTCTCCATCAATGCCATACTGCAAACACTGCACACTACTGACATCTTCTAACCAAACAAAATGTGTATACTGTCAGCACAAGCATGCAGTTCTGATCTGGAGCATAATTGTGCTTCGTAACAATGACTGACCCCAGACAACTGCCCAAACTACACAAAAAATTCCAAAATTGTTCTGGACCAGACTAGAACTTCCTCCCTACTGTCCAGATGTATCACCCTCCAATTTTCCTTTGTTTGTGCCCTTAAAGGAAGCAGTCAGAGGACATATTTGATGATGATGGTCATATAGAAGTGTTCGTGCACAACTAGCTGCTTTCATAGCCGTTCATTTTAAAAAATGGTATCAATAAAGTGCCTACTTTCTGGGAAGATTGGGTTTTCTGTTCAGGAGATTATTTGGAACAATTAGTATGTGTATATGAATTTATCTGAAGCTTACATAAACCTATAAAAAAATTACTGTTTATATCTGACTCACCCTCACACATTGTTATCCTTCTTCCAGCTATTTGATTCATGTTTTTGTTTTTTTATTTTATTTTACAGAAACCTTCAACCTTGGCCTTTCATTCACAAGAAATGAATTTTGTGACCAAGTGAACCTCAATTCTTTAAATGTTCACAGCTGTCTCTGCATGAAAAAGCTACAGTTACAAAAAGAGGTCATTCAACATATAATGTTCTGATATTCAGCCAGGCTCAAGTAATAGCAATAAACATATTCATAGCTTTAATTCTGAGTGGTCCTAATGAAAAAGTTGACTTTGTGGCTATGGAGTAAAACATCCATTATTTTGCTTAAAATGTCTTCTGTTTGGAGGTGATATAATGCAGACAGAATGGTGGCAGAAACATAAAGAATATGAAAGAATAAACTGAAATGCATGAGGTCTCAGTGTGTTAGACAATGGAATTTCACCATCACTTTTAGGAACCATAAGGATTAGTGTGGCATACAGACATTCAATCAATGAGCATAACAAATAGATTAAAAACAATCATGAAATTTTGTCCAGAATAATAGAGTGCATGTTCTTTTTTAGAAACTTTGAAACATCCCTACATGGCTTGAGCAGCTGGCTCAGTAGCTTGCGTGCAGTGGAAATATCTTAGACCATGTGGCTACAAACAGGCCACATCTTGTCACCAAAGTCAGAATAGAAATGGTGATTAGTGATCATGATGTCGTTATAGCAACTATGATTATGACAGTTAATAAAGCAGTCAAGAAGGCTAGGAGACTGTTTCTGCTGGATAGAGCAGATGAGCACTTGTTAACATCTCACTTAGGCAGTGATTGACATCACTTAGTTCCTGTAATATGGATGTCCAGGAATTATGGACAAAGTTTACGCAGATTGTAAATCATGGTCTGGACAGTTTTGTGCCTAGTAATTGGATAATGGATGGAAAAGACCCACATAGTTTAATAACAAAATTCAGACGATGCTAAGGAAGTATAGGACATTGCTTTCTCAGTTCAAAAAGGAATGTAAAAATAATGACAAGCAAAGGTCAGTAGAGATTCATGCCTCTCTGTGAAGATCTATAGCATAGTATAACTACTACCATTGTCACATGTTAGCAAAATATTTGCCAGAGAACCTGTGAAAATTCTGGTCTTGTGTACAATTGCTAAGTGGGTCTAAGGCTTCCATTCATTCCCTTATTGATCACTCTTATGTGGCAGTTGGAGATAGCAAAACGAAAGGCAAAGTTTTAAATTTCACTTTCAAGATATCGTTCACGCATGAGAATTATACAAACTTACCATCATTTGACAATCAGACAGCCTCCTGTATGGATGACACAGTAATACACTTCCATGGCATAGAGGGACTACTGAAAGATTCGAAAGCAAATAAATCACAAGGTCCAGATGGAAGCCCAGTTTGATTTTACAAAGAGTACTCTATGGCAATGGTCCCTTAACTTGCATGCACTTATCATGAACCTGTCATCCAGCACGAAGTCCCAAGTGACTGGGAAAAAGCACATGTGACTCTAGTAGATATGAAGGGTAAAAGAATGGACCCATAAAATTTCAGACCAATATCCCTAATTTAGATTTACTGCACAATTCTTGAACATATTCTAAGTTCGAATATAACAAGATTTCTTGAGACTCAGATGCTTCTTTCCACAAACCAGAATGGTTTTCACTCATGCGGAACTCAGCTTGCCCTTTTCCCATATGATATATTGCAAACAATGGAAGGGGCACAATAAGCAGATTCCATATTTCTAGATTTCTGGAAAGCATTTAATGCAGTACCCACTGCAGGCTGTTAATGGAGGTACGAGCATATGGAGTGAGTTCTCATGTATGTGAATGACTCAAAAACTTCTGAAATAATAGAAGCCAGTATGTTGCCCTTGATGGAAAGTGTTCATCAGAGACAAGGATATTGTCAGGAGTGTCCAAGGGAAGTGTGACAAGACTACTGCTGTTCGATATATACATAACTGATTTGGTGGACAGAGTAGACAGCAGTCTACAGTTGTTTGCTGATGATGCCATGGCTCACAGTAAAGTGTTAAAGCTGAGCGACCGTAGGGAGACACTGAGCGACCGTAGGGAGGTGCAAGAAGACATACACAAAAATTTGCAGTTCGTGTGATGAACCACAGCTAGCCCTAAATGTGGACAAATCTAAGTTAATGTGGGTGGGTAGAAACATAAAACCTGTAATTTTTAGATACCACATTACTAGTGTCTTGCTTGACACAGTTAATTCATTTAAATATCTGGGCACAACATTGCAAAGTGGTGAATGGTCAACTTCTGTTTATTAGGAGATTTTAGGAAAGAGTGGTTCACCTGTAAAGTTAACTGCAGATAGGATGCTGGTGTGACCTATTCTTGAGTACTGTTTGAGTGCTTGGGATATGTACGAGGTCGGATTGAAGGAAGACATCAAAGCATTTCAGAGGTGGGCCTCTAGATTTGTCACTGATAGGTTAGAACACCACAAAAGTGTTACAGATGTGCTTTGGAAACTCAAACGGGAATCCCTAGAGGGAGGGTGATGTTCTTTTTGAAAAACGTTATTTAGAGAACTGGCATTTGTACCTGACTGCTGAATGATTCTACTGCTGCCAACATACATTGTGCCTAAGGATCATGGAGATATGGTATGAGAAATTAGGGCTCACACAGAGATATATAGAGAGTCCTTTTTCCCTCACTCCATTTGCAAGTGGAACAGGAAAGGGAATGACTAGTAGTTGTACAGGGTACCTGCTGCCATGCACCGTATGGTGGCTTGCAGAATATCAATGTAGATGTAAATGATTTAGTAAACATGGGGTATTTGGAGGATTTGTAAATTTTGCATCTAAATTAAGATTCAAATTTGAAGACACTAAGAGACCAGTGCAGTCTTCTACATTGTTTTAACACCATTTCGAATGAATAACCTGATCGCCTCAAGAAATACCATATCCCATGAGGAGATAAGGGCAGAAATTCGAAAAGTCTCCTTCTTAGCCGTCACGGATGATGATAAATGTTTTGGAACACACTCATAAGGTCCTTGTTCTGTGGTATGTATTGAATGCACAAAAATTTGAGCTTTTTGTGGGGATTCTTTTTACAAAACAAAATGCCAAAAATGTATCACAATATAGTTCAGAACTAAGCATAATTCTTCAACGAAATTGACAAACTGATAGCTCAGCTCAGACATCCTGAAGTGCCAATTTCTTGAAAGGAAAAAAGCAGGAGTTAAAGTAAAAATAACAGCAGTTAATAGTAACCAACATTTCATTCACTGTTATGTACATCAACTTAATTTAATAATGAGAAATGCAAGTATTACACAAAATATAAAAATATTTTTATTTTATGTTCTCCCTGTTCCAACATTCTGCTCAATGCCACTACAATGAGTGATATTTCTCAAAAAGCAAGTGAATGTAAACTTTCCACACCCATCTTCTACAAGGTGGAACTTCAAAATATGGATCATAAACAGTAATGGAAATTTCTGAACAGAATAAATGACTAGTAGTTACTGTAAAATATTGAAGCAAGTAATTCAAAAATTGAAGCAGTTTTATTATAAAAAATCATAATTATATTGAGCAACAAAATTAAAACTGTATAAAATATTGTGAAGATACTTCATTTCTGTTACTGACAGCTTGGGAGTTATCAGGTTCGATGAGCAGTGCAATGGAGTATCTGAGACCAGTCTTTAAAAATAACTTCAGTAAAATGGAAATGACACTCAAAACCCCCAAAGATGTAGCATCCATCATAAAATACTTAAAACGTAAGTACTCTAGTGGATATGATAACATATCAGCAAAGTTAATCAAAGAGTGCTCGTGTGAGTTGAGTTCTATCTTTAAGTTATCTGTGAAATCAATCTCTTTTCAGAAGAACATTTCCAGACTGGCTAAAATATGCCAAAGTTAAGCCTCTTTACAAGAAGGGGCATAAAAGGATACCATCCAAACTTCACTTTTGACAACTTACTCAAAAATATTTCAAAACGTTGTGTTCAACTGTCTCCTTAGGCACCTGGCTGCAACTAATATATTGTCCAAGTCACAGTTTGGGTTTCTTAATAATTCCAATACAGAAAAAGCTATTTACACTTACAGTGAGAATGTTCTTTATTCATTAGACAATAAATTAGAGGCTCCTGGCCTTTTGTGTGACTTTTCAAAAACCTTTGCCCATGTGAACTACAGCGTTCTCTTAAGTAAATTAGACTATTATAGTGTCACTGCCTGTGCTGCAAAATGGTTTGAGTCCTATGAAACTAACAGGGAAAAAAGAGTGTCATTGTAAAATACCTCTGCAGTAAGCAGTCAGTTTTCATCTGACTCTTAATTAATCACATGTGGTGTTCCTTAGGGTTCCACCTTGGGTCCATTGCTTTTTCTTGTGTACATTAATGATCTCTCATCTGTTACATTTACACATGCCAAGTTTGTTTTGTTTGCAGATGACACAAACATTGAAATACGTAGCAAGTCAAGTACAGATTTAGAAATAGTTGCTAAGCAAATTATCACTGACATTAATAAATGGTTTAAAGCTAATTAACTGTCTTTAAACTTTGATAAGACCCACTATATGCAGTTCAGAACCTGTGCGAGATTTCCGTGCAGCACGTCTTTAACATATGAAAATACGCAGATTCGAGAGGTTGACTGTATTAAATTTCTGAGGTTACAACTCTATAATAAACTCTGTTGGGAAGGGCATACCACAGAATTGCTTAAGTGCCTACAAAAAAGTCTGTATTTGCAATGAGAATGATGTCAGACATAGGAGATATAAATATAAAAAAATTGCATACTTTGCTTACTTTTAATCTATTGTGTCATACGAGATCATATTCTGGGGTGACTCATCAAACCGAGCAAATGTTTTTAGCATGCAAAAGTATGTAATAAGAATCATTTTCAATGTAAATTCAAGATCATCAGGTAGAACCCTGTTCAAGAAACTTTGTATTCTAACCACTGCTTTTCAGTATATTTATTCCTTAATGAAATTTGTTATACGTAATATATCTGTATTTCCAACCAACAGCTCAACAGATACTATCAACACTAGAACTAAGAACAAGCTACATAAAGACCTAAAATCACTTACCTTGGTAAAAAAAGGGGTCTAATATTCAGGAACACACATTTTCAATGAATTGTCAGCAACCATTAAAAACTTGGTTGCAGATGAAGCACAGTTTAAACAGAGCTTGAAAGATTTTTTGAGAGGCAACTCTTTCTACTCTATAGATGAATATCTTAACAGAGACTGTTAGACCAGCTTTAGTAAAAATGTCTGTTGAATTTCAGTTTTGACAGCACTTGGTCACAAAAATCAAGATTAGATATTTTGTGTATGATAAATTTATTGAAAGTACATAACAATCCTTCAGTCTTACAGTGTAATAATTCTGTAAATATTAACAGTTCCAGTTTACTGTAATGTATTTGCCTATTTTGACGATCTCCTGACAAATAATCAAGGTAGCAA
This sequence comes from Schistocerca nitens, assembly GCF_023898315.1. NCBI lineage: Eukaryota > Metazoa > Arthropoda > Insecta > Orthoptera > Acrididae > Schistocerca > Schistocerca nitens. Next base: position 75,541,963 of record NC_064624.1, read on the forward strand.
GCATTATATTCAAATCAAATGTTTTATGGTTTTTTATGTTATACTTTCTGACCCCCCCCCCCCCCCCCCCATGAACTGTGGACTTGCCGTTGGTGGGGAGGCTTGCGTGCCTCAGTGATACAGACAGCTGAACCGTAGCTGCAACCACAACGAAGGGATATGTGTTGAGAGGCCAGACAAACGTGTGTTCCTGAAGAGAGGTAGCAGCCTTTTCAGTAGTTGCAGGGGCAACAGTCTGGATGATTGACTGATATGGCCTTGTAGCACTAACCTAAACAGCCTTGCTGGGCTGGTACTGCGAACGGCTGAAAGCAAGGGGAAACTACACCCGTAATTCTTCCTGAGGGCATGCACCTTCACTGTATGGCTACATGATAATAGCATCCTCTTGGGTAAAATATTTCGGAGGTAAAATAGTCCCCCATTCAGATATCAGGGCGGGGACTACTCAAGAGGATGTCATTATCAGGAGAAAGAAAACTGGCATTCTAAGGATCGGAGTGTGGAATGCCAAATCCCTACCTTGGGCAGGTAGGTTAGAAAATTTAAAAATGGATATGGATAGGTTAAAGTCACATATAGTGGGAATTAGTGAAGTTCGGTGGCAGGAGGAACAAGATGTCTGGTCAGGTGAATACAGGGTTATAAATAGAAAATCAAATAGGGGTAATAATGAATAAAAAAATAGGAGTGCGGGTAAGCTACTACAAACAGCGTAATGAACACATTATTGTGGCCAAGATAGACATGAAGGCCACGCCTACCACGGTAGTACAAGTTTAAATGCCAACTAGCTCTGCAGATGACGATGAGATTGATGAAAGGTATGATGAGACAAAAGAAATTATTTGGATAGTGAAGGGAGACAAAAATTTAATAGTCATGGGTGACTGGAATTTTATAGTAGGAAAAGGAAGAGAAGGAAACACAGTAGGTGAATATGGATTGGGGGGAAGAAATGAAAGAGGAAGACACCTCGTAGAATTTTGCACAGAGCATAACTTATCCATAGTTAACACTTGGATCAAGAATCATGAAAGAAGGTTGAATACAAGGAAGAGGCCTGGAGATACTGGAAGGTTTCAGACAGATTATATAATTGTAAGGTAGAGATTTAGGAACCAGGTTTTAAATTGTAAGACATTTCCAGGGGCAGATGTGGACTCTGACCACAATCTATAGGTTATGACTGTAGATTACAACTGAAGAAACTGCAAAAAGGTGGGAATTTAAGGAGATTGGACCTGGATAAACCGACTAAACCAGAAAGTTTACAGAGTTTCAAGGAGAGCGTAAGGGAACGGTTGACAGGAATGGGGGAAAGAAACAGTGTAGAAGAATGGGTAGCTTTGAGGGATGAAGTAGTGAAGGCAGCAGAGGATGAAGTAGGTAAAAAGACGAGGGCTAGTAGAAATCTACATCTACATACATACTCCGCAATCCACCATACGGTGCGTGGCGGAGGGTACCTCATACCACAACTATCATCTTCTCTCCCTGTTCCACTCCCAAACAACGTGGCAAAAATGACTGCCTATATGCCTCTGTACGAGCCCTAATCTCTCTTATCTTTGTGGTCTTTCGACAAAATATAAGTTGGCGGCAGTAAAATTGTACTGCAGTCAGCCTCAAATGCTGGTTCTCTAAATTTCCTCAGTAGCAATTCACGAAAAGAATGCCTCCTTTCCTCTAGAGACTCCCACCCGAGTTCCTGAAGCATCTCCGTAACACTCGCGTGATGATCAAACCTACCAGTAACAAATCTAGCAGCCCGCCTCTGAATTGCTTCTATGTCCTCCCTCAATCCGACCTGATAGGGATCCCAAACACTCAAGCAATACTCGAGAGTAGGTCGTATTAGTGTTTTATAAGCAGTCTCCTTTACAGACGAACCACATCTTCCCAAAATTCTACCAATGAACCGAAGATGACTATCTGCCTTCCCCACAACTGCCTTTACATGCTTGCCCCACTTCATATCGCTCTGCAATGTTACGCCCAAATATTTAATCTACGTGACTGTGTCAAGCGCTACACTACTAATGGAGTATTCAAACATTACGGGATTCTTTTTCCTATTCATCTGCATCAATTTACATTTATCTATATTTAGAGTTAGCTGCCACTCTTTACACCTATCACAATTCCTGCCCAAGTCATCTACATCCTCCTACAGTCACTCAACGACGACACCTTCCCGTACACCACAGCATCATCAGCAAACAAATGCACATTGCTATCCACCCTATGCAAAAGATCATTTATGTAGATAGAAAACAACAGCAGACCTACCACACTTCCCTGGGGCACTCCAGATGGTACCCTCACCTCTGATGAACACTCACCGTCTAGGAAAACGTGCTGGGTTCTATTACTTACGAAGTCTTCAGGCCACTCACATATTTGGGAACCAAACCCATATGCTCATACCTAACTTAGGAGTCTGCAGTGGGGCACCGAGTCGAATGCTTTCTGGAACTCAAGGAATATGGCATCCCTCTGATACCCTACATCCATGGTTTGCAAGATATCATGTGAAAAAAGGGCGAGTTGCGTTTTGCAGGAGCAATGCTTTCTAAAGCTGTGCTGATGCATGGACAGCAACTTCTCTGTCTCAAGGAAATTCATTATATTCGAACTGAGAATATGTTCGAGAATCCTGCAACAAACCGATGTTAAGGACATTCGTCTGTAATTTTGAGGATCAGTCCTTCTACCCTTCTTATACACAGGTGTTACCTGCGTTTGTTTCCACTCGCTCGGGACTTTACGTTGGGCAAGACATTCATGATAAATGCAAGCTAAGTAAGGAGCCAATGCAGTAGAGTACTCTCTGTAAAACCGAATTGGAATCCTATCAGGACCTGGTGATTTACTTATTTTTAACCCATTCAACTGCTTCACAACCCCAGGGATGACTATCACTATGTCCTCCATACAGGAATCTGTACGAGACTCAAATGGCGGTATGTTTGTATGATCCTCCTGCGTGAAAGATTTCTCAAAGGCTAAATTTAAAATTTCAGCTTTCGATTTGCAGTCTTCCATTGCCAGGCCAGACTGATCAGTGAGTGACTCGATGGAAGCCTTCGATCCGCTTACCGCTTTTACGTAAGACCAGAATTTCCTTGGGTTTTCAGCAAGATCTTTTGCTAAGGTATGACGGTGATAGTGGGTGTATGCTTCACGCATCACTGTTTTTACAGCAGTATGAATCTCTACAAACTTTTGCCTATCCTCATTCTCCCGATCTTTCTTGTACAGTGAGTGCAACTGTCTTTGCTTCCTGAGCATTCTCCAAATTGTGCTGTTAAGCCACGCTGGGTCTTTTCTGCCTGTAACCCACTTTTTTGGCACATACTTGTCCAATGCGTGATTTACAATATGTTTAAAATTTGACCATAATTCTTCCACGTCCATTGTACCAGAAGTAAATGAAGTCAATTCATTTACTAAGTGGGATGCTAACCACTGCTTATCTGCTCTTTCTAGTAAGAATACTCTCCTAGCCTTCTTGACAGACTTTTTAACTTTCGCAACCATAGTCGTAATGACAACATCATGATCACTAATTCCTGTCTCAACACTGACAGTCGATGAGGTCTGGTCTGTTTTTTTTTTTTTGGCTACCAGATCTAAACTATTTCCATTACGCATTGGCTGTTGATTTAGCTGCTCAAAACAGTTTTCAGATAAGGTGTTCAAGAGTAATTCACACGACTGCTTGTCCGTACCACCTTGGGTAACAGAAGATGTATTGAATTTAATTGATGAAAGGAGAAAATATAAAAATGCACTAAATGAAGCAGGCAAAAAGGAATACAAACGTCTCAAAAATGAGATCGACAGGGAGTGCAAAATGGCTAAGTAGGGATGGCTAGAGGACAAGTGTAAGGATGTAGAGGCATACAGGGGTAAGATAGATACTGCCTACAGGAAAATTAATGAGAACATGGGAGAAAAGAGTACCATTTGTATGAATATCACGAGCACAGATGGAAACCCTGTTGTAAGCAAAGAAGGGAAAGCACAAAGGTGGAACGTGTATATAGAGGGTCTATACAAGGGCAATGTACTTGAGGACAATATTATGGAAATGGAAGAGGATGTAGATGAAGATGAAATGGGAGATATGATACTGTGTGAAGAGTTTGAGAGAGCACTGAAAAACCTAAGTCAAAGCAATGCCTCAAGAGTAGACAACATCCCATTACAACTACTGATAGCCTTGGGAGAGCCAGCCCTCACAAAACTCTACCATCTGGTGAGCAAGACGTACGAGACTGGCGAAATACCCTCAGACTTCAAGAAGAATATAGTAATTCCAATGCCAAAGAAAGCAGGAGTTGACAGATGTGAAAATTACTGAACTACCAGTTAAATATGTCACAGCTGCAAACTACTAACACGAATTCTTTACAGACGAATGGAAAAGCTGGTAGAAGCCGACCTCAGGGAAGAACAGTTTGGATTTCGTAGAAATGTTGGAACATGTGAGGCAATACTGACCCTACAACTTATCTTAGAAGATAGATTAAGGAAAGGCAAACCTATGTTTCTAGCACTTGTGGACTTAGAGAAAGCTTTTGACAATGTTGACTGGAATACTCTCTTCCAAATTCTGAAGGTGGCAGGGGTAAAATACAGGAACTGAAAGGCTATTTACTATTTGTACAGAAACCAGATGGCAGTTATAAGTGTCAAGGGGCATGAAAGAGAAGCATTGCCTGGGATGGGAGTGAGACAGGGTTGTGGCCTCTCCCCGATGTTATTCAATCTGTATATTGAGCAAGCAGTAAAAGAAACAAAATAAAAATTTGGAGTAGGAATTAAAATCCATGGAGAAGAAACAAAAACTCTGAGGTTCACCGATTCTGTCACAGACTGCAAAGGACCTGGAAGAGGAGTTGAATGGAATGGACAATGTCTTGAAAGGAGGATATAAGATGAACATCAACAAAAGCAAAACGAGGATAATGTAATGTAGTCAAATTAAGTCGGTTGATGCTGCGGGAATTAGATGAGGAAATGAGACACTTAAAGTAGTAAAGGAGTTTTGCTGTTTGGGGAGCAAAGTAACTGATTAAGGTTGAAGTAGAGAGGATATAAAATGTAGACTGGCAATGGCAAGGAAAGCGTTTCTGAAGGAGAGAAATTTGTTAACATTGAGTATAGATTTAATTGTCAGGAAGTCGTTTCGGAAACATTGTATGGAGTGCAGCCATGTATGGAAGTGAAACGTGGATGATAAATAGTTAGGACAAGAAGAGAATAGAAGCTTTCGAAATGTGGTGCTACAGAAGAATGCTGAAGATTAGATGGGTAGATCACATAACTAATGAGGAGGTATTGAATAGGATTGGGGAGAAGAGGAGTTTGTGGCACAACTTCACTAGAAGAAGGGATCGGTTGGTAGGACATGTTCTGAGGCATCACGTGATCACTAATTTCGTATTGGAGGGCACTGTGGAGGGTAAAAATTGTAGAGGGAGACCAAGATATGAATACACTAAGCAGATTCAGAAGGATGTAGGTTGCAGTAGGTACTGGGAGATGAAGAAGCTTGCACAGGATACAGTAGCATGGAAAGCTGCTTCAAACCAGTCTCTGGACTGAAGACCGCAGCAACAACTTTCTGTCGTGTTCCACATCCATGAGAATCATCTCAGTTTTTGGTTCTATGGAACAAAAACTGATCTAAACTAATAGTAAGATATTATTTTCTATACTAAAACATGAACAGAATGCATGAAAATTTACAACCCTTAAAAAGCTGCTTTACTGAAATTAGCAAACATCAAATGCAGATCAAGCCACTGCAGCAGCAACATGAATTTTAGAGCACCTAAATAATAACAATGTCATCATACCATGTCTCGTGTTGACATAATTTACAAATAAACATAATCACGAGATATTAGCACATTTTAAGTTAATGAGCATAAAAAATTCAAGACTGCTTTTTTAGAATTAAAAAAAACTCAAAATCCTGCGAGAATCCTTCAAAGACACTCATTGGAGAAGCTAAGGGAGTGTGGGACTGTATGTGTGTTGATATAATTGGTAGATATTCTAATACTAAATTATTCAAAGAAAATGCTTCACTAGTTTTAAGAATGGACATCCTACAGAGAAGATAGTACTGACCAGTGAAACACATACCATGATTGACAAAGAAAAGCCTGAAACTGAACTAAAAGTAATCTACTACATGTCTGATATCTATGATATTGCTCATGTAATCTGTAAGGGGCAGTCAAATAGAAATGAGACAGACAGAAAAAAGGAAGTAAGCTGTTCATTATTTCAAACGTTGTTACTGTAAATGTCAATACATTTTTCCTACTTTGAAGCAATATGGTCAATGCCTTCACAGAAAGAAGTTTTTTGTGGCTTACAGAACAATGATTATACTCATAAACACGGAAAGTGCAAGGGGAGAAATTAGGACTCTATGAAGAATTTGTATGGACTTTCCAGTGAAACTTCAGCAGTGTAGCTGAAAAAACCTCAATAACATGCGGGCCTGGCCACATATTGTTGTTTTGAGCACACTGCAGAAGTTTCAACAGGTCTCACTTACACATCCTCCACACTTGCAATCCCTCCCAAGGTGATTTCCTTATTCTTGAAACCCTGAAGAATGATACCTGTGGCAAGCAATCTTCTTCGGATGAAGAGGTGCACGCCTGGGTACAATTATGGTTCCAGAAGCAACTGCAAACATTTTACCATGAAGGCACTGAGTGTCTTGCCTCACAGTGGGATAAATGTATTAGTAGTTACGATAGTTACTTTTAAAATAATAAATAGTTTACTTAGTTTTCTTCCATGTGTCTCATTTTCATTTGACGGCCTCTTATATCATAATTACCTAGACTGTTGCAGTTC